>NC_028358.1:43084917-43220923 GCF_000741045.1 Vigna radiata var. radiata | reverse complement strand
GTTTTACGAAAGTATTACCAACCTCGATTCGAAGTTAAAAGTTGGATACAACACCACTACACCAATGTAATACAGAGATACAATAATTGAAGGACAAATTCTTCCAGAAGAAATCGATATCTCAATTATCACTTGAAATACAAAAAGAATGGGAGAAAGAATTTCTAGAAAAATAGAACAAAGAATTCATAGGAAGAAAGCGTAAAGATGAAAGCATGGAGATAAAATAAAAGAATAAATAAGCTATGTGGGGGTGGGAGAATAAAATTATGAAATTTTATTTCTAAATATAAATTTTTGCTAAAGGATAAAATTGAAATAGAAAAAATAGAGCAAAGGGTAAAAATGGAATGGGGGTGGCGGTTGGAATTGGGGAGGTACAGGGAGTAACCCCCAATTCCATCTTGTTGTGTTTGCAAAATTACTGTTGTTCTAATACGATTTAAAGCTATAGGCCCAATCAACAATGCTCCAATTATCATCACATCCTCTGTCGTAGTTTGACTTAGCAGTGTGACCCAATCAAATTTAGTAGGACAGAATTAGCATCACTTATACTTTCTGCACCTCTTTCATTTTTAACTACACTGCCATAATTTTTAAAATGATATTTTACCAATTTTAAACCTGACTTGTAACAGTTTTAAAACGTGTCAATGCAGTCCATTTTAGTTCTGTTTATCATTGTCATGCTGCAAATAAGACAGTGCTGGCTAATATGCTAATAAAACGGTATAATAATTTTGACTTTCTTTTGAAAAGCAAACTTGTCATTGATTCACCAATTTTTTCTTTTTATTTATTTTTTATTTTTTATTTATAATTTATTTATTATTTATATTTATTTCTAAAATAAGTTTATTCATATAAGTATTTCATATTTTTAATTAATCAATTAATATTTCTAATAATAAAATTAATAATTATCCTTACATTTTAAATTATTTTATTAGGACTGTGGAAATTAATTTGCAAGTGTTATTGATTTAAATTATAAAATTCTTATGTATTTTTGCTATTGAAATAATATAATAAAAAAGTTAATATTTTAAATTTTTAAAAAAAAATATTTTAATTTTAATTAAAAATAAAATAAAATAAGTTAGTGCACTAGCCAACCCCTCTCTTGCCTTTGGCAGGTTGGTGGAGATTGAGCAGAGCTGTTTAGGAGGTTCAAAACACTAGCCAAAATACATTTCACCATTATGGAAAAATCCTTTTGGAATTATTTTTAAAATAATAAATATATAATACGTTTTTAAAATGAATTCTTTTAAAGAATTAATTTTAAGTCAAACTCAATTATAAAAGTTCAACCTTATCTTTAATTAATATAAAATTTCTAATACATCGTTGGAAACATATACATATTAAATGAATACTACACATCTATCAACCGGTTAATAAAAATAAAACAATATATTCAACAAAAAATATAATTCATCAAAATAAGTTTTAATTTATTATTCAAATATTATATTAAGTGTACTGAGAATGACGTCCGGTCACCCCTATTGACGGTTCGGACGTCCGCTCGAGAAAGTCTCAAACAAAATGGCTGAACCGGACGGCGCCAGGAGTAATGAATAAGTGCGATAAGATAATTAGTGAACTAAATAGGATTAGAAACATCTGGGCCGGTATTGGGCCATGATTAAAGAAAACTAATTATCGGTCCATCATAAAAACTATAAATAGAGGTCAAAGGTGACAGTAGGTAGAGAAACATTTAATACACATTTATACTGGTTCAGTTCTTTCCCTTTCTATCTCTACTGTGGAATTGGAAACTGACTTGAGCGTCAGAGTCCTCTTTTAACAGGTAACCAACCGGCTGGAACCAGAGAGGACGAGAGTGTGCACGAAGACCGGACGGCAAGAAGAAATTGTGAAGATGTTGCACTATCCATCCGGAACATTAAAAAATAAACGTGATTCAATTTCATAAACACAATTTTTATAAAATAAATTTTATATTTATTTATATATTATATACACTATCTTATATTTAATTTATATAAAAAAAATTAACCGTATTCTTTCTAAAATGGGTTTTTCTCTTCTTTTATTTATTTTCCTTTCAAAAAATACAGTGATAACATAAATGGAGCAAGGCGGTGACGTCATATAATGAAAAAATATTTTAACTTTTTAAAATTAACATGGGATACACTTAAAAGAAAAAACCTATTGACATCTCCAACGTCCACTAGGGCTGTTGAAAACAAACAAGGTAAAGATGTTGCACGTTTTAAAATAAAAGTAAAAATAATAATTTAATGCATATATGTCTACCATTTTTTAGCATATGTGAAGGATTTAAAACTATTTATATCTACTTATGATATAATTTTTGCATTTTTACGGATAATAGAGACAGAAGATAAAACAGAATCGCTGTTGAGTCAGCACGAATCTGGTAAGCCAATTGAAACACCACACAGTCTGAATGCTTATCTTTTTGGTTAAAAATTATGATATTTATCTCTTAAAACGTATAATTATTCTATGCCTTTAACACAGACTAGGACTACTATATTACTCTTACTGATATTTAATACACAAGATATGGAACGTTTTAGTATGATGTTTAAAACTGTCATCATTAATATAAACTTGTTTTTGGAATTTCATATTTTTTTGAAAATAAAATATTAAGCAGCTTTCAATATTTTCTATCTTAACCCACCAAATAATTAGTACTAAATAATTAAGGTAATATATATTCTTTACTAAACTACAAGCCAGCGTGTGATAAACACGTCCCAACAACTCAATCTCGTCCACACATGTTAATTTTATTTTATTTTATTTTTTGAAAATGTTTCGCTTGTATTCTTTTGACAGTATATGGAAACTTGGTAGAAAGAAACCCTGGAAAAAAAATAATAAGTTTAAACAATATACTTTCAACACATAAATATAAAGCTAATTAAACAAGATATTAAATTTTAAGGATTATTATTTCATTTTCTTACCAATAAATTAGAAACTATTGATCATAAAGTTTTAATACAAAAATAAATAAAACAATGTAAGAATACAGTTTAAAATTGCAAAAAGTTTTCTAATTTATTGAACAATTCATATCTAAAATCATTCTTTTTAAACGCAATGTTTTAAAAAAATATTTGAGTTAAATTGCTCACATTTTAACCATGTATATCTAGCGATAAATAATATTTTTATGTAATAGGATGAATAGAGTTGGGTCCTTAACGTCGGTTGACTTTATGTAATCTATTGGTCTCATTAAAGTTTCTCTTAAATAATAAAGGTTGTCTATTAAGCCACGTGTTGATTTATATTGTCTTATTTTGATAATCAATTATTTTAATTTAATTTATTATTAAGAATTTATGTTGTGTAAATTATACTATTTAAATAATTCCCATAAAAGAAAAAAATAATTTAATGTTATATGATTTATTTATTGTATATTTTACCAAACATGAGAAACTTCATCTTAGGGAAAATTAAGTCAATCGAAAGTTATGAAACTATGTCAGATATTTATAATTTTTTTTGGGACCAACCTGCTTCTCCCCATTTTTTAGCTTATCATACGATAGTCAGCATTGGCATCCCATAGGTTTGAGAGAAAAAAAAAAAAAAAAACATGAATTGGTAATATAATATCGCACATCAAATTTCGTTCAGTGGTTCTTATTTTTAGGCTTAGTCTACATCAAGTACAACTCAGGAAGGTTTTGATTTGAGTTAGGTCTCATACTATATAATAAAACGTACCAAAAGCAGTAGAAAAGGACAAGCTTGTCAACATGGAAAGATGATGGCAAAAATTTACCTTTAAATTTCAAAAGTGAAAATGAAAGGATTAATATGGCCATAAAGTATTTACTCATTAGCCTAGGGATGTCATGTTTTCTACGTTTTAACATCGTTTAGATTGATATAAAATTATTTTACAATCAATAATAATTATTATAAATACTATTATAAATTAATGATATATAGATAATGTTAAAATCTGATCAGAGTATTATTATTGTTTACAAAAGGGTTTAAACTCTTTTTTGGTTCCTAAGTTAAATTCTGATGTTCAGTTTAGTCTCCGCTTTTAAAAATGTCAACCTTTAATCTCTATGATATGAAAAATGTATCAAATCAGTCCTCATGACAACACTTAAACAATAAATCACAAGTTTTCATACTTAAGTATCCAATATTTTGTGATTTGTTAACAGAAGGTGTTATGAACAACAAATCACTTAATAAAAAATTTGTGATTTGTTAACGAATATTACTCATTTGATAAATTTTCATATCATAGGAACTAAAGGTTGACATTTTAAAAAATGATGACTAAACTGAACATTAAAAGTTAACTTAGAGACAAAAAAAAATTTAAACCTTTACAATAAAGTCATACCTCTTATGCTTTACAGTGTTTGCAAGTTGATTGGAAAAGCATTAAGGTCTCCTATAAATTACCAATACCAATAATAGAGTACGCTCAATCTCAGAAAACTTGGACTTTGAGTGGATTGGAACACTTTTTTTTTTTTTTTATATATATATATATATAAAAGAAACCAAAGACTTTCGATTCCACTTTTCATGCAATTTTCTCAACGACTGAAACTTCGTCATTCAATGAATTGTTTGAGTGTCAAACTCACTGTTCTTAACTTTTAAAACTTTCAACTTTCAACTTCGTTTTTTTCTCTTGTTTTGCTTGACTCATGCAAACTATGTGTTTCAAAACCTAGTTCAGCTCAATGTACTGTATTCAATTTGAATTTCTTTTCTCGAGCTTGATTTTTTTTTTTCTTTAGTTGTTTTTTTTTTTATTTGTTGGTTGATGTTTGAATCATATAGATGAGATAAATACAGTATTATTTATAAATAAATAAAAAACCTTAATTTAAAGTAAGAGCCAAAAATACATTTAATAAAAAGACACCACTAAAAACAATCTTCTTCTTTCTTTACTCAATACCATCAATTTGTCGTCTCAAATAAAACAAAGCGACGTGAAAAATCTGTCACTCCATTTTTCTCCAGCTTGTGTTTGGACGAGTTATGTTGCTGCGTTTCTCACCGTCTCATTCGCGTAAAAAAGTTAAAATAAATTAAAAGTACGCATTCTCGCGTTAATTTATTTAAAATTTGACAAAATTTCCCTTTATGTAACTATGCTTAAAATTATTTCGCGAATATTGAAAATATAATGTCTTAAAAACTAAAAATTGTCAACCTTCTAATAATATTTTAGAAATAAATAAATCTAATTTAATTTCACAGAATCAATTTATAAGAGGAAATTGACTCTTATGTAAATTAATCTTACTTTTAATAAAAGTATGATTTTTAATATTAATACACTCTTCTTCGTGTTAAAACATATATATATCTTAAATATCTCAAGAATAAAACTAAATAATAATAGTAATATGACAGTGATCTCATGTAAAATAATAAATTAAATAAACAACAAATTTTACAAAACTAAACTTTAAATCAATATTATATTAAATTGGTTTTAAAATCAAGTAACGAAGAGACAGTACTCGACCAATCCGTGGCCATCCCCGATCAAAAGAGATTAAAATGGCTTGTTTTCATCAGAGTTTGCAGAAAAAGAGTATCTTTTATCTTTAAAATTAGATAAATGTAGAGGATAAAGTAAGAAAGAGACAGTTTCCACGGTGGTACTACCTTAAATCGGGTGCGTACACGTGCACTCCAATTTCTCTCTACGTGTCATTCTACTAATGAGGAATCCGAGTGCCTTCCTTTCCACCAATCAGAAATGAGCTGCTGCAGTCAAATTCGGATATTTTGATTCACTTACTTCCCTCCATCCATCATCATCAAACGTCTTTATTCCCACCACTAATTTCCCCGTCCAAAACCCTATTGTCGTCTTTTCAATATCCATTTAAATTATTTATTTATTCCAAGTACAAAACAATTTTATATTAAGCTGTGACTTTTCCTACTCGTGTTGTTCCTCTGGTTTCTTAATTTTTGTACTCACTGTATCCCAATTTTGATCAATCATAATTTCCGCTTATATTTCTATACGTTAAATAACATGCTCTCTTTGATTTATAATATTTTTAATTTTGAGATTACTACAATTTTAATATGTAGTTTCTACTCCTTTTTCGACAATATTATTTTTAATACTATATTATTTTCTTGATAAAAATCTCCTTTAGTTATTTCTACCCATTTTCATTTTCAACACGGTGGTTTATATTTGATAAATATGACAAGACACTATAAATAAATAAAATTAGTTGTTATAATTATATAAAAACGTGGACTAAAAATAACATTAAAGGTCAGCCCATTTTATATATAATGTTATATGAAAAAAAGGTTAAGATAAAATTAATTGAAAAAATATTTTTTTACTATATGATTTATTTAAAATATTACGATTGATTCAAATGTGATTTAATAAATATAAAGATATATTGATTATTATAAAAAGTTGTAATAAAAAAAAAACTCAGTTTGTTGGATGGTGGTTTAAGAAAAAAATTAAAATTTTGTCTCTGATCATTAAGGTTTTTTATGCTAAGTCATCAAAAGAGTATAAGAAAATAAAGAGATATACAAAAAGATAGATTGTGAAAAAGATATTGAATAACACAATTTCATTGTATCTCTCAAGAATAGATGTTAGTATCTTGATATGATTCATGTATATGAATATGAGTAAAATTATGGACTAATTTTTTTCGAATGAATCAAGAACATAATAAAACTACAAAATTAGTTTAAAACATGTATTATTTATGTATGATTCTCTTATTGTCTTTTTCTTCTCAAATCTATTTACAAACCCTATTTGTGAATTTAGATATTTATTTATTAAATAGACACATGAACCCTTATTTGTGTTTTTTTTTTTTAAATCCTTTATATTAGATTTAGGAATTTGATGTTTTGCTGCAGTGACAAAATTGATGGATTATTTTCGCTACATGTTATTGTGAATTAATTTATTATTGAAAATTCAAATACCAATTTCTCTTGCCACATGGATCAAGTGAATGGAAAGCAATTCAAAAATCGGTTTCTCTTTTATGCTTTAATTACATCTTTTTGGCATTGAGTGAATTCAATGCAAATTGAAAGCCACTTTTACGTGAATTCAATGTTCAAAAGGTTATTATTTTTGGAAAAACTGTCTTTGGTGTGCATATGACGATGCTCTTAGGATCAAGTGCTTCATGCATGTCAATTTGTACGAATTGCAATTAATGTTTTTACGTATTTGATTATTGTTTTAACATCAAAACGAATGAAAGTGTTGTGTATGGGTTAATAACAATTAAGAACATTTATTTATTTGAGATCAATAATGATAAATTTGGTTAGTCAATGGTAAAAAAATTTAAGTTATTTGATTTCAAAAAGTTAATATATCTATTTCCATTACTCGTATTATAGATGTTGAATTATGAATAATTATTTTATGGATTAATAGAAGATTATTATTTTAAGAAATTTCGATGTTACTTAAAAGATTTATTAACTATTATTTTAGTTATTAAGGATGATGGTAAATAATTTTATATATGTTAGTGTTTTTATTTATATATCTAGAGATAATAGTTTATTCTATATCAATAATATCATAACATGATTAATATCATCATTAAGTTTGAGTATTAGTAAAATTCTCAAAGGATAATATTAGTATGCATAAAAAGATTATTTATATTTGTATTTATGTATAATTATTTTACTATATACATATAATAATTACAGTTGATGTTATGATATTTTTATATTCGTTGTGTTTGTTATAATCTTTAATAGGTTGGATTTTTCTTAATATAATTAACAAGTCCAATTTCACTTAGGTGTATTGGATCTTGATTTAGCCAGGTTGAAAAGTATGCTTTTATCGTTGGTGTAGTAACAATGAAGAGAAAATTCATTATAAAACTTGAGAAAGGCTAAGCAAATTTAGCTAAATGTTTATGCGATTGAGCATAGCAAACAACATTATATACAAGTATTTCAAATGTTCTAAACATGAGAAATTGAAATACTTTCATGTTACAAAATAAGTTCGAACACATAGAGTGTCAATATAAAACAATAATATTGATCTTATGATTATTGACGTTTTGACAAAAGGATTATCGACTAGATTGTTTATTGGTTGTGTAAAAAATATGAGCATTATGTTTATTAGTGACACTTTGAGCTTTTTGATGTATAAATTTATGAAATTTGAATTTTTTTTCTTCATGTTCATGCATGCAGATTATGATAAAAAAATAGATTATGTTATTGTTATTGAGATGATATTATATTTGAACCTATCATGAACTTTTTATTCTAAAATCATGTCGAGAAGAAATGAATGATACACTAGCACGTGAAAAAAAATACGTCGACAAAATGATGTGTAACCATAACTATTGTTATTGCTGTATATTTGATTGTGAACAATGACAAAATTATACTAATTTATTTAGTGTGCATTGTGGTTTGGGTATGAAATCACATTACGCTATAACAGCATGAGTTAAATGAAAGAATATTATATCTAATAGATGAATTAATTATATTATATGACTTGTTTGAAATATTATGATGGATAAAATGTGATTTAATAAAATACAAAAACCTATTGACTATGATGGAAAATTATAAAAAAATAAAGATAAAATAAAACAAAACTTGATAAACATTGGTTTATAAACAGAATCAGAGTTATGTATATGATAAAAAGGTCTTTCACAATAAACCATAAAAAAAAAACATGAGAGGAGAAAAAAAAAATATAAAGAGACATATTAAAAAGATGAGACTGAAGAAAAAAGATTGAGAAATATATTATTGTTGCATCTCTCACGGATCAATGTTAATATCTTATTGGGATTAATGTATAAGAATGTATGATAACAATGAATTTTAAAATCATAAAGTAATTTTTTTTAGAATAAATTGAAATAAATTGAGAACGTAGAAAAACTACAAAATTAATTTATGGTGTATTCACACTATAACAAATTATCTCATTATTTACTATCAATTAAAATAAATTAATATTTTCTTCAATAACATAAAAGTTACACTCCTTGTAGTTTTTAATTTATAATGTAACTTTTATTATTATACTCAATCCAATCATAATTTTTAAAAAAATAATATCTCAATTTGAAATTTTTAAAATTCCTTTTTATTTTATGTTTGAATTTAATATTTGTTTAGCTAATTAAATAAAGTAAATATCTCGACTAGTTTGATTCTTGGTCATATTTTGATATAATTTGATTATGTAGTTTTAGGTGCACGAAAGTCATTGTTAATAAAATATTTCTTAAATAGTTTTTAGATTTCAAGTAAGTATATTTTCGGTAACAGAATCTACTGTATTTCAAATGTGTTAAATTTCAAAATGAAACTAAGCGTAAAATTTGTTGTGTAGATTCATAAATATGTCTATGACTTTTTTCATAAAGTTTATTTATAAATGCTTAGGCAATATTGTATACTTATTACTGGTTCTTGGTTAGATTGAAACTTCATAATTATTGAAATATAAATCCTTTTATAGATTTTCGAAGTTGATTGTGATAATTAGATTGTTATTTACGAAATTATAATATGAATTGAAGGACATATTTAAACAAAACTGTACCCTAGGTAACATCCGGACATCCACCGAACACGTTGCCTTAGCAATGACAATAGAGCCAGGGCGGTAGTCAAAGGGTTTGTCACATCGGTATATCCTCGGTTCATCACAAACTAAGACGTTAAGCGGAAACTGATAGCGACTGGTTGTGTTTGCATGACTTACCCGCCTAACCGGGCGCAACATCTCTTCGCAAGAAAAACTTTGAAGAATTCACATGGATACTGATTACCGGAAGGGTATCACGAGACCCTTGCGTAACCTTTTCTTGTTTTATACGATAGGTGAACCTTCAAAAGCCCTACAACAACAAAGTCACTGAGGGCTTACAGGGCTTGTGTACCGGACGTCCAGAGATGGCACCCGGGACGGACGGTCAAGCAAATAAAAGGAATCAGCTCAAGTCGCATTGGTCTTCCGCCAAAGCTCCCGAGTGGGACGGACGGTATGGGCGACCGGCAGAGGTCGCAGATTAAGATATGATAAGCACTCAAGATTAAGGTAAGACCGAATCAACCATGGTGGGCCTATGATTGGACCGTATTCAAGGTTCCACTAATCATCGACCCATGAAGAAAACTATAAATACAAGTCAAAGGTGAGAGGTAGGCAGACACATTTAATGCACATTTACTTCACTCTCTTTCTATCTCTACCCCTGATACTAAAATACCGAATACTGACTTGAGCGTCAGAGTGTCATTAGCAGGTACCTGGCCGAATCCAACGGGAGACGTACCCTAGATCAACGGACAACCGAACACGAAGAGCGCAAGACCGAAATAGACATGTCTGTGAAGATGCGGACTACTTGCATCTGGACAGAAAGACCCTATGAAGCTTCACTGTTTCCTGAAATTGGCTTTGGGCTTTTCCTGCGCAGCTTGGTTGATAGTAGGAAACGGTGCAGGAAGACTCAGAGACACTCACAAAAACTATAGTAATTTGGGTTTTGAACGATGATTTGTGATATTTGAACACTAAAGAGTTGCATTTAAACAAATTTATAGAAATGCATAAAGTGGTTAATTTGAGACATGTGATACTAGTTTTTGAAAATCAAGAACTTATAAGAAGAAAAACACTATTTTATTACCATGTTTAAAATCATCTAGAGAAGAGTTCGATAAGATGAAAATTGGTTAATTTTGTACAAAAGATAGTAAAGTCATGCATATAGATGTCATATTATAATAAAATATAATTAAATATTATATATAATACATAATCAATTATTTAATTTTCAAATAGTTTAGACATTATAATTTTAATTATTATGATTTTTTTTAATTTGTTAATATGTTTTCTTACTTATGATTGTTTATTTGATTTTTTAATTATTACTATGTATATTTTTTTCTATCAATATTGTATCATAAATAATTTTTTCACATTTATTTCAATAATATTCTTATCTTTAAAATTTGTCTTTTTCTTTCAAAACAATTTATTATTAAAAATAATAACGCCTGTACTCGGTTTTTTTTTTCTTGAATAGTTTGTAGTGATATTATGTAATTTATATCATATACTATTTTATATTTTTCAACATAATGAATTGTTTCATTTGATCCAATTTAATTTATTTTTTGTTAAATAAATTAATGAACAATATTGCTGATTGACTCTGTAATATTAAAACTTTTTAGAAACTAAGACATTGCATTTGTAAAGAGAAATCTTATACATAAACATATTCTTCTAAATATATATCGATTAACATTATCAAAACCATAGAATTTACTAAGTTCTACATCTTATTTAATAAATGTAGCATTTAGTACTTTTTAGTAAATTACAAATAATAAAGACGCTGCACAGAACAAGAAAGTGTATTCCCAAATTCCTAATATAATCTAAAATTTAACTACAAATTGACATAAGCAAAATTAAATCTACAAATTGACATAAGCAAAATTAAATTATATTTATTGAATAAATCAATTCAATAAAGCCACTTATGATTTCCACCCTATATAATTTAAAATTTAACTACAAATTGACTTAAGCAAAATTAAATTATATTTATTAAATAAATCAAGTCACTTATGATTTCCACCCTATATAAAGAAAATAACCAGTTGAAAGGGTGAATATTTATCATTTCATTCTCTTTCATCCATAAATTTCAAAGAAAATAAAACAAGTTGAACAATAAATATTTATAATTTCTTTCTCATTCATCCATAAATTTCAATATATCATTAAAGATTTTTTAAACTTTCAATAAATTAACCCCTCTATCATTAATACAACATTTCCAACTTTACAACTTTTCAAAAAATGGATAACATTATTGTTGTAGCATATATATTTAATTAAAACTTAAAATAAATACATTTTTGTTGTAAAATAAACTAAAAAAAAACAACTTTTATAGATAACTTTTGGATGCTATTAAATCATTTTTCCGCCTTGTTATTAAAAACTCGGTTTATTTTTTGCTCTCACATTCTTCATTGAAGCTTTTCGCTAAATATTTTTATACGTTGGAGTTCCTAAAATAAAATTAAAATTGAAAGTTTTCATTTATATATTTTATCAGAAAAATGTATTTATTTTAAGTTTTAATTAAATATACATGCTACAACAATAATTAGGATGAAAAAAATCCATGTTGGCATCACGGGTAATTGATACCGAAAAATATTTATTATTAATGGGATGTGTTTATTTTAATACTATCCGCAAACAGATAAGATACGTGTATTATATTATTCGTACATTAAATATTTACTATCCGTAAAAAAAATAAAAAATAAAAAATAATTTTTTAACTTAAATTGAATTAAGATTAAAATTATTTTATATTTTATATAATAAAATATAAATTTAATTCATATTTAATTTAGTTTGAATTATATATTTCTTGTCATTTTATTTTAATAATTTGTAAAAATATATTTTTTAAAATATTTATAGATTTTAAAATATTTGTATATATTTTTTAAACAAATATCCATATTAATAATATATGAATAATAGATTTTTTTTCTTTTAGGTCGAATTCCAAATAAACACTGACGGTAGTTATCCTAAAACTATAATAATAGTTTTGTTTTTAGGTGATGATTATAAACAATTCTCATTAAAAGTGTTTTAAGATATTTTTAACATGGTTGCACATACGTAATTTAGTTACTTTTGTTAAAGTTCCAATACAATACTATTTATATAATATATTTATCTTTATTATTAATAAAATTTAATTATTGGAAACAAGCATTTATAATATTTAATAAAGAAAACAAAAAAAAAACGAACGTTTCATAAATAAAATATATAAAACGTTCCAAAAAATATATTATTAATTTGTTTTAACTGTGCTACGTATTAAATTATGAATTACAATATTTAAACGTAAACGGTTCCCTTCTATAAGTCAACATCTGCTATAAACGATAGATACGATTATTAGAATATATAATTTATCTAAAGTTATTGATAAATCATAGCTTATAATAATAATAATAATTTTATGTGAATAATGTTCAATTCCCAATACAACTTTATTTTATACGTATTTCTTTAGAAGTTATTTTTATGTGTTTTTTATTTTTTCAATTATTCTTCCTAAAACAACTAGTTATATTTTTAGGTCATTAACTTATATATAAAATTAAATATTTTTTTATCTTTATATTTTCGTTTTTAAATTTTAAAAATTATTTATATAATTTTGTAATCTAATGTTATTAATTTTTTTTACTTGTTTAAACAATGTTTTGAGAGATTATTCAATTGGAACATGTTAAATCGATAAAAAAGAAATTCAAACATTATTCTAAAGCGTGTAAATTTTTTTAATATAATTAAATTATAGAAATTATATTTATTTATTTTTAAAATATTTAAGAATCAAAATGTATCAAAATCTAAAACATGAATAAATTATAATAATACTATAAAAATTAAAAACATGCTTCACCCTACAATAAATTATATAAATGTTCATATTTTTATTATGATTTTTAAAGAATGAAAAATGGTATAATAAATTAAATAATATAATAAGAAAAGAAGTTTACACATATTAAAATTTACCAATTCCCTCTATATTTTTTAAATTTATCTCAAAACAAATAATATATAAATAAATTTAATTAGAGTTTAAAATGTTAACATGAACTATATATATATATATATATATATATATATATATATATATATATATATATATATATATATATTTAAAATGTTAGTACTTTTTTAGTAAAATGTACCAAATTTTAAGTTACAAAAATGTCCTGTTAAAAAAGAAAATCAACTTTAAATTTAAGGGTATTTTAATAATTTTAAAATTTAATTTAAAATAAAAAAAATAAAAGTTAGTTATTAAATTTTCTGATTGGTCCACGAGAGAAGTTATTAACTTTTATATTATTTTTTATTTTAAAAAACAACTATCTCTTAAAAAATATATTGGTTTAGGGTTTAGTGTTTATAGAACCTGTTTGGGTTTATAGAACCCTTCTGGGATTATAGAACTCGTCTGGGTTTACAGAACCCGTCTAGATTTACAAAACCCGTATGAGTTAAAAAAACAACTACCTTTTATTTTATTTTTTATTTTAAAAAACAACTACCTTTTAAAAAATATATAATAAAAGTTAATAATTTCTGGACCAATCAGGATTTTTGATAACTATATTTTATTTTTTATTTTAAATTAAAAATTAAAATTATTAAAATACCCATGGATTTAAAGTTGGTTTTCTTTTTTAACAGGAATATTTTTGTAACATAAAACTTGATACACTTTACTAAAATGTACTGAAAAACCCAATTAGCAAACCCCATTAGTTAATTATGATCATAAATAAAATTTTAATTTATTGATAAGTCAAATTTAAATATTAAAACTTAAAAAAATCAATAAATAATACATAAATGAAGAACTAAAGTTCTCATTAACCAATTTATATGTGTTTCCTTTTAAATTCTAAAACAAAGTTGAAAATTACTCAATTTAATAAATAATTTATTGTTTATTAATTATTAATCTATTTTTTTTCATAATCTAACATTAAAATGGTAAGAAAAAATGGTTAAATAAAATAAAAGCAATTAAAACTTATTTATGATTAAAAGAAGAGAGAAACGTGTTCTTTTAAACAAAGGAGAACATGGCATTACAATAAATACTTTTACAATTTTCGCCTCATATAAAGAAAATAAAAGAGTTGAAGTATAAATATTTATTATATCATTCTCTTTCATCCATAATTTTAAAGTTAACATTAAATACATTTTTTAAATTTAAAATTTGAAGAATACTTAACTTCCTGAGTTACTTCAATTTTTAAAAAATTAATAACTCTTAATTTCTTGAGTTACTTTGATTGGTATGTGTTATAATTATTAAATATAATTTTTATTGTTGAGAATTTAAGTATTAAGTTAAATTATAAATATTAAAAAATTAAATATCACATTTAGAAAAATACAGAGAAATTATTATTTTATATTTTGAGTTGAAAGTGATATAATTAGACTGGCGTTTTATTAATGTTATAGTTTATCTATAAATTTAAAAAGAAAACCTGTTCAATCTTCATTAAAATTTATTATATATTTTATAAATCTTAACTTAATTTAAGGTTTTAGGTGAAGAACCTATGCAAATATTAAACTCACACGGCAACATCATGGAATAAGTATGACTTTTTTTTCTAGTATAAATAAAAGTAAATACGAAATTGAAATGTTTTATAAAGTGCGTGGCACCTGTTTTTCAGAAGTGAAAGTTAGAAATAATAGAAAAAGAAAAGAAAAAGAGAGATTGAGTTTATGAAGAATTATTATACAACGAGTAATAACATTTTTATATTTATTTAACACGTATTATAAAGATAAAATGATCATTAAGAATATAAAATTTTGTATTTTTTTTAAAATGTAAAAAATAAATAAAAGTAATATGAAATGAAAGTAAAAAATTTAAGTATGTTAAATAATTTTTTTTTTTATATAATTACGTGTTACAGTTTCAATGGTTTCGTCGCTGGTATGGCACAACCAGTTCCACTTAGCCCTCAATTGAAATTACACTTATACCCTCTGCCCCACCTGCTTCTTCCAGCATCCAACGACCAGATCCATTCCCTGACTACTTCCAGGTTCGCCACTTTATTCAGAAAAAATGCCATTCACGTAATTAACACCTCTATATAGAACAATTATAATAATCTACACTTTATATTAAACAATAAACAATAAAAATTAAATAAAAAGTGTGTCATTATAATTGCTTAATAATACCTAATAATACCTATCATTTAATATATGGAGTGAGAGATGGAATGAATGGAAAGACATAATAAAATGGTACAATAAATTAGACCATGTGAGACCAAGACACATAAAATAAATAAAATAAAATAAAAAAGAAATAAAAAAAATAGTGAAAATGTTGGGATACAATGGTTGTTTTAAACAACTCAAAGACCCATCCCTTTCTATTTCTTTCCTTCTCTCCGATTCACAGAAACAACTCCTCTCTACTCACAAACCCTTCTTCCTCATAACAAAAACAACCCACCCTTTTCCCCGTTTCCCCAAACCCTAGAATCTCTAACACAGATCCTCATCGTTTCGCATCCAATTCCCAAACACCGTTGACCACACTCGAGGTTTATCCAACGCCCACAAAAAAAAGCTCCGTTTTTTGCTTCCTGGGTCCCGTTTTTCCTTCCTTTTTATTGGGCATAGGAATGTTGGGTACTGGCTTGAACTTCGGGCGCGCTCTCGGCGAGGATCGGTTATATTCTCCGGCGAAGGTTCGCCGGCCGTTTCACACCATGGAGAACGATAAGCTGCGTAGGGCCCACAGCGACGTCACCGGGAGAGACAAATCGGTGGATTTAGGTAACCGGGTACCGGAGAACCGGGTCGGGTCGGATGAGGAGGAGGCGAAGAAGAGTGGCGCGGTGCCTTCGTGTGAACCGGTCGTGACCCGGTTGAGTAATCTGGAGCGGTTCTTGCAGGCGATCACGCCCTCTGTGCCTGCTCAGTATCTTCCTAAGGTTTGCTTTTGAGTCACTGTAGCAAGTGTTTTGAAAATGTTTCTGACGTGGTTGTTGGTGAAGTCGTGTTTATTTTATTGGAATTTGGTTTTTTGGGTTCTTGGAAATTGATTTAGAGTTCCTGTCTGTGTTTGCTACCGCTGCATTCAATGGGTGGAAGGTTTAGCTTTTATGGCCGTGTTTGGTTATGGAAGGGACCATGGATTGGATTTTTTTTGGTGAGAGTTAATAAGAAAAGAAGCAAAGCTTTCGTGCTTTGTAAAGAAAAGAAAATTAATGCCATTTTTATGACTTAGGTTTTCCTTTGTGTGTGTGGAACTGTTAAGTGTAAAAGTTTTCCTTGGATCTTGCAGAGGACGACGAGAGGACTTAGGGCGTGCGATGAGGAATGTCAGCCCTACTTTGTTCTTGGTGATTTGTGGGAGTCCTTCCGCGAATGGAGTGCGTATGGCGCTGGAGTTCCGCTTGTACTGAATGACAAAGATAGCGTTGTTCAGTATTACGTTCCTTATCTCTCTGGAATCCAAATTTACTCCCAGAATGTGAAACCAACTGTAAAGTCAAGGTATATTGCTTGTTTTGGATCGTGTACGGCCCATTCATTTTAGTGACTGTTTGAAAAGGATCGGCATGAAAATGCAAGCCAAACAATAGAGTGGTTTTTTGGGTCATTTGTTGCATGTTCTATGGGGTGTTTTGGGTTTTAAGCATGTTCGGGATTAAATTAAAATTCATTTTTGGTTTTGTACCATTTTGATTTTCTTTCAAACAATGATCTAAATATGCTACCACAGTTTTTATAATTTGCTAGCCATTTTTATGATGTGCTGTGCCGATGTGGAGATGCTACCTTGTTCTCACAGGTTTCGCTACTTGTACGATAATGTAATTATTTGGTTGTTTGATAGGCAACTTGGGGAGGATAGTGACAGCGATTTCAGGGACTCAAGTAGTGATGGTAGCAGTGATTGTGAACCTCTACATGGAAGGGGATCGAAATACATGAGGGAACAAAGAAATTTTCCCCTTCTGTCGGATGAGGTACCTCAACGGATGAGTAGATTATCTTTGAGAGACCACCATTCCCTTCCTCAAGATGGGTTTTCTAGTGATGATGGAGATTCTGTCAATCCTCAGGGTTATTTAATTTTTGAGTATCTTGAACGTGACCCTCCGTACAGCCGTGAGCCATTGGCTGATAAGGTGCGCTGACTGACTCTATAATGCCATATTCTTTGCCCTGTTCACTTTACTGGAATAGAATTTTGGTAATTTGTTATCTCGGGTTTTTCTTTGTGGAGTCATTTAATTGTGTTTTCTTTTATGTGGTGAATAGATAATGGACCTTGCTTTTCGTTTCCCTGAATTATCGACCCTTCGAAGTTGTGATATACTATCATCAAGTTGGATATCTGTAGCCTGGTATTCTCCTTTAATTTTGTGCTTTGATATACACCTTCCGCATGCACGATGGACTTACCTGTTCTATGATTTGCTTGCAGGTATCCAATTTACAGGATACCAACTGGTCCAACATTAAAAGATTTGGATGCTTGTTTTCTGACATACCATGATCTCTGTACACCTGTGGGAGGTAGCAATTTGTTTGCTTCGTTTGTGCTTTATGCTGCTTTATAACCAAGTTTATATTCTATTTTGTTTGTGCTGCACTATAACAAGAGGGCGTGTGTATGCATCCATCCCATAACATAACGAGAGGTTCTAAAATTGAATGCTATTTGGAACCTTTCTCTATACATGATACAAAAATGTTATTTTAGAATCTCCTCATGCACTGGTCAGGATGTATATTGACGAACATGATACAATTTTATGAATGGTTTATGTGTTGCCATCTGTCAAATGTGTTTTTTTTTTCTTTTTTTTTGTGTTCTCCTTTATATATATTAATCATACCGCCGCAAATCATTTTATTGCTTCGTTTCTATGATTTTATCAATTTTATTGGCCGGGAAGATATTTTTCAAAATTTTGAAAGGTGTGGTACTTTTATGTTTTAAGCTTAATAATGTCATTCTGGATTTGTTGGGGTTCTTAATTATTGAACTAAAGAGGCTTGTGTTTAGTTTTTATCACGGGAGTTTCTATTTAATTACACATTGCCAATTATAGGTGCGTGTCACATAATAATGAAAGTATTGTTCGATGCCGCAAACGAACCATGTTCCATTTTCTAATTTGCAGCAGTTGATTTATTGAAAAATGCCTTCTTGTTTTGTTTCAGGTTCACAAAGTAGGCAGACTCAGAAGCCACATCCTACTGAGACGGATAATGTCCATAGAATGTCTTTACCTGTTTCTGGGCTTGCATCATACAAGTTCAAAGGATCTCTGTGGACTCCCAATGGTGGACATGAACGCCAATTAGCCAGCTCTCTTTTGCAGCGGGCTGATAACATGTTAAGACAGCTTGAAGTCAGTCATCCAGATTTCCAGTTTTTTAGCCGTTGATGTTGTTAAATTGACTGTAATATTATACTTTTGGATATTTAAGAACTGGTGGTTAGTGTTTGGTTAATTTTTTAGATGTTATACTTGATTGGAGTTGGAGTTAATAACTTATTTGACAAAAGGTAAAAGGAAAGTTGGAGAAAGGATGTTAAGCACCGTCCTTTGTATTTCTCTGCATTGTTTGCTTCCGTAATAAGTGAATGAATAGGGAAGCATTGGAGAAGCGGCAGTGTTGGGGGCTACTTAATGTGTTCCTGGTGGATGTACAGATTAAAAGGCAGCTTCTCAAGTACAGGCTGATTTGTTTGGCTGCCAGCATCAATGAGTCTTACATCAGTTGCTTCTTGTGTATTGGTATGGTTTTCTTAAACAAACCAAAACAGGCTACTTTTTTTCTGTCCTGGCGATGCGTTATATAGGACATAGTTTTAATTTATCGGAGAATTTTACTAGATGTTAGATGTCTCATGCTCCAATTGCCCCAAACTTCTTGTATTTGAATTCTTATAGTAATCTTTGCTTTTAGATAATGCTAGAATTAAGTTATTGAACTTGTTCAAAATGTTGTTTTGCATTTTCTGATTATGTTATAAAAGTGGGTTTTTTAAGAGTCGCTTTTGATTTGGTGGTAAAAGGGTCACTTGGGAGTATTCAAGAATCAAATTCATATTTTTTCTACACGGCTCATTTTTCTCTTATTTCACTCGTAAACCAAATAATTACGCGATTATTACTGTTTGATGGTGTTCTCTAATGAACGTTTATCATTAGAAGTAATAAGAATTTGAGAGCTAAATAGTTTTTGAAGTTCTGCTTGTTAGTTGATTTTAGGTTATAAGAGAAGTTGTACTTATCTGACATTTACATATTTTTATCAAGTGTTTATAGATAAAGATTATGAACAATTTCTAAATGTTGATATTTTATCTTAGAACATTAACTCAAACAAGACCAAATAAATTCTAATTATTGAAGTTGCAGTTTGAATAAGTAGCCCACAACTTATCAGCCTCGCGTAGGTTTACTTCGCCAAGATTTACGGCCCAATAGCAAAATTCCCCTAGCAAATTGAAATGAAGTCCAGCTTATTAGTAGGAAATGGAATGATGTTAGCATACATAAAATGTATGAGCACCTTGTGATGCTCCTCGTTAATCTGTAAATCCACAGAGCACGGTTGAGCTTGGCTGCCGTATTATCATTACTTCTATTATTAGGCCAGGAAACAATACTTAACATCTTTTTTACCTTTTCTTTCTCTTTCTCTTTATGTGATTAAATCTTACTTGGGCAAGTATGAAATCTAAGAAATGTACCAAAGCAGGTACTTGCAAATACTAAGAAGCATTGATGGTCATTGGCTCATGAAAATCAAAATGTTAGAAAACTATAAATGAATATTAATTTATGCCCTATGTTTGACAAGAGAATAACTAACCCAACATATTTAGATCACATAAATATGTAATATTAAATGAAGATATTATCAATTAGTATCTTATTCTGTAACTTAAATGCTGAACTTTGTCTAATAACAGACCTTATTTTTTTTTTTTATACAGGTTTTAGAATAGATTTTATCATTTATACATTGCAAATTTATTCAACACAGATTCTACAAATGTACTTTACAGCATTCAATTCATACCTTCTCCAGCATGACTTACTCATTTGATAAAACCACTGATATCATGCTACATGCATTTATCTGTTGATCAAAATGTCAGTAACATGTCTTGATTCAAAGAGTCTCTGAAAAAAATACCATGCCATAAAGTTGTATATAATTTGTGAACTTGAACCTTTCCCATGAGAACATTCATTGCGTCTTGTTTTAAGGAACTATATATTGGTTATTCTCACTATTTACTGGGAATTGAGTTAAGCAGCATATCGTTCTCATAAGAGTATAATTATATCAAAGAACTATTACAAAAATTTGGTATGGAATGGAAAGGATGAAACCATAACCAACTCTTCTTTCATCCACTGCCGTTCTTCAATCACCATATGCTTCAGTGCAGAATACAGAAGAATAATAAGAACAAGATCATATCTCTCCTTCTCTATCCATAAATGGTTTTAATTCATGCCTAAGTCCACAATACTACATTTTCAGAACATAAAACATTTACTGTCACACCTCAACAACACAGATTGAACCATCAATGTCCCACTCACCAATGTATTGCAAAGGTATTTAGTGCATAGAGACTAATATAATTAATCGGGGTAGTTAGATAATTGAAATAGTGTAATCCTCATGTATAAATATTTTTCTTTTCATTCTCAATCAATTACTGAATGAACCAGTTTATCCCTTCCTTTGATATCATAATTTTATGGTATTTTAGCATTTTAGCTCAGCTTCCTCTAAGAGTAAACAATTTTAGATTAAATAAAATTATCGAATTTTGTTGTGTGTATCTGATTATAACTTTTTTAAAACATATTTGGAATATAAAGATGGTTTTCTTTATATTAAGTGTTTTTTATTGTTTATAACAAATTTATGTATGAAACATGAATTACATTGCTCAGATGGGGTAGCAATAAATAAAATACTCTGTAAATGGAAATTTTCTTTTCTTAAATTAACCGCATTTTAGCATTATATAAAATTAATTATATGTTTTGAAAAGTTATATATAATTATTTTGGGCTCACTACAGCAAAACAATAAATTAAAAGTTTTATTTAACATATTTTTTAAGGATTAAAAAATATAATGATTATGTATATATTAGTTTAATTTGTCAAGTTGATTAAATGATTTTGAGCCATGAAAGCTTCTTAGCGTTCATTTTTAAACTGTTTATTTAAGTAATATAATATATAACAATGTAAATAATAATGTCTACCTTATAGGCTGTCTCTAATTATATAAATTGTCTAGTATGATTTGACCTAAAAATTAATATATTTTAACTTGGGATATTACGGGGAGGACACTTGAAATCATACTTATTTTCTAATTTATATCAAACTATTTCCTGACTATTTATTATTTTATTTAGTTGGTCATCACAGTGTATTACTAGTATATCAGTATATGAACGGAATCTTCATTAATATATATTTAATCCTCATAATGAAATAATTCTTTATCATTATTCACCCATTAAAACTTCCAGAGTTCCATTAAATGCGTTTTGTATGTAAAATCAAAGGTGATAAAGACACTGAATTATTAGAAGACAAGCTTTTCATGAAGAGAGGAAAAATAAAACAAAATATTACCTTAAAAAACTAAGTGGTTTGTTGGAAAGGTGAATAGGTACAAGAAAAACAATTTTTTTTTTTGATAATTTTTTTACCGTTATTAATACGATAATTTATGATTGAATTATTTTAAATATATTACTCATAAACAGTGATGCATAATTTATTATTAAAAATTTATTAAAAGAAGTTATTAAAATTGTTGATAAGAAAAACGTTACAACAACCAATTTAGTTAATTATCTTTTCAATTGCTTCATAAATGAACCTGCAATCTGTTCATGTAGAGAAAGTTGCTTCCATAGCATTGGTTGCTTGCTTGATGACATTTTTAGAAATGATAACGGGTTGGATCGATATGGATAATGTCTACTTATATTTGATTCGCTATTCACTATGTATCTATTTAAAAAATACTCGTCTAGGTATTTTAAAATTCATGGGTACTTGTAAATATCCGAAAAAAATAAAAAATTTATATTTTATACATTTTTAAAATAAAATTTAAATAAAATTAGAAAAAATATATAATATAATATAAATTAAATAAAAATTAAAATTTAATTTTAATTAAATTTAATCTAATAAAATATTATTTTATTTTATTTTTAATTAAATTTTATTAAAAATATATAAGTTATTTTTTTATTATTTTTTGCAAGTAATAGCTATCCGCGGATCGGATAGTATTAAAATACTCGTTATCCATTATTTGTAGATGTAAATATTCGTGGATAGTAACTATCTACCATGAATTTTATTTGCAGATATGAGTGCCACAACTTTTTTTTGTCGTCCTTATTCATTTTTCCTTAGAAAAAGTTTAAAATATAAAATAATATTCTTATATTGAAACTTGAAGAAACAAAAGCAGTAACAGTTGGTAATAATTTTTTTTCCTGTGATGCTCATTTTTGGTTAAATATATTTGTGATTTTTAAATTTGGATATTGAATTTCGTTTTTCCATTCAACTTTGATTGATTTTTGTTTTTAAATTTTAAAATAAATGAATTTAAGTAAATGGTGTAAACCGTAAAGGTGAGTATAAAACTTTATTTGATATGAAAAAAATTTAATATTAAAAAATATTTATTTATTTATTTTTAAAATTTTGAATCAAACTACATTTTAAAATTTAAATCATAAACAAATTTTAATTTCATGTTAAAGTTTAAAAACAAAAATATATTTAACTCTTTTTTAAACAGACATTAATATGTGTTCGCATTTTTATTAGAGGATATAAGTAATTTTTATATAGTTGTCATTAATAAAATATAGTTAGTAAAATATACAAAATATAATTATAATAAAATATGTACAGAATTTATTATTTGTCTTTTTTTTAAATGATTAATATGCTTAAACAAATATAAATACAGAGCTAAACAAAACAAGACTTTAATTTTCAAAACTACTTGTAAAATGGTTAGTTGTTATTATTATTTATTTTAATAAAACAGTTATTACAATTTTAAGGGTAAAACCGTAAAAGTGTATAAGCTTAGAAACTGTTACACAAAAATATATCATCTTTATTAATTGTTGTTGAGGTAGTAAGTACTTATTTTTTTTTTCTTTTCACATCACTTATTTTCATTCTTAACTTCTTCAAATGCTATAAGCATGAAATTTAGTTTTGCTTATTTATTTAATATTCACTATTCGTTACTGTCGATTTACGTTACCTTGTTTGTATGAATTTAACTACTTTTACCATTTTAAATAAAATATAACTTCCTTGTGATATGTTTATATATTATCTTTTGACATTTGGAGAAAAAAATACGTTAATAATTTATTAATTTTACAAGCTTAATTAGATTATAAATAAATAAAAAATTGTTGACAAAATATTATGATTGAAAAAATTCATTAGTTATATTCATTATTCTTATGCCCATTTTTGGGTACTGTTTTTTATTACTTTAATATTTTAAAAACTTTTTTAGTATATTAAAATTAATATCTTTTAAAGACAAAAAAACTTAAGAGAATCTGAATTAGAAAAACTCTAAACCGACACTCTTGTAATGCCGATATATTATGTTGATTTAAGTGTTCTAAATCAACATAAAAACTAATTTGGATAATTGAACTGAATTATTTTTGTATAATTCAGATAAACTATAATCTGGATTAAAAACTAATTTTTCTATACTAATTATAAAATAATTCAGATAAATTGAACTGAATTATTTTTGTTTGATCAAACTATATTTAACTGTACTATATTATATTAAATTAGAATATAAACTAAACTGTATTAAATTATAGTAAACTAAAATATAAACTCAATTGAATTACTAATTATATTTTTAAACTATTTTACTAATTTTAACATTAATTTTTATTAAGTATTTTTCTTTAAACTTTTTCATTTTCGTGAACCACACACAAATATAATTATAAAAGTTTATTAAAAAAAATTAATTATTTTCTTTACTTTATTATTTTATTTATATTTATTTTGTCATGAATATTATTTTACTTTTATATTTATTTTTTTAATTTTTTTATTTATATTTTTTGTTATATATATATATATAATTTATTTTATCTTTTTATCTACTAATTTTATTTTAAAATAATTTTTTATTTATATTTATTTTATTGTCTCATAAAATTAAATTGTTTTATTAATCAATTAGTTTGTTTCGGGATATCGTCTGTTATGTGTGAGTTTGATGATGAATTTGCAGACTGAGATGTTTGTTTCAAAAATAGCCTTACTTTAATTTGTTGAACATGTTCTTTCCTTTGTGGGTGCATCATCCTATATTTCTTGTATTATGATTTTTTTATTCAAATGTGTTGTGCTTTTATTTTAACGAATTAAATATTTACTGTATTAATGTAATTACGTATTTAAATAATATAATTAACTTTTTTCCTACAATTTCATTAAAATTTTACTTTTATCTTTCCAATTTTAATTTTATTTTTAATTAGAAATATGAATTTGAATTTAATTTTCATATAAATTTCACTATTTTTACATTTAAAATTATACCACATTTAAAATGACAATCACTTACTTTTATTTATTAAAACATTTTTTAATTTATCATACTTATTATATCATAAAAAACTTTTATAAGCTTTCATCTAAAATTTTCTCAAATCACACAATTTATCCCTTAATCCAAAAAAAAACAACAAAGTTTCATTTGTATCTTCTCAAATTCATTTATTCTTCCTCAAATTTATTTTTCAATCTAAAAACATCCTATAAAAATGGCTGTGTGTGTGTGTGTCAAATATGTATTAATGTGGACTCACATAACAATAATATTTTGTCACATGAATCTCTAACCTTTTATTATCTTAAATACTAAATTTATTTATTAATAATATTTGAAGATAAATAAATGAGAATTTAAAATTAGAACGTAATCTCATTTTATGAAAATAAAGAAAAAAAAAATTAATACTTACCAAATCGTCTTATTGATGAAAACACAGGAAAAATGTAGAGAAAATAAAGGCGAAAAAACTAAGAAAGGAAAAAAAGCTTTTGAAAAATAAAAAAGAACAAGGCATCCTTGAGTCGAGCGACCGACGGCGCTCCGACCAGACAACCGTGTTCCAGCTATTTTTGTTTTTACTCGCAGTAAGTAACCGGGCCCCACCTATTCCAAGGTGGGTCCCATGACCATCGTTTCTAGGTCACACCTACACTCAATAAGTCACTTACATCATTATGTTGTTTGTCTTTTTATTTCACACATTATACTAAACCTGTCTCTCTCTTCTTCTTTTTTTCATTTTTTTCCAAACAATCACTCACCAGAACAAAACTTTTCTACTATAGACTTAAAAAATGGCAATCCCGAACTCAATTCAAGCGCCAAACTTAGTTTAAACAAAGAAAAGCTACCATATTTTTTTTCCACTTTATACATCTTCATACAAAATACAATTGAGCTCGAGTGAAATAAAATTATCATAAACATAACAAAATTTTTCATATTGAATATTTGATTCAAAATTGTCAATTGATACAATACATGTTCATTCAAACTCAACGATTTTCACTTTACATATACTCAAAAGAGTTAAAGTTCTCAATAACAAATTGAGAATAAAAACTAGATACGGACAAATTTGATGGAACATTTGTTATTCTTTATTAATAATTACAGTAACGTCATGTGCAGAAAATTACAACTATAATGTTTTTGTTTCATCCATTTTATACAAATTTTAAACCGTTATTTTCAGCATTAAAAATAGAAAAAGAAATGGGTGCAATTTGCAAATTCAATAAGGAGAAGGCTTAATATCTTTATTGGTTCTCATATTTGTATGCCAATCTCAGTTTCGTTATTAAGTTTTGAACTGTCTTAATTGCGTCATAATTTTTTGTAAAAATGCATACATTTTATCCTAACCGTTAAATTGTTTCAAACGACGTTAATTGATGTTGAGATGAATTTTTTATTTTAGGTTTAGTTCCTTGTTTGTGTGAATATTTCGATCCTCAAATTTTTCCTCTAGTCCTTATTAACTTTGAATTGAACTGTATTTTTTTTTTTTGTTTTAAAATCATTACATACACGTGACTATGGTCTTTCCTTTTCCTTCCAATCACTTGTCACACTTTTTCCTCAAGTCCTTATGAAATGCAAACATTTTACCCTAACCGTTAAGTCTACTGAGACGACATTAACTTTGAACTGAGCTGTAATTTTTTTTTTTATATTTTAAAATCATTAAATCCACGTGACTATGGTCTTTCTTTTTCCTCCCAATCACGGATCACATTTCACTCATTCCTCCACCCACAAACCCCCCGACGCACACCTTTTCTCCCTCTCAAATACTAGAAAATGTCATTGTTGTCGACTGTTCAAAAATTATAACCCAATTGAGATGATTCAAAACTTGAGGACTGAACTGAGATTTTCACACAAACATAAGGACCAAGAGAGGGATTAAGCCTAAAATAAAAAAATCATCTCAACATCAATTAACACTGTTTGAGACAACTTAACGCTTAGCGTAAAATATGTGCATTTTTACAAAAATTATGACTTAATCGAGACAATTCAAAACTTGAAAATCAAACTAAGATTTGCACACAAATACGAGGAACAATAAAAGTATTAAACCTAAGGAGAAAAAGGAGTTTGAAGTGCAGAAGTAGGAATAAAAAAAAAAGGGAAAAAAAAGAAAAAAAAAAGAGAAAGAATTAGGTTCACGAAAGAGTCGGAAGTAGAGAGAGTCTGTGACGATGTTAAAGAACATACTATAGGAAGAAGCACACAAAAACAAGGAAGAAAAAAGTAAGCAGCAGCTGGTGAAGTGAAGTGAGAGAACAAGGTGTCGAAACAAAACCATGGCAGTTTCTGTAACCATTTTGGTTCTCGTCATCGCTCTGCATCTCATAGCCTTTGTCTTTGCAATTGGCGCCGAACGACGTCGTAGCGAGGTACCCCTCCCTTTCTCTCTCCTCTCCCTTTGTTTTTTGTTTTTCGATTCAACTCTCAAATCTGATTCATTTTCCATTTTCAGGCGAAGGTGCTCCCCGACCAGTACGACGACAGAACCTACTGCTCTTACACCACCGACGCCTCCACCGTCTATGGCCTCGCTGCCGTCGCTCTCCTGCTTCTCAGCCAGGCCGTTCTCACCGCCGTCACTCGATGCCTATGCTGCGGCAAAGGGCTTGTTTCCGGTTGCTCGGCCACTTGCGCCGTCGTCTCCTTCATCCTCTCCTGGTAACACTCAATTAAGTGAATTAATCGTATTTTCTTCTAATTTCGCATCTAAACAATTAAACCCCTACGAATTCATCTCCTAATTTATTTGTACTAACCAAAAGCTAAACAAAATTTTGAACCCTGGTTTTTAAATAGACTTTCGCTTTCACTTTGGTTACATCAGGTGTTGTGAATTGATTGAACATTTTTCTGTTAAAGATAAAAATCGGTAAAGGTTGGAAATTGTTTGAATTTTTTTTTTTTTTTTGAATTATTCGTACTGTGAAATCAGGATTAGTTTTCTGGGAGCAGAGGCGTGTTTGTTAGCAGGGTCTGCGAGGAATGCATACCACACCAAGTACCGAGGGTACTTTGTGAGGCACGATTTGTCTTGTGCTACCCTGCGCAAAGGTGTGTTTGCAGCTGGAGCTGCCTTGACCTTGCTGTCCATGTTGGCCTCCATCTTGTACTATTGGGCACACTCCAGGGCTGATACTGGTTTCTGGGAGAAGCACCGCAATGAAGGGCTTGGATTGGCCACACAACACCACCACCACCAAGGGGCTGATTCTGATAAGGCCTGATCATGATTTCTTGCTTTGAACGATGTTTACTCAATTTTGGTGGTCCTGTTTTAGCTTTTAGATAAGGGATATTGGTGATAAGGGAAGGAAGAACAGTGTTTGCAAAACTTGTTCTTGTATTAATGGTTGAATATATTTATGCTGTAATGGAAGAACGCTTGAAATATAAAGATAGATTGCAGTACAATGATTGTGGTTTAATACATGCCAATCTTATAGTTTCAAAGTTTTGAGACCTGCTGATTATTGAACTTTTAGTGTCTCACTTGCATGTGCTGTTGCGATAGAAATCAACTAGAGCACGGGCCACTACATACTTGAAATGAAGATTCTTAAGCTCGCTTTTCGTGGATCTTAGTACGCCGTATTAGATTTATGAACTTTCGTCACTTTCTATCTAATGATGCTAATTTGGTCCTAATAAAATGTCTAATAACCATAAAATGTTAATTTGATCCTAAGAATCGATTATTCTTATAAGAACCAGCTCTTTCTCAACTTTCTCCAATGGTCCATGAGTAGGAATTAGTTCTTAACTCAAGAATTTCCAAGAACTGCCATACGAGAGATACTTGTAAATTTCTTACAATATCTTTAGTCGAGATTAAAAAAAAAAAAAAAAAACTGGTGAGTTGTTGCAAAATTTTTTATATGAATTAGGACAGTCTATCTTGACATTTGAATTTGGTGTTAGTTGGCTTCAGTGAAAAAGATGGGCGGAAATCTGATATGTCGGAGCCAAAACTTTAAATATCTAGATATTTTGGCATGGTATTATTTCTTTTATCACTATAACAATTTTCATATGCATGACGTATTTGAATCCTATATATTTCCTAATGGTTGAGAGTGAAAGAAGGCAGGTGAGTGAAGGCGACATCCAATGTCTTCGACTTGATAAATTACTTAGGAAAAAGAGTCTCTGACTCAGATAGAACAGTGAACGGATAGATTAAAATAATTAAAATATATTTACTTTGAAAGCATATATACTCTTGGTAAGTTTTATTCAGTCCACTCTCACTATATTCTTTTTCTTTTCCCTTCAACAAAATGTTTAAGAAACACAAAAGAAGATAAGTTTGAATCACTTGATTCCGCCAACAGAAATAGTCAATTCTACTTAGGCATTCAAATGTTCAAAAGTTATTGTAATCATTTTGTTATCACCATTATATTAATTGTAACTCTTATTCTTATAGCTAAAGATATATAAAATTTCAAGGTAGAAAAAAAAAATATTAACATTGAGCAAATCCTAAATGAAAAGCAACTAATGGGAATTTATTCTTCTCTTCTTTTTGCTTTGTTCAATTATATGTGTGATTGTGTTTGTTTTTATTAGTTTTAAGACCTTATTGAAATATCTAGTAGTAACCTTTGTTGCAAGTCCACAAGTTATTCACCCTCACAATCATAACCATTTGTCTTACAAATAAATAATAATTTCACAAAACTATTAAAATATTTAATAACAATTTATCTATCTCACAAACTACTAATATTTAGTAAGTTTTAACTATTCATAATGTAAAATTAACAATATTTAATTATATAAAATTAACAATGGGTGGAACAAAAGCAGGTAGGATTGACCTGTATGCTTTCTGACCACGTAACATAATTACTAACCTTTTTTTTTTGTTTATTCTGTACGTAGACTAAATAGATTTGAAACCAAAGCTAGCCATGAAGGTATTTAACATATTTTGGTCTAAACATTAGTACGAATAGTTCTACAGTAACACTTACCGACTTCAACAAGAAATGAAATTATTGGTTATGTAAATGTTATAATACAATCTTAGGAGAAAATTATTTGTACGATGGAACAGGTAAAAGCTTGGCGTTCATATCAGCAAACAAACTTAAACTACACATTCATTGATAGGTGCACATCACAGCTAGTACATTACAACATTAAAATCTCTAAGAGAAAGTGTGACGCAGAAACAACCACACCAAACTCTGGGACAACCAGAGGAGGCTGTCCCACTTCATGTGATAAAAAACAAAACAGAGTACATTACATAGAAAAAACACACATAAGATACTCCGACAAACCTAATAATAGTTGAAGTGAAACATAGTGAAGTGTATATCTAGCAAGTGGGGAATGGGGAACCACAAGCATTAGCAACTTTCCTGGCATTGGGAGAGTTAACGAGCTTCTTGAGGTTGGGGTCTTTCAAATACTGGCAAAGGCAAGGCCTTTGTTCCTTCAGTTTGCTACAACAAACAGATGAAGGAGGATTCGATGAGGTAATGGCACTCGCGCATGCACTCAGCTGCCACGCATTGCATGTCACTGCTGTCACACGCAACTCTGTCTCAGCTATTGCGACCAAGGTAAGCACGATGCACAGTGTTGAATATGAGACCTTCATTTTCAAATATAGACCAAGAAGAAGAAGATATGATCCTAAATTTAACTAAGACACACAGGGATGTGCATAAAGGTGTAGTTCTCTTCACTATTTATAGTGGGAGAGGAGCATGGCATGGGACATGATCTAATGCTACTACTACTTTGTAAACAAAAAACATTACCTGACTACTACAAAAGCCATTTCATGAAGGGGCAAGTGTTGTTGTGTGATGGGGTATGTTAAAGTTGGGACCCTGGATTCACCTATCATGATGACTTTTTGGAGGACCCCTTTGCTTTATTATTTGTGTTCTCATTGCTAATAGATTAGAGTCATTGGACTCAGGCCATGCTAGGGGTTTATAGCTTTCGCACCATCATTACAGACAAAGCTGTCCGCCTAATCATTTATAACTTTATCAATATAAAAAAACACCCACACAAGGTTGATTATTTAAGTTTCGTAACGAAAATAGTTAGGATAGGATGTAACTATGTTCTGATTTCATATCGTAAGGTGAACATCTTATTTATATATTATAATTTTATGTTATTTTTGATCGATGTGGGACTTTCAATGTGTTGGTAAATATCAGGGAGAGAAAAGTATTAAAAGCATAAGTGATTACATTAGCATCCATTTTTTTGACGAGTTGTTTACATTTGGAATTTTGACTAGTGGATTTAGGTTGAATTATGAGTAGTTCGAAGACGTTTTAATGATTCTTTACCAAATAAGTTCGTGAAAGTTTGGTTTAGGCATTGTCAGACAAGGGACTAGAGAGCCTAATTTAGGGAAGAATCATTACTCGAAAAAAAAAGGAGAAAAAGACGCCATCAGGTTTGTTTTTATACGTACAGCTCATGAACTTTTTTTTGTTATAAAAATTTAATGTTTTGGGAATAGTTTGGTTATAGGTAAATATTCGTTATATTCCTTTTTTACTATAATTGTTATGCATGAAAATATAAATTTTATTAAGTACATATTTGATTTTACATGAGATTAACTGAAACACATATCTCTATAACTTATATAAAAAATAAAATTATTTTAAATAACTTGTTTTATTTAACATTCGGGAACTATGAATCGATAGCTGAAATGAATTAAGAGAAAACGTGTCACCTAACTAATATCTTATAAGACAAAGTATACGACATAAGCCACTGAAGAATGACCGTGAGAGCGTGCGTCAAAGTTACCAAATTGATAATTAGGAATGAAGAAGTTGATTGATTTTCATTTTCATATGATAAATGATAAATTTATATAAATTAATGTAAACATAGAAATATATAGTTGGGAGTCTGTAGTTAAAAATGATTGAAGAGAAATTCTGTAGCATATGACGCTGAAGCCGAATGACTTTCGGCGATGTGATGGATGGTCAACATTTTGAGTTTTCTTTATGATTATTTCTCCAAAGACAAATGTCAAAAGTAAAACAAAAAAGAAGGAAAAGTGATGCACATTTTATTCCCTTTAGGATCAACGAATTAAATCACCAGAAACTCAACCAGTTTCCATAGTTTGGGGGTGTCAAAAGCAACCTTAAAACCTTTAAAATTGTCTGCAGTCGATCAAAAGAAATCCACATTTAAATAATAAGAAATACGAATAAAAAATTAGTTTTTATGAACGACACATATAATAAAATAAGCTTAGACACAGCATTATACCATAGAGTTAAACTTTTTTATATATTTACATCGAAAATTCCATTTTATCTTTTTGGATGGTGTAATTTGAAGAGTAAAACTGATTTTGAGATTGTGCAATTTAAAAATTAAAAATGACTTCTAAAAGCTGGATAAGATTTAGAAAAAAAAAATCGCCTCCAAATTATATAGTTAAAAAGTTATTTAATGTTTGTACTGTTTGATCTGAAAATAATATTTTAAAAAATAAATTAAATTTTAAATTATACAAAACAAAACAGGAATTTTCTTTATGAGAGTATGAACAGTGGTTCCAATCAATTTATGTTACAGTTTTTTCATTGACCTCATTTGTTTCACCACATATTTTAAGAGGGCAACTTTTTCTTGTACCTTCGTGTATTTATTTCTTCATTTCTGTAAATTATTTTATTATAGATTACATAATTTTACATGTAAATTTTGTATTCTAAAATATATAATTTAAAATATAAATTTTCATTTTTAAAATATATATTTCTATTAAAATTTTATTTTCGATTATGTAATTTGAAATGTTTGTTTATTTTAAAATTTATTATGTTTCTATTTTTAAAATTTAGACGTGAAATTGACATTTGTTTACATTTTAAATTTTGATATATTTTATTTTTAAAATTTTACAAGTAAATAAATATAATTTTTTCATAAAAAGTATACAATTTAAAATATAATTCATAATATAAAATTTTATAGGGGTACATGTTGATATTATGGAGGTGCAACAAAACAAATGGCCTTATGAAAAATAATTATATTTAAATATAATATAAAAGGACTTGTGAAAAATAAATAAACATGTAAAAAATTATATTTAAAAAAACAAGTCTTATTAGGATTAGTTAAATTACCATAGATCTCAAATTATTATTCAATGATTGGATAGTTGGGATTACCGCATTATAAGTTTAGATTTTATTTTTAAATAATAAGTAGGGTGTTAATTTATACAAGTAGAAAGGACTAACTTGTTTGTTAAAAGTGACTGAACACGCTTATAACGCAGCGGAATTAAAACTCAGAGTAGCGTATAAGCGTGTTCAGTCACTTTTAACAAACAAGTTGGTCCTTTTTCGAAAATCAATTTTCTTTAAGAAAATTAATCAAACAGTTAATATGCGTAAAATGAAATGAGTGTAGGGAATAGAAAAATCACACGAGTATTTTTATACTGGTTCGATTCAACAGAATCTACGTTCAGTCGTTAATCACTATAAAGAGTGATTAACAGTTCCACTAAAAAACAATTTCACAGATTTACAATAAGTGAACAAAATATAAAAGAACCTTCCTTCGACGAGCGAACCGGAAGAAGACCACTCTACCAACTCGAAGAGAACGCGAGCTTCTCCTTTCACGAGACCAGGCAGAGCACCTTGTTAACTCGAAGAGAGTCTGCTCCGGCTATCGACACACGATACGAGAGCCTCTCCTTTCACGGGACCAAGCAAGAGAACTATGAACAAAGCTTATGAGAACTTTCTTCTGACAAACAGTGTTCTATTAAGCTTCTCAGTTCAAAAACGTTGCTTCTGAAGTTTATAGAAGCCAATTATATAGCCAATTACACTGAATGCCAAAGGTCAGCTCCCAACTGCCACGAATAATCGATTATTGTAAGTGATAACCGATTATTCAAGTTCGTTACAAGTTTTTCAAAAAGTGATAATCGATTATATGAAGTGATAATCGATTATTCAAGTATGACTTGTGATAATAAATTATTTCTTCATGATAATTGATTACTCTAGTACAAAATGCAAGTGATAATCAATTATAGTTTGTCCATAATCGATTATTCCAGTAAAAATTACAAGGTTTAATATTTTCCTACTACATCCAAATTCTACAAGTTGCTTTTTAAATAATTCTAATGTTCTCTTCAAATACCACTTCTTGCAGCATCCTCAAAACAATTCTTCAGGATTTACCAATGCTCCTTATTGGTAACAAAATGCAACAGGAGTGCCTGAGGTGGCAGCAGAAGTGCCAGGTGTTGAAGGAATGTTTTCTTTATCATACATATTTCACCACACGTTGAAAAGAGAATTAATGGTATGTTTTTAAATAATTCTAATGTTCTCTTCAAATACCACTTCTTGCAGCATCCTCAAAACAATTCTTCAGGATTTACCAATGCTCCTTATTGNNAACAAAATGCAACAGGAGTGCCTGAGGTGGCAGCAGAAGTGCCAGGTGTTGAAGGAATGTTTTCTTTATCATACATATTTCACCACACGTTGAAAAGAGAATTAATGGTATGTATGTGTTGAGAAGACGAGAAGTATATATAATAAGAATCACAGGACAAACAACACACCTTGCACCTTGCCTAACACACCTTGCACCTTGCCTAACAGTACGTGTTTCTATCTAACTTATGCCAATTATGTTTCAGCCTAACTAGACACATGATAGTATAGTATTGTATCATGTCTAGTAAGAGATATATTTGTTTACGATGGTGACTTTATATTAATGATGTCACATTCATTCTATGACTAGGCTAGTTCTTTTTAGACATTTAAGCTTTATTAAAGCTATGTAAACATTTGTGTTGATTTTCTAAGAGGGACAATTGAACCTAGTCCTCTTGAAGACGGTCTCAAATTAATAGTACGAGTGCTATTTGTTTTTGCTCTTTTTCAATGAGGCAAATGATCATTGTATGCAACAACATATTTATTCACATTGATTTTAGTTAAATATATTAACTCATGGGAGAATTCACGAATTATAATAGTCTTGTTTTATATGGATTTTAACACTCTGGCTGACATAAGTCTTTCCTCTCTTAAATATTTATTAATTTTAGTCTTTATGATCTATTGTATTATTATTGGCACGGGAGCTTAAAATTATATACATTGGTAAAATCATTGAAGTGTTCTCACCCTCCTTCATGGGTATTGGCGGAAAATCACGTTCTATAGAAGATTGGGATCGATCTCCTCTTACTATCAGCTTTTACAAGATGATATTATTTGCATTTGTTTTTTCCTCTTTTGGACAATTGTTTCATTTACTATATATGTACTAATATACCTTTAACATGTAAGTAGTCGTATGATGTTTATTTTGTCGCTTATCGTAAAATATTGACTGTGCACACGTCATATGCAAATGTTTGTACGATAATATTGATTGCAACAATTAGTTTTAGAGGTGAAAGATATATTTTGTAAATTGTTCTATTAGTATCATAGTTTTTCATATGTGAACACACATATACTAATTTTAATTTGTTTCTTCTATCGTGTAAAATTTTGTATCACTAAAATACTAAACTAATTGAACATGTTAAAAAAAAAGATTATAATTAATGAAATGTGACTTTTATAAAATGGTTATTTTCTCTATCACCTCCGTACTTTCTTTTTTGTGTCTTGTAAATATGAAATTTTTTAATATCTGATTTAAATTTTTTAACTGTAATCTGAAAATTAAAAATATTTTTTAGATTATATAGTTAAGATAAACTTTTTTATTTAGAAAAAAATAAAAATTCCAGACTATGCTATTAAAATGCTAAAATAGACTTAAGATGATAGGTAAGAGTAAACCAGAAATGATTTGTAATTCCGTGTAACTCCTCACTTTCTGTTTCTGAAACTGTTGCATAAGCCCTTTTGCACGTTTCTCTTGTGTAAGATCTCCTGATGTTGGTGGCGCTTTAGGATATTTTTGGCGATGGCGTGGGCACTATTACACTTTGCGTGTCTGACTGCTGAGCTTCAACTTTAACGTAGGTGACTTAAGACGCAGGCAGTCCACCTTCTCACTATTTTAATTTATTTTAAAAATATTTTACACTTTTTTACTATTTTTTTTTATTCCAAAAATACTCTATACTTTTCCAGTATCCTTAACCATCTTTTTCTTTCTTTCTTTCTCTACATTAATCTAATGGAACATTTACATGTTTCAAATTTGAATTTGTGATATGTTACAAAATATAAAATTCAGAGGAAACTTTAATATTAGTATTTCTACTATTTTCATTTTATAAAATTAAAAGTTAGATGCAAATACAAAATAATAAACATAATAATATTAATAGTAAATTATGATATATTATTATTATTATTATATACTAACTTTATAATGACGAAAGAACTAAATAAATTCTAAATCTTTATCAAATAACTTTTTTTATATTTTAAGTATTTAATAATATTTTTATATTATTTATCTAATAAATTAAATATTTTATTCAAATAATGTTGTTGAGTTAAAACATAATATAATGTTAAAAATTATAGATATTATGTGTAAAAAAAACACACACATATATATAAACATTTTTCTAGAAACTTAGAACAAAATTTTACCATTTATTGAGTAATTTAAAAATAAAAAAAATAAGATTGAATCAAACTTATTTAAGAAAATATATTACAAGTTCAAATTTGAGTCATGTAAATGCTCCATTAATGTAGAGAGAGAAAGAGAAAGATTGTTAAGGATAGTGGAGAGATATAGGGTATTTATGGAATAAAAGAAAATAGTGGGAAAGTGTAAAATATTTTTGAAATAAATTAAAATAGTGGGGAGGTGCAATACCCACTTTGGGAGTGGAGGGAATAACACCCTAATAAGTTTTGTTGCTGAGGAATAATATATATGGGCCAACCATGAGATCATATTTGAATTGGGCTCTAAAATACTTGGGCTTTTATTATTGGACTGCTTTTACTATTTATCTACATATTAGAAAAAAAATTGTAATCTATAAATTCTTCGCCTCCATAATAACACATAAGAAGGAGATTCTACGTGAGCAAGAGCTCCATCGAAGTTGAACTGCGATGGATATATGACTTAAAGGTTCTAGAAATAAAATATTTTCCCACGAGTTGAATGACTATAATGAGAGGTAATGTTGTGGTCGTGAAACACGACAAAAGTTTTAAAATTCGAAATCATAATTGTTGTATTGTTTTGTCAAGTATTTGCATCCAACAGAAGCCTCCGTCCCTCTCATGTGTAGTTGTATAATATTCCCACGAAAAGTAGTAAGAAAAAACAACAACATAGGATTAGACATGGTGGAGGGTAAACGTCACAGACGCTAACAATGTATCTTAAGTCATGTGTGGGCACGAGAAAATGAAACTTGAAAAGCATGCCAAAGCCATACCTTTCCTCTCAGGAACGAGTTTATCAAATTTCTTCATTACAAAGCTTAGAACCACAATACATCACATATAAGTTGCTACCACGAAACATGAATCACAATAGTGCTACAAACTTACCTCAGCAGAGTCAACAAACACTACCAATACATTTTCAATCATTCAATTCTTAACCATGCCAATCCGTTCTCGTGAGCCTGCACAAAGGCCAGGTTTCTTCCACCGACAAAGACCACTCCATGCACTTCTTGGCGGAGGAAAGCGTAAGATATTTTTTTACAAACTTCACCTTTTTCTTATCAAAGTTTTAAGAAAAATCTTATCTTTTTATTATTCATCTTAAGTATTTAAAGACATAAGTTTTTGTTACAAAAATAAAATATATCCATTGCACTTTTACATGTTTAATGCACAACTACTTTTCTTTAATAAAAGCTCCTTTTAAAAGCACATGCTCGAATATATATTTCCCAACAAGTTCTATAGAAAAAGTTTAGACAAGGATTCACGTATTAAATTCATCCCAATTTTTACCCCTCAAAAGTAAATATAAAAGGAAATCTTTTCTACGATTAAGCTTTTCTCCAAAAGCGAAAGAAAAGATGTCACAAACCCTAAGATGTCAAGTTAAGCATAAGTTAAAACCTTTATAATAGTTTGATTGGTAGAAACTCTTATGCAAATAATTATTTTGAGGGTTTATTCAAGATATGCACTAAACCAAAACCATCCGATGCATCTATGCTCATTTACATATTCCAAAGACCAACGGAGAATGAGTGATCTGATTTTGCAGTTGCTGATATATTGCTATGGAAAGACAAGATATCATCGGCAACAATGGTAGCTGGATTCTCCATGATTTGGTTCCTCTTTGAAGTGGTCGAATACAATTTTCTCACTCTTCTTTGTCACATCCTCATCGCCGTGATGCTCGTCCTATTCGTGTGGTACAATGCAGCAGGACTCATCACATGGTAATGTTCTTGCACTCTGTATACATTGATTTTGTGCAGCAAGAGTAATAGGTTATTCTTTGCAGGAACCTGCCTCAAATCTATGATTTTCAAATCCCCGAACCCACCTTTAGATTCTTGTTCCAAAAGCTCAACTCGTTCTTGAGGAATTTTTACGACATTTCAACTGGGAAAGACCTAACACTCTTCTTTGTGGTATTGAGAAAGCAATTTTCAGTCATTCAAACGCATTTTGTCTTATAATTATTTCTTAATGACATCATGCGTGGTATTGAATTTCAGACAATTACCGGTCTCTGGGTGATGTCAGCTATTGGGAATTATTTTACAACTTTGAATCTCGTATATATACGTGAGATCCTAATTACTATTGTACTGTTATAATTTATATAAAGATTTGTAGTAATAATAGAACCTTGTTAATTAACTTTTTATTGCGCTTTATCTTTCTTGCACAGTGTTCCTCTCCCTGGTGACCCTTCCCATTATGTATGAGCGATATGAACAAGAGGTGAATTATCTAGCAAGCAAAGGAAACCAAGACGTGAAGAGATTGTTCAACACATTGGATAATAAAGTTCTGAACAAGATTCCAAGGGGACCTGTGAAAGAAAAGAAGAACAAATGAATTTTAGATTTGGGCAAGTGTGTAAAAGATAATAATAATTGCAAATTTATTTATTCGCTACCACAAACTTGTATAAAAAAAATATATAATTGATATTGTTTAATGCATTTTAGAACATTCATAATTTATTTGGAGAAGTTTCTTAGTAATTGAAGGTGACTACTTATCTCAATCAATCCTTCAAAATGAACGAAGCATCATTAAAAGCAGTTGTCTACTAGCATGGGTGAGCTAGAAATGTGATTACGTAGCTAAAGTAGCCAAGTTGCGTTACTTTCGTGCTATATCTACCACATTTACTTTCTTTCGTATCTATTCTTCAAGATCCGATAGGAATTACCAAGACATTCATAACATGAAAACGATGCTTTAATTAGGATTTTAATCGAGGGATTAGCTTAGAAAAAATGCACTTCTTTTAAGTTTGTTTTTTTATGACAATGCAGGAGAATCATTTTAAAAACAATAATGGGTGGGGTTGGGTTCCACACTTCTGCTTTTTATTATTTGTTGACAGTTAGATGTCTTTTTCTAAGGTCGAACAAATTAAGCCACCTAATCACCAACTTTACTCTCTAATTCACATCATGTAACTTCTTCCACCACAGCCATGCCCAACAGTAAAATTTATAATAAGAACTTTTATTAGATATTTCTAAGTAATAGATACCAGTATTTTAATATTGTGCATTTTTCAACGAAACCCATATCATATTACTATTGATTTTTATTTCAATACATTTTCAAAACACAGTTGAAATGAAAATAAACAATAATCAATGAAAAGCCTTTTAAATTTAATTTGATGGGTTATTATTATTTAAATATGATATTAAAGTTGTTTTTTTTTTTTAAATAATTTTTCCGTAAGCTTTTAGTTACTGCCACCCACCTGTGCAAAAGATGACAATGATTAATCTTAAAGTCATATAAATTAAAGAACTTATTGGAAGTTAATGATGATATTTTATATTTTAATTGTAGAGAAATCACCTTGCGACCAAAATATGATTTTTTTTTTTAGTATAAAAGATAAATTAAAATTGGGAATCCATATCAAGAGTTAAACCAATACTACCAAGAGCACAAAGAATGTAGAGGTAGACAATAAGATGTTTTTCGTTAGTGTTTTTTTTGGTGTGAGAGAGATTATCGAAACGTATGAAAAGGAACCATGTTTAATGTAAAAACTAAGACATATATCTCGGAGATAAATGTTTAGAAACATGTAAAAAAAATAGAATTTAGGTATTGTTGACGTTTTATTAGGAAAATAAAAAATGTGGATAAGTTGACTTTTTTTAGAATTAAAAAATAAATTTTATTATAAATGATACGAAATTATGTGATTTAGGATTGTTTTTAATTTTGTAATGATAAGTATAAATTTTCTATGTTTAGAGTTGTTTAGTTTTTTTTTTTTAAGAAAATTTGTTATCTACTTATTTTTATGAGTTTGGTTTGGTTATATGATTTTCGTTATTAACTTTTTTAATAATATTTTTTAAGTGAGGACAAATAATTGATATGTTTTGATAACATGATGGTAATGTTTGAAAAAAAATTATATGAAAAACTAAAACTAAAAAATTTATGGAAATGACTGTAGTTTTCATTAATTTACTTTTGAATATATTACGTGTTCGTCTATTTATTCGGCGAGAGATCTTCCGTTACTTCAACTTCTTGCGTTTTTCAATTTTTTTTTTGTTAGATAACATTACGCGGTATTAAATTAATGTATCCTCGAAACTATTTATTTTGTGGGTCATGCTGACTACGCACTACGCAATGGTTAAGGATATTTGATAAACATTTTATAAAAATTATAATTAATTGTGATATTAAATAAATTTTGATTTTAGAAATTATTAATAAGTTTTATTTTATTTAAAAGATAAAAATATTCATAAATAGTATACAGTACTAAACAAATAAAAATAATAATTAAATAATATTAATGTTATTGTATCTTTTTTTCTTTTCAACCGTTTATCATTAAACGTAAAAGAATTAAATTAATAGAAAAAAGTAACAAAAGAAAATAAAAGAAGTAAACAACCTAATATATCAGCCAACTATTAAGGAATAAAATGTTAAACATCTACAAATTTTACAAAAAATAAAACAATTAAAAAATGAATTTGAAATTTTATTAAGTTTCTCTTTCTCTAACTTCTCGAAAACCTTTTGCAATACTTCTATTAACTTAATAAAATATCATGTATTAAAAATATATTTTAATTTCTGAAATTATTAATTATAAAGACATAATTAATAGAACTAATTACGAAATTGTATTATTTTAATTAATGAAGTTAATTATTCTAAACTAAAGATAAATATAATAGAATCAAGGACCATTAATTATATCTTAATTAACTAGTATCCTTAATACACTTATTAGCATTCCTTATTTGGTGATCAAACAAACAGGTACATAATGAAGCTGCGTAAGATAATCATATGCTTGAATGAAATATTAGCATTGCGCATAAACTTATCCAAACTTGAATTCGTGATTAATCCAAAATAATTGCGTTCATTAATGCATTCATTTATAACCTAATAGGGTTGGTCTAATAGTGTAGATTTGATACTAGTATACGTATTTAAAATATTGGTTGTAAGTTATAGAATATGCACGCACCTCATTTCTGCCATACTTCCACTAAGAATATTTTGGTTTCTTTTATTATGATAAATTATTTATCAAAACTTATACATAAATTATGTAGTTAACTTCAATGTAATCATATGTATGATAAATTATTCGTATAGTCTAATTGATTATCATTTGATACTTTAATTACGTGAATGGACTTAGTCTTAATTGAAGTGGGAAATGCATCAAACTAAGGAATTAAATAAAATAATATAGGTTTTGCAAGGTAAAGTGTGATTTGACCACATATCTAAATTATAGCAACCGATCATTGTGGGGAGTTAGCTCATCGTTTTCATGAGTATTCTTAGGTCACAACTTCATCATCATGGTTCTGACTATTACCAGAAAAATAATATTCCTTGGTCTTTTGGAATATGACGAAATATCCACTTTTGATTATTTAAATTTGTTTCAATAATTAACATCGAAGTATGTAGCTTTTGATAGACTTATGATGCTCCAAGTTATTACACTGTTGTCTCTATATGTTCCTGTTACTCAAGTGAACACACACACGTACTTAACTAGATTGTGTTAAAAAAATACAGTAGAGTTTTGAATTTAAGAAAAAAGGAACTATGAATTTAAAGTAATCGAACAGATATCCACATTTTTTGAGTGCCAACAACTTTAACATAGAAGGTTGAAATTTATAAGTAGAATTGTTAAATTTAAATAATAGTATTTTAAAAAAATTTCACCTGCCTTTCCCATGACGTGTATCTCGTAATTTTAAGGTAATTGAGTGACAATAATTTTTTTTATATATATTTATATATAATAGTTAAATTGTTAAATTTTTAATAAAAAAGGTTATTTGATAATTTGTATTTAAATTTATAAACACGTTATTATTAAATAAGTAATAGACGGGAGTATCATATTAATTGCATTTTATTACAAACATAAGAGAGTTCGCTATAAATTAAAATGTGTCTGTAGTTTTATTTGAAATTTAAGGGAGTTAAATTCCTATTTTAGATTAGGTTGTGATTGTTTATTAGTGCAAAATAAGGTTTTAAGTTTTTTTTTTTAATAAAAACTAATATTAAAAAGATTTGTGATATTTTTGTAACTAAATATTAAATTTGAACATTGAAATTTATACTTTTTTAACATCATTAGGGAATTTTCAATTTTCAACGGTATATTGAATAAATTTTATGAAAATTTGTGATAAATATACTCATCAAATGTTATAGTTTCAAACGTTAAAGATTTATAAGTTGTTAGAATATCATTTTACAGACGTTATATGTTAGTGAATTCATTAAAAATTTGACGCTAAGGGTGAAAAATTATTCACTCTATCTTTGTTGTGCGAACACTCTTTTATGCTTAAACTCTTCTCAAACAAAGCTTTCGACGATCGATACATGTAATTTTTCTTATATTTTACACAAATACACATTGAATAACTATTTTAGATGTAATTTTCTTTCATTATAACCAATTGGTTTTGTGCATATTTAGAACATAGATACGTTCTCCTCTCTTCCTCCCTGTTGGCAACACTTTATTTTAACAACGAACTCACTTTTAATAAAGTTAGTTTCGTTTTAGATTTTTTTTATGAACTTTCTATTTTTTTTTATGGATTATAAATTGGTTAAACTTGTTGATATTGATATTGTAGAATTTATTTATTGTTCATATATATTATACATATAAACTTATGATAAATACAAAAGTATATTTAAAAGAATTCAGAATGATCGAAAAATTTATTCAAAACATCAAAAGATCATAAAAAAAAACCCATAAAAAATGAAATTAAAATTCTAAATATGTAAAATATTTTTACAGTTTATAAAAAATTAACAAAAAATAGAAACCAATCTTTTCTTAAAAATCTAGAAGAAACACACCTCGCTACGCGGGTTCTCAGATACTTCAAATTTTTTTTTTATCTGAAATTGATATATAATATTAAATATGTCACTCAAAACAAAAATAATAATCATTTTAAAATATAAATATAAGTTCTAACTCTTTATACTTATTAAAAAAATTTAAGCCGACTCTTGATGCATAAGAGAAAGCGCACAAAATATAAACTAATATTGAAGAAAACAAAAAGAACAATTAGCATTGTTGCATAAGAAACTAATAAATGAATCATTAAAAAGATGAAATTAATATACCATAAGAAAATAATATTGTGTTGTAAGTAATGAGAAAATGGTTGTGTTTGTTGTAGGTTTGATATAATGATATGAAAGTAAATGTTGTAAGAAAAAAAGTAGATAATGATTATAGTAAGNCTGTAACTGAGAAATAAAAGAGAGAGAAGGGTAATAATGACGCATGAAGTATATGATGAGTTTGGTAGAAGTGATGATTGTAATTTAAAAAGAAAAAGAAAAGTTAATGGACATGATGACTGGACGTGGAGAAGCAACTTAACAGAACTGAGAATAATGATAAGCTTATTATATAATAGTGGCAGGCAAATCATTCACGTCTACTTAAAACAACACCACCAAATTTCTCTCACTCTTCTTTGTCATTTTCTTAAACAAAAATCACCTCAACAAATGCTTCTCTATTTCTTAAATTCTACTGAAATTTTCACAAATAAAACAGAGTATGCCATTATTTTTATTCAACATTTAAAAAGGTTCGGTAATTTCAGTAAGGTATATATATATATAGACACACACTGATAATAATTTTTTTTAGAAGTGTGAAATTATTACACACAATATTATAATAATTATAAAGTCATTTGTGTGTGTGTGGAGAAGAATGCATGGAAAATACCCGTTTTATCCATGAATGAAAATATGTGAGAAATAACCTTTTATCAATGAAAAAATATCTATAAAATTATTTCATGGAAAATATCTTTCTTACCTATAGAAAAAAAAAATCGTGACAAATGATGCATATGTAATTAAGGTTTTCTTTTTTAGTGATAACATTGGATTTTTTTTTATCTATAAAAATTTCATTAGATAAATATCCTCTTAAAGATTCAGATAGGAATATGGTGAAAAAGAAAATGAATGAAAATGAAATTTTGAGTTTTCATTCTCTTTATTTTATTTGTTGTGAGAAAATTTTGAAAAACATAACTCCGTTAAATGTTTTTTGCACGTTTTAATAATAAGGTTAAAGGTATATGTTTTTTCTCCCTAAGAAAAGTGGTATTGATATATTTCTATTGTGAGTTTTGGCATAAACTCATATCAGTGTTGTTCATTCATATATATGATAGGATTATTATATAATAAGTAGTTAAAAATTATATTTAACATAAATTCTGATTAGCTGGTGATATAATTTTTATTCACACTACGTGTGTGAAAGTTGAAGTTTTTTATAACTACTATGTTACAGAATTTGCGAGCACAAGATTGAGGTGAGATGAAGTAATTTTGAACGTAAGAGTCACAAGTGTTTAAGAATTGTGCGAGAGTAGTCTTTTAGTCATTGGATCATGCAATCCATTTTGTTACACGTTTCTATTGTTACACATTTCTATTTTGGATAACTATATAATTATGAAGTAATTTTAAATCAATCTCAAAATGACACATAAATGATATTAATATATTATCAAAAAATATTATCAAAGTATCATTATCCTTCTATATTAATTTCAAATATTGAATCCATATGTTGATTGAAGTTTCCATGGAACCAATTTTATCAAACACATGACATCCAATTATCTATACTAATAACAATTTGGGATGCACATCAACAAAGGACAACATTAATTTTCTCCTAAACTTATACATGCATCAAACATCACGAACCAAGCCTACTATAGTAACCAATGTTGTTAGAGTTATCTTTATTATGTATGCAAATAAATAATTTTGGTCGGGCCTTCCTTAGACATTCCCGAGTAACTTATACTTTAAATATTTTATATACTGTTTACCTATTATTTTTTTTTACTATTTTTTCTGATTAACACTAAATAGAGTAAACATTAGATATCTTTTTAAATTTTATTAACACTATTATATTTCTTTACTTTGTGCGAAGTAGGAATGGTAACGGATCAAATTAGACACAGATAGTGCCTATCTGCAATCCGACCCGTCGGATAAAACTGTACCCACTACTTGCTAGGTACCCATTTAGAAAATATTTGTAGGTATTTTAAAACCTGTGGGTACCCGCGGATACCCGCAAAAAAGATATTTTATACATTTTAAAATAAAATATAAATAAAATTACAAAAAAATATGTATAATATAATAAAAATTAAATTAAATATAAATTAAAATTTAATTTTAATTAAATTTAACCTAATAAAATAGAATTTAATCTTATTTTTAATTAAATTTAATTAAAAAATATATAAATTAATTTTTTTTTTTATTTTTTGGGGTTAACAGGTACCCGCGGGTCTGGTAGTATACTACTCGTACCCGATTTGTTTAGAATCAGGTATTAAAATACCCATTATCCATTACTCGCAGGTAGTAACTATCTGTTGCGGATTTTACCCGCGAATATCGTGCCCGCATATTTTTTTGTCATCACTGATGCGAAGATTCGTACTAACATAACCAATCTTTTATTTGGATTATATAATTAAGTTAAAAGAGAAAAAAATGAAATAAAAAGAATGAAAATTAGAGATCGAGTTATGAAGATTTTGTCCTTCATCCTAACCAAATCAAATAATAGAGTTGGTCTAATTTTAGATTTAAAATGATTTTTTATATGAGGATATTTTAAATGAGTAATAGTAATTTAGTTAAATGACTTCTTTTGTCCTTATTTTTTTTTTTAAGAAATATCAAATAAGCATCTTTACTTTTATGTATATCATTTTGGTTTATATTTTAATAAATTTGATGCAATCAAATATATTTGTTAGTATTATACTAATAATGTTAAAGAGCTGACATATATCAATTCGTTTTTTTACATCTTAAATAGAAATTTGTCACATATTATTTCGGTTGAATTGATATAGGGTTGGTCTTTCTTTTTTATTTTGCTATTTTTGATTGTCCAGTCATTTTTGAGTATGCAATACACTCCTATGGGTTGTTGGTTTGTAAAAGACACTCCAACACTCAAGTTAAATATGTTTTATTTCATAAAGAAGTCTATATCTTATTAGGATAGGTCAAGTTTATAAAATCATAAATAAAGATAGATAAATATGTTTTTATCTAAACAACAATCCAATATTTATAGGACTTGTGTGAGAGTTGTCAAGTGTCATGCGTCATTAACTATTAATGTCATGTGTCATTTTCACGCCAAGTGTCATTATTTTATCTTAATTTTAAAATGACATAAAAAAAACTCTATAAGAGAAAAATTGAATAAAGTTTTTGGATTAAAGTATTTAGTATATATGCAAAAGTTGAACGGTATATAACAAATGTAAAATACTCGACTTTTCAAACTATGATTAAAAGAGCATTTATGAAAACAAATTACTTTCAAACATTAAGAAGAAAATAAATAAAAAAATCTAATTTATTTCAATGAAATGTAATTAAAAAATTAAACACATTACTAAAACAATTATACTGATACTCGAAAGTTTATAAATCACTCGTCATAAAAAATTATAATTATTTTTTAAATTTAGAATTTTATTTACAAAAGTAACAAATAGTTTATTTTAAATTATTATACCTTAAATTAGTTAAAATATTTAGTGTTAAACTTATCTTAATTCTTCTTATCTATACTAAAAAAAAGCAGTTCGTTTGACCATTCAAACAATTAAAAATACACCTTAGTTAGCATTACATTGGACCACTGAATAATAAAAGAAGCTGCGTAAAAATCAATACTAAATAACTTTTCCTCGAAGGAACAAAATAAATAACTTGGATCATTATATTTAGGTCATTTCTATTGGAAATGGCACCCAGAAACACTTCATTGCTGCCTTCTGTGGCATACCGATGAAACCAGTTACGACTTCAAATCTGTAGTTTTTGTGGACCATGCAGAATGCAACAAACCTTTCATCAAGTTTTCTCGTACCTTTTATTTCATGGAAATCTTTTCTAACACGTTATACCAAAATACTTTCTTCCAAATTTATCCTTGTAAGTAAATGATGAGAATTTACCATCCCATCCTCCTTCATTTACTTTTATTCCTTAGTTCAACTTCAATATTCTGGTTGACTTTACTTTTTAAAACTAAACTCATCCTTAAATCTCAAGTATAATGTATGGATTTAATTAATTTTAATATAGAATAAGACAAAGTCAGATTAATTTAATTAGTTGATTGTATACATAACTTATCAAATGCTGTTAGTTTATGAATACTGTGTGTAAAACTTCCTATCTCAATGAGTGAAAATTAATCTTTCCCATAAAATTTAGTTATGAAGGATATTTTTCACAGAATTAAAATTTTATTTAGAATATATAATTTTTAAGAGAGTTTATATTTTATAATTTTATAATGAGAGCCTCCATGACTCAAGAAGGAAGTGAAAAATGTCCAAGATTTAAATCATATTTTTATTACCCTGTATAAATCAGCAATATTCTTTCATAGTTTCTAAAAAAAATTATAAAAATTCAATCAAATATGCTGTGGCCAGATAAAACAATTAAGAATTAGTTTGTTCATTAAGCAAGCTCTATCCATTGGACACTTGTCGCAGTTTGTCAAAATAAGACAAATGCTGTAATTGTTTTTCATTAATATTGTGCCTCTAATGTACACTGCAGCGAATTCTAAGCCCATGCTTGTTAATAATTTCTCCAAATTAAACATTTTAATAATTAGAATAGAATCTCCAAATAATGCAATTATGATATGAGTTGTTTGACCTTTTTTTATTATGCTATATATTATTAAATAAAATTTAAGAATTTCAATATATTTTTAAGTAGAATGTCTAAGACTGAAATTGAGTACTATAATTATCTAATAATTTGTGGGAATCACTCCGTGAGTTTTTTTACAGGTAAAAATTCATAAAGATTGGTTTTTAAATCGAGGAATTTCATAAAAAACTTGATGCTTGGAGTAAATTTATAATTAAAAAAAAAAGTTATTCACAACATAATCGTCATTATTAATGTGTTGTCCTATGTGAATGTGGCCAGAAATTATAAAAGTAATTGTGTGATTAAGGAACTGAAACAGTAGTTTGCGTGAAATTAGTTTGATGGGTTAGTTTGATGGACCTTAAAAAGACAGACAAACCCTCTTTGTAAACAGGAGAATGAAAAGGAATATATGCTGCAACTGGAAAATTTGTGATGTGGTTTCACGCGCTGTGGTACATTAACATTAACCGGGTCTTAGTGGTAGCAACGAAGCAGCACCGTCACATTTGAGCAGGGTTAGGTATAGTTAATCTCTCATTAAGGAAAACTAACCATGGTTAAGGATGTTGGAGTTCACTATGTTGGGGTAGTCATGTCATCACACATCACTGAGAAAGAGACATGGTGAGAGTGTGTGCGTGTGTTTGCGGAGGGGGAGAGAATCAAGTTCTTTGTATAAAGACATCCAATTTGTCGTTAGTTGGGTGCTAGAGGCAAAAAATATCACTATGAATTTTCTGTTTTTGTAACCAAAAGTAATAGAAAAGGGATTCCCAGTTGACACCACCATTGCTCACTGAGCTCAGTGTTTGTGTGTGTGTGTGACTGAGAAGAGAAAGGAAAGAAGAATCTTTTGGTGTCTGTCTCTCATATCTCAACTCACACCACCTCCCTCTTGCTTCTTTTTTTTCAAAGGCTAGGATTTTCTTCCTTCCTGTTGTCAAAAGCTTCTTCCTTTCTTCCTCTTCTGTTCATTCATTCATCTTTTGGGCTACTTTGGCCTCTTTTGAGCTTCCTCGTTTATCAAAGGAAGATGGGCTAATCGTGCATTTTTATAAATCTTGGTGTTTGGATCGATTTAAGTGTTCGCGCTGCCATCCTTTGCGTTGCTCCATTTCTCAGTGTCACTGACGATTTTTTCTTTTTGGTAGGTGGTATTACTATTATTAATAATTCTATTAATAGATTCAATTGTTCTCTGTTTAGGATTTTCTCAAATTGTTGCTATGGTTACCTTTCTCTTTGAACGTGGTAATTCTTCGAAGCATAATTTGTCATTAAAGCATATCAAGCCTAGCTGGAGGGGTTTTACTGTTCTAGTGTGAGATTTTAGATTTATCTCCCTCTCTGCTATTTTCTCATGAGTACCATGTGCCAAACCTGAATTTTCTGAAATTCTGAGGTGCAAAAGAAAAGGCATAAAACTTTTGTTAGGGACCTTTCTTGTAATGTAACATTAGGTGATTTTTGATTCTGCTGGATTTTTAGTTTTGGGGTATAAATGTCTTTTAAGTTGTTTTCAGATTTCTGAATTTTCATCCCTACTATGATTGTTTGAAGGACTGTGAAGTGAACAATTAATACAAGTCTGCTTGTGCATCTTGTCGACCAAAGCTCATCACTTGGCCATCGTCAAAATGGTTTCGAGGTCATATTCAAACTTGTTAGATCTTACTTCCTGTGGCTCCCCAACTTTCGGTCGCGAGAAGAAAAGGCTGCCTCGAGTGGCGACTGTTGCCGGAGTTCTGTCTGAACTAGATGATGAGTCCAGCAATAATAGTGTTGGCTCTGATACTCCATCCTCAGTCTCTCAAGAGAGGATGATAATTGTAGGTAACCAACTTCCACTAAGGGCACGCAGAAAAGACAATGGTACTTGGGAGTTCACTTGGGATGAGGACTCACTTCTTTTGCAGCTGCAAGATGGTCTTGGGGATGATGTGGAAACTATCTATATTGGTTGTCTTAAAGAAGAGATTGAGCCGAGTGAGCAAGATGATGTTGCCCAGTACTTGCTGGACACTTTCAAATGCGTGCCCACCTTTCTCCCACCTGAGCTTTTCAGTAAATTCTACCATGGATTCTGCAAACAACATCTGTGGCCTTTATTTCACTACATGCTTCCGCTTTCGCCTGATCTCGGTGGTAGATTCGATAGGTCCCTTTGGCAGGCTTATGTTTCTGTGAACAAGATATTTGCGGATAAAGTGATGGAAGTCATCAGCCCTGATGACGACTTTGTGTGGGTTCATGACTACCATCTGATGGTACTTCCAACATTTTTGAGAAAGAGATTTAACAGGGTTAGACTAGGATTCTTCCTCCACAGTCCCTTTCCTTCCTCTGAGATATACCGAACCCTTCCTGTCAGGGACGAACTTCTTAGAGCTCTTCTGAATTCTGACCTTATTGGGTTTCATACTTTTGATTATGCCAGGCATTTCCTCTCCTGTTGCAGTAGAATGCTTGGAATTTCTTACCAATCTAAGCGGGGTTACATTGGTCTTGAGTACTATGGAAGAACTGTAAGCATTAAGATTCTTCCTGTTGGTATTCATATAGGTCAGCTCCAATCAGTCATGAGTCTTCCCGAGACAGAAAGCAAGGTTGCAGAGTTAAAAAGCCAGTTCAGAGATCAAACTGTGCTGCTCGGGGTGGATGACATGGATATCTTCAAAGGAATCAGCTTAAAACTTTTGGCCATGGAACAATTGCTTTTGCAACATCCTGATAAGAGGGGCAGGGTTGTGCTTGTCCAAATAGCAAACCCTGCAAGAGGCCGCGGAAAGGACGTGCAGGAGGTACAAAGTGAAACTTATGCCACGGTGAAGAGGATAAATAATACTTTTGGAAGGCCTGGATACACACCTGTAGTCTTGATTGATAGACCACTTCAGAGTTACGAGCGAATTGCATATTATGTGATTGCTGAATGTTGCCTTGTTACAGCAGTGAGAGATGGGATGAACCTTATACCCTATGAATACATCATTTGTAGACAAGGAAGTGAGAAGATAGATGAGATCTTAGGGACAGACCCACTTACTCAAAAGAGGAGTATGCTGGTGGTGTCCGAGTTCATTGGCTGCTCCCCTTCGTTGAGTGGGGCAATTAGAGTGAATCCGTGGAACATTGATGCTGTTGCCGAGGCTATGGATTCTGCACTGATGGTCCCAGAGGCTGAAAAGCAGATGCGGCATGAGAAACATTATAGGTATGTTAGTACACATGATGTTGCATATTGGGCGCGCAGCTTCTTGCAGGATCTGGAAAGGGCATGTAGAGATCATCTAAGGAGACGATGCTGGGGAATTGGTTTTGGTTTAGGCTTTCGAGTAATAGCTTTGGATCCAAACTTTAGAAAGCTATCCGTGGAACATATTGTTTCAGCTTACAAGAGGACGAAGCACCGAGCAATTCTTTTGGATTATGATGGTACTATGGTGCAGCCTGGATCGATGAGTACAACACCTAATGCTGAAGCGGTTGGCATCTTGAACATCTTGTGCAGGGACACCAAGAATTGTGTTTTCATCGTAAGTGGAAGGGAGAGAGGGACTCTTACTGAATGGTTTTCTTCTTGTGAAAGGATGGGAATTGCTGCAGAGCATGGTTATTTTGTGAGGTACACATCCTTTTACCTTTGTGGTTACTGCAAATCATATTAATGGATTTTACTAGTTTTATTTTCTTAATTTTAAGAACGATCAAGTTTGACTCTTTTAATCATATTTGGCTTTTCTATTGTTAACCGAGAAATAAACTCACTGTTTCATTTTTTATATGATAGAATGTTGAGGAAAAATACTTTTCCTTGGCCGAGCTTGCTTGTGTACTCAAACTGAAGTTTATCTTCTTTTGTTTTTCCAGGACAAATCAAAATTCAGAATGGGAAACATGTGTTCCAGTACCCGATTTTGAGTGGAAACAGATTGCTGAGCCGGTTATGCAATTGTATATGGAAACAACTGATGGTTCTAACATAGAGGCCAAAGAAAGTGCCCTTGTTTGGAATTACGAGTATGCAGACAGAGACTTTGGTTCATGTCAAGCTAAGGAGCTTCTTGATCACCTGGAAAGTGTTCTTGCCAACGAGCCAGTCTCTGTTAAAAGTAGTCCAAACATTGTAGAAGTAAAACCCCAGGTCAGTTATAATAAATCTTTCAACTTTTAACATAATTTTAGGTTGGTCATATCTAGTTGAATAGTTTACATGCATCTATAGTTGTGACTTTCTTCAGGGTGATTTAATTGTAGTGGTGCTTGGCACAGAACCATGTTAGTGCCATAGTTGGATTTGATTACTTCTCAAGAACTTGTGGACATAACAGAAGTTAATTTAGTAGTTAAGTCATGAAATGTGGTTGACTATCTGCTCGTGTTGGACTTTGGGTGCAGGGTGTAAGTAAGGGCATTGTAGCAGAACGTCTTCTCTCAACAATGAAACAAAAGGGGGTGATTCCAGATTTTGTTCTGTGCATTGGAGATGACAGATCAGACGAGGACATGTTTGGGGTGATAATGAATGCAAGGGCGTCACTGTCTCCAGTTGCTGAAGTGTTTCCTTGCACTGTTGGTCAGAAACCTAGCAAGGCCAAGTATTACTTGGAAGACACAAGTGAGATTTTGAGAATGTTGCAAGGCCTTGCCAATGCTTCTGAGCACTCTACTAGAACTTCTTCCCAACCTTCTAATTAAAGTTATTGTTTTTTTTAAACGTGTATCACACATACACTATTTCGTCTATACTGGGATATCTGTACTGTGTTAGATTTGTCGATCTATTTTATTTTCTGGCAGTGGTGCCTTCATTTATTGATATCCCAATGTTGTTGTTGCAACTACCAATAGGTTGTTTTCAAAGTAGATGAATTTACGTGTATTTACTGTTTTTTTTCTTCTCTATTACCTCTGACCATATTGATGTGTGATAAAGTGATTCTTGATTGGGAATGAATGAACGATAGGGTTGTGAATGTGCTGCATGAATTCACATCTGGGTTGTTCTGATTTATGTACAATTTTCAGTGAGTGGTGTTTTTCTTTCTCTTGCAATCGCTGCTACAATTAATTGGGGTGTGGAAGCCGTGGACTTTTGTCATATGAATGTTTTCCGAGGTCTTCATTTCTGAATTTGAACTCCTAACGTTGTAGAGAAGTCTTGCCTCAGTTTTTGTGTCAATTGAATTGTCTCAAATCCTGTGCTTCATTAATGCAATTAATGGCTTTCTTATATAACGTTTTAGATAATGCGTTATGTTTTAAGATTTTAGATAATGGTGTTTTTTTAAGAAAGCGATATGAAGTGGTTAATCATTTGCTTTTAAAAAATATTTTTTAACACATCTAAATTTTTTACATTTATTTGACATTATCTTTATTTATTTTTTATTTTTTTCTTTCTTGAAAATTATAAAACTTTATATTTTTTTGAACCATTTTATTTTTATATGAAGTGTTTCATGATATTATTAATGTTTGCTTTTATAGTACTGACTTCACTTGTTTCGTCTTTTAGTTGAGTATACAATGTTGTCGGTTACTTTTAAAAAGGTTTATCACTCTTAGCAGTCATACTTTGATTAAAAAAACATGGTCCTATTTAACTCGAATATAATCATATTCATGTGGTCTCAAAAAAAAACCGAGTTTGCAATTCTACGCCTATTCGTACTTGTAGTAACATACGTAAATTCCTATTAGGCTAAAATTTAAAATGATATGTTTTGAAAGAGTTGCTAGCTAGGATTTCCTTTTTTTTTTAATGAATTAATATAAATGAATGAATTGAGATGTAAATTAAATTGGATTAACTTTTGATGTAAAAGAAAAGAACAGGAATTGGTAAAAGATGGAGGCATTGATTGGTCGGGATGAGTATCTGATATCTACGAAAAGAGGGCTTCGTAGGCAAGCCCACCAACAACTCTACATTGTCGGAGTAGGAGGAATCACCAAACACCATCATTCTAATATCTTTTACTTTATTTAAATAAAATTAACAATGACCAACATTATATAAAATCATTTTTAAAAGCTAAAATTTTAAATAAATAATTTTTTTTTGATATATAGTGATTAATAATCACTTTTAACCTTTAATTATTATTTAGAAAAAAAAATATTAAATTCAATTCACTTCCATGTTGTAAAGTTAAATCACCGTCTTTAAAATGTAAGTATTTTTGGAAGTTATTCTTGAAAAAGAAAACTCATTTTTAGAGTTATTTGTATTTTCGTCCAATCATGTGTCTTGTCAAAGTGCTAATATTAGACGTTTTGTCTTTTTTTACTCCTTTAAAATATATTTCTTAACTTTTAAATTCAAAATATTAAAATGAATAAATACGGTTAATTAATAAGATAATATTTTTTTCTTGTGGAGATTGACAAAGGAGTATTAAGATAAACTCATGACCAATATTTTCGATATGCACATTGATCAATCATTTCGTTATAAATTTTATAAATATTGAGAATTTTAATTAATGTTCTTAACTGAATAAATATTTTAAAAATGCATGTTCTTAACTGCATAAAAAATTAAAATAAAAAATAACAGTAATAGAGAAAGTGATGGAGAACATTTTTAACAATAGAAAGAGGATGATAAGTAGGATGTGAAAATTTGTTGAACAAAGTTTTAATAGAATTTGATGAGACATAAAGGAAAATGAAAGGGTGATAGGAGGGAAGAGTGTCTGATAAAAAGTGTAACTAAAATTATTATAAGACATATATACGTGTCAACTAAAGCATTGATATGTGAAACTATCTTAAACAAAGCATTGATATATGAATGAAGTAACTCTAGTTTCAGAAATTACAATTCTTTCAACAAACAAAAAGTAAAGAAATATAACGAAGGAGTGAAATTTTAGCCGCAAGAGAAGGTTCATTAAAAATTAGAATAATCCATTTTATTGATTATTCTAATTTTGTTCCATTATCATGAAGATTTTAATTTGATTCCACTTTTTCAAATTTTTTTAATGATATGGATATAAAAATGATGTCTTTCTGATAAGTTCCGCTGAGCATTGCACCAAGCTCTTCGTGTCAATATACTACTAGTTCATGGTTGGATTTTGGGGTTTGGATTTGATCTGAATGTGGCTACGTGGAACACCCTTTTGGTTTTTCATGTTAAATATGGACACTTTACTCAGATTTATATGATTAAAATAGATGGGAATTATATAAGTTATCTTCCTCCATATAAAAGAATAATAATTAAAAAAGAGAAATAAAAAAAATGATTATAGTTATTGAAAGCTTAAGAACCATTAAGATTCACATGTCCATGTTCTTTTTCGATGGTTGCATGAGACTGTTCCACGTCACCTTTTCGGTGTTGGAAGGGACAGTAACCATTTGTAGCGATCGACCACCACCATTTCTTTATCTTTCCTAGAGATCATAGCATAACATAACCTTCCAACAACAACATGGGCAGGCAATTGAGCTACGAACTCCAAGGTGGTCGACAACAGCTTCCAATTCAAACTCTTGTTTTCGTATTATGTGTCACCCTCTCTCTTCTTGCAGCCATCATCTTCTTCTGTGCAGAAGGAGTACACAGGAACTCCAGAAACTCCCAAGACATCAACAATGGCAACGCTGGTTCAGCCTGCGCCGCCGCCGGGTGTGGCTCAGCTTGTGGCGGAGGTTGCGGCGGTTAAGAAACTAATTAACGACTAACGAGAGAGATTGAGAGAGAGAATCTATTTGGCACATGGTTGTGTTTTCCTCGTTGTGGTCAAAATAGTATAAGATGCTGTTGTACATGAAATGATTGATTGTACCAACGACCCAAAGTAAAATGTGTGAAATCCAATCACCCTACCTGTCTCTGCTTTTGTTATTCTTCCCTTTTTTATTCTTCATATCAAAATATTATATTTAGCAACAGAAAGAGAAATTTATCATTCAAAGAAAATTATATATGCATTTTTTCGTTAGAGAAACGACAAACAAAAAGTAAACCGACATTTGGATCTAGAACAAAGGGACCAAGACATTACTTTTTATAATAGCTTGTTGTGTTCTGCCAGTTAAAGATTAAAGCTCTAACTTGTGCTTGTTGAAACTTTTTATGCGAACATAAGATCTAGTCTTATATAAGTTCTTATTAGCTTATGTAAAATTTAAAATTCTTGATGAAAAGTTTACCATTTTCTATCTCTCTTTCTCTCCACTCGTTAAACTTTGATACATACTCTTGTTTGTTCTCTTTATCAGGGTATCATGATTTTTCTACTTTGGCTTTGGCTTTTTGTTATTTTGACTCTGGTTGCGACAACCCTTTTACTGTGAATGAATATGTGATCATGACAATCCCCAAAGATGCCTTGTTGAAGAATTTTGATAAAGACAACTCACTGTAATGAAAGGAAGGTAAAAAATTGGACCTCATGGGTTTGATTTAGGGTTTATGTAATATTTAGTGTGTCTTGGTAATATTTATAGTTTAGAGTATCAGATAATTTAAAAATTCTGTAGTTAGTTTTACTGTTGGAGAATAATATTATGTTGTTTTTTAAAATGTTTTTAAAGGTTATGGTATCATAGTTGATTGCATAAATACCTTCATCAATTCTGCATATATAGGAAAGCTTAAAATTTTGATATCAAATATTAACGGATCATATCTTCTTAAATCAAATCAGTTAAATATACTTTAACTGATTACACAGTAGCTTAATCGATTATAAGAGAAACAATTTAATAAACCATAAGAAGGTAGTAATTAACTACAACTGTGTTGTAATAAAACACTTTTCTTTTTCTGAATTAGTTGGTTTAAAACTTTAAGAAGTATTTTTTTTATGCCATATATGAAAAACTTGTACCTGTGACTTCAAATGCAAGAGACATAACATAATCATTACTGGTAATTATTGCCAGGCCCTCTAAGATCTTTAGCATTAAAGGGTTGTGAAAAGAAGTGTGCTTTCAAGTTGTAATCTGTCACAGAGGTGACTTCAGCAATTTTTTCTTTATGCATTGCAAGGATGGTGGGGTAGCTATTTTGTATTTGGTTGTTGTGAGTGGGTGTTCATATTCTGATAAAAAAAATAGTGAGGGTCTACGTTTTAATTTAGAATGGGCAAAAAGTTACACTTATTGGTGTATGTTTATTAAAAAAAAACAAGTGAATAATTATTTATAATTTTATGCGTGCACATCTTTTAAATTATACTTGTAATTGCTCATTCTTAGGATATTGCATATAGTTCAATTTATTATTGTGCGTTACCCAATCCCCATTTTAAATTATACTTGTAATTGCTCATTCTTAGAATTTATTACCTATTTATACTTTCCCCCTCCGTCTGTTTCTCAATTTCTAATAAAGAACTGTATTTTTATTTTACTTTTTTTTAATCTATTTTCATCTTATTTATTTGTTTCCATCATATCTATTTTTGTCCTCTACACACTATATAGGTACTCTTTTTTCCGTTCACAGCCATACTATCTGTTTGTTTTTTTCCACACAAAGGAACAAACCATCGTACTAAACTTGACGCTGCAAAACACCGCCCAAAAATTACTAGAAGCCTCTTATTGTGAGGTGAGGAATAAAGGTAGAGATACCAACATTCACACACTATCCTCAAACCCCACTAAATAAAAGCATTGTATCTAAATCATCCTCCACTCATTCAATCAACATTGCCAAGACATTTTTGTCTGATAGCTATAGGAAAACTACGAAACAATGTACATGAAACAGGCACACCTCCACCTTCCGAATTTAAGCGTCGTGTCTTATGCATGAATGTTCTGTCCCTCTGACACATACTTTTACGAATCACTATGCTCAACAGTTATTTTCAAAACCGCAGCGTTCATGATCATGACACCAAAAGTATGTCATCATTTTTTTCTTACATGATAAATGCCTAGTATATGACAAAGATAGTCATAAAATTTCATCTCACTTTTTTATCGTCAGTAATTTCATCGTTGAGTATATACTGATCTATAGCCATAAAATTATTTACATCGCACTTGCATTTCTTATTTCAGTGGAGGATATATCCATGCGGAACTGCTCTGCTGGAATGGAGACGAACATGTCTTTTAGTTCTTCTGGAACATCAATATCATCTAGAACCTGTGAAAACATACGATAGCCTATCTAACACTGAACTTAAAAAAATGTCATAGTTAGAATCATATTTTCTTATGCAGTAATACCTTGAAAGCACCATCTACATTCCGACCACCCACAAGGAAAGTGCATCCTGTTTCTTTACATCCAATCAGTATCTTCAACATCTTGTAGTAGTCACCGTCATAATATTTAGGCTGCATGAGTAACATATAATAATTTGAAGATATTAATAAAATCCATTAAAACAAACAAAAAAAGTAAAGTCATTCCTTAAGTACAAAAAACGAAGTGAACAATTCATACAATGAAACTAAAGATCTTGTATACCTTTCAGACTTCTGGCTTGACATAATCAATAATGCAATAGAAACAGAACCAAAAAATCAGATATTTATTGTTACAACCACTTTTTCATTTAAGATAATATTTTGTTTCATTTTTCTTTACAAATCACATTTTTTAAATGAAAACAAAACATTTTCTATCTTGAAGTAAAGAAACCCACAAGTTTTCTTTACTGTTTTACTCTCGAGCCTTATATAGACATAATCATGTTTACAACTGAAGCAGTATAATTCATCAGGAATATTTTCAAAGTTTCTGTTTATTAAAACGCAACTTTATGCCAATATGCCAATTAAAGCTAACAGTCTGATACCTAGTCCTTGTTCAAAATCAGTCAATCTGTCAGATATATTCCTTCTCAATTAGCTCAATCAAACTAAACTTATCTTTAAGGAGAAATAACAATATTTAAGTGTGCCATACAAAAACTACACATGTCGGGAAACATTCTTAAACAAAATATACGATTTTTATTCAACAAAATCTGTCCATTTCAAGACGTAAAACACAGGACGGCAGATTGATATGCAAAACAGAAGACAGACAGATTGCTCTAACCCCTGAGAAAGTTTCTTGAGCAACTGTAATGATGTCTAACGAGTAAAACATGTTTTTCCTTAATAACAAGACCACTGTCCACAAACAATATATATGTGCGTCTGTGTAAGGAACAATGACATCATCGGGCAGAAACCAGATGCTCAAAAAAGTGCAGGATAAGACACGATAAAAATCATGTAAGGTTGATCCAAGCAGAAAGTAATTTCATACATTAATAAGCCTCACTGCCGTGTCAGCTCCAATTACAAAAGCACTGCCTGGAAAAAGTTCAGCCTTCTTATAAAAATAAGGCTGATTCGATATAATTACTGTTTTACCTGCCATTAAAGAAATCATTAACGGCTTTAGTTGGTGCATTAAATAATAATACTACGCTCTAAACGGTATTAAACTCCAAATGTCATATTGCCATATGAATTATCCTAATTATTGAATTTAAAACACGTGAACTCCATTCAGTATTCACCATGAAAATGGAAAGTTAAGAGCCCATCATTGGATATAAAAATGGAAGTAGATCCTCTTCACATAGAAAATTGTACACTAGAGGTTAAGACCCATTCATCTTTAATATAGAATCTGGCAGAGTAGTAAAGAACCTCACCAATTTTTTCAAATTGTTTGACACGGTCTTTGATCTGAGACACTGACAATGGAGGTTTGTCTGCATTGACAGCAGATATTTCAAAGCAAGGATACCCATCACGACAAATGCTGCATATATGTCTTCTTAATTATAGAAATATTAAAATAAATTATGAACAAAAGAAACAAAATTTAAATGAGCCATCATGCATAGATATATGATCCTAATTAGATAGAAAAATAAGAGTTTTGATTTCTTATCCATAATGTATAAATATAATGTAAACTTTTCACTCATCAGGTATGAAATTTTATCATTATAGTGTTGGCACAATATCAGATTCTAAACAGAATACTTTATTATCAGTGTCAAAGTTAAATAATTTATTTACTACAGCAAAAACTACTTATGATAAATAACATTAAATTATCAACAAATATCAGTATAATAGAATAGTATAGTCTAACGACTAAAATCAAAGAGTGTAGTATCTTGAAAAGCACATATATATATATGCGCATTAATAATAAAACTTGAAAAAATAACAGGCAATTCATATTTCATGACGAATCGTTTATAAATTAACCTATAAAGAAATTGAACATTTAACTAATATTATGAGTTTAAGTACCGAGTAGCAACTTCCATAAGCTTGAGATGCCCATCATGTAATGGATTGAAAGAACCAGGCATTATTATTTTTCTTTCAGCCGGTATCTCTGCAACAAAATTTATCATTAAGAAAGTAGAATGTGAATGCAATTAATAATTTAGCTTCTGCTCAAGGTTTTACCATACCATTTAAAAATGGGTAAATTTTAAAGCATATTTGACCATTTATAAGTTGCTCTAACTGCTGATCTTCATTGAAATGTGTTACACATTCATCCGATACATCTGATTCACTCAACACTGAAATTGATGCTGCACGAATTTTGCATGCATTTGCAATTGCCTAGAACCAGAACCGAAAAGAGAGCAAAAAGCAAATCAAACCAAAGTCGGATTTTAAAACAATTGTGAAGGAATAAACTAAAGATTAGCCTCCAACTATTATTGTTCTTGTTTTACAAGATCTTCAGTGTTCTTATACTAATCTTGAAAAGGGAAAAAAACGATAGAAGATAATTTAAGTGCAAATAAATGGCAGAATAAAAATATTCTCAAGAGTTTTCACACCTGCCACACACCTTGATCAAAAGATGACTAGAAACTCCATCTTCTTCTTCTCGTGTGCGAAGCCCCTAGAATTGAACAGTTTGCAGAAAAATAAATAAAAATATTTACATAAACAATACAACATACACACACACAAACACTAGATATGCTAACTTATGCCTATTTATCTTTTAAAAGTGTAACTTCGCAAGCTACACATTCGATTCTATGCCTTGGAAAATTTGAATGGGTGTAAGTCAGCAAATCTATCTATCTATCTGTGTGTGTGTGTGAGTGTGTGTATGATAATAAGTAATGAGTTTAGAGTAACACATCTAAGAATAGGATAATAGCACCTTAGTCAAGGTCACTCTTGATATCCACAGTTGGTCAGCTGTTCTTGTTGACATGTAAAGTCTGCAAATGAACATGAAAGCCAAACAAGTTCACTGTGAGGACTAGTCTTCACCCCAAGATCACATTTAGAAAAGGGAAAACACTATTGAGAAATCTGAAAAGAACCTCTTTCAACAAAATGCAACAAACTAACAAGATCCAGAGAGTCAAGCACTCAAAATGTACACAAATAAATCCAGCGGTAACTTCAAAAGCAGAAGTAAAGCACATCTCTGTAGTTGATCATAGCTTGTATCAAGTCTTTGTTGTATCATTTTTATAATCAAATGACTAAAACAGGTTGCTGTCCAGAGCACAAGGTTACCAGGGCTCTGGGGAGGGCAAATGTACACGACCTCACAACAACAATTAGAAATAATATCTTCTAAATACATGATATCAAAATAAAAATGCAGCAACCTTAATATTGCGCCAAGGCTTTCCCTCTACCAATAAAAGTTCGGAAAAATATTTCTTAACAGGATGCCGGGCGAACAATAACAATAGAACATTAATATGTTCTCTATGCTCGCGTTGATGATAAGCTTTCTATCAAATTTATTGCCGTCTAAAAGGTTCCAGCAGCTCTTTTTTTCTGATTTATTGAAGTCCAACTTTCTCTGTGTTTTCCAACAAAATTTGACCAACCAACCAACCAAAGCTCGTTATAATTTAACCCACCTCTTTTCACCAAAGCAGAGTCCGCTTATTTCAATCCCTAGGGTAGTAGTTTCACAAGGTCGTATCAGGTTAATCTCACAAAACAAGCTTCCAGACATGAACTTATTGCCATAAACAAGAAGATGGCTCTATAAAGGACCAAGGGGTACAAATGTTACATGTTCAACAAAAGTGGGAATCCCACGACGGAATGTCAGTATGCCTGAGATATGGAAACTGGTGTAATACCAAATTACCAATACAGCAACACAATGCACGAGCCAATGGTAACCTTTCAGAAGTTACACTGAAACTCAATATAGTGGGGTTTCATCAACCATTTTCGTAGATAAGGCAGACATACCGGTGTTCCCCGAGTTTTGGACGACTGCTAGCCAAAGAGCCAGTGAAACCCACGCCAACAACTGGGGACCCTAATCAACAGGTTAATGCAGACCACGTCAGTTCAAACTATTCCATTTTTCACCACACAAAAAAGAAGAAGTCGCAATCCATCCATAAAAACATTTTAAGAAAGCCAAAGCAACCATGTTTCACACAACTCGTAAACTTTTACTCATTATTAATACTAGGCAATAACAGAAACAAAAATGAACCTGGCGTAGAGAGCTTAAGAGCGCGATTATAAGCCAATAAAGCCATATCTTCGGCCGTCTGTTGGCTGCAAAACTGGGATGGAATCTGTGGGAACGAACAAAAGCAGTTAGTATAAAAGGGAAGAAACACAAAAGCGAATTTAATATAGAAGATTAATGGAAACGGACCTTTCCAAGTAACTGTATGAGAGACATCTTAGAGTAAGGAACCACAACTTCGAGCACAGTGTTTGAAGCACCGGGAACTGATAGCAACGAACCCACCGTCTAAAACAAGTCCAATTACTATTGATTCATTCAGCACTCTGCGTGCAACCAAATACAGAGAGAGAGAGAGAGAGGAAGAACCTGAGATGCTCCGCCGGTGAGATGCAGAACGGCTTGGAAAGAAGAGGAGTGAATGGCTTCTACGACGGTTCGGATGCAACTCTCCGTCATTCTTCCCTTCCGACACCTTTCGTTCCCCTCTACAGATTTAAGCCAACGCCATTACACGCGATGCCGTTTCACACAAACGACAACACCCATGCCCACGTCAGGCCGTTTTGACTTTTCATTAGACAAGTGTCATAGATAAATTATTAATTATCAAACCATCTCTAGAAGCCACAATTTTTCCTTATATCGTATTTTAGAAAAGAAAAAATATATCTTCACACGTATTTTTTTTACAATATTTTGACGTAGTTGATGTATTAATTTTTTTACAAATTAATTATTTTTTTATTATTCTGTTAATATATTCTAAAACTAATATAAAAATAACACATATTATATCAAGATACTATAAGAAAAATGTGTTAACATATCATTGTTTTTTACTAAATACTTCTCTTCCCATGTTATTTGAAATCAATTATCACCCTAATCCCGTGCAAAAATCTCATCCATCACTATTTTTTTTTTTCTGTATACAATGTTGTGAAAATTTATCACAGTGTGCTTCGGATTGTGTTTCAAAGGTATTTTTCAATAAGCTTTTATTTGACAGCCTAAAAACTTCCAGCTTTGAGTATATTCAAAATGTTATTTTGTTGTTTTTTAATTTATTTTTATCTTAAAAGTCGTTTAATTGCGTTTCAAATTTTTAATAAATTTGAACATTGTTTAATTAAATTTTTATTAAAATGATTTATTGTTTAAAATTTTATATTTTTTATCAAATATTTGTCAATTAATTTTTTTGTTATCAAAGTCACATGACTTTTATGTTATCACGTTATGGGATATTAAAAAATGTAAATTTTTAATTTAAAAAATAACATAAAAAAATATTTTGCTTAGTATAATATTAACAATCACTTGTTTTCATTGAAAGTATTAAATATATATATATATATATATATATATATATATATATAAAAGCTTCTTCTACTGAAAGATGTATGTATAATTTAATTTTAGAGATGAAATTAGATTGATTTTGTATCATCTCAATAAATATATAACAAAAGCTATCATTTATTCTAGTAATTAACATAAATAATAAATGAGAACACTGAAGAATGACCACAGAGATAAATAAGGTATATGATTCTTCATATAGAATTTAAAACTTTTACAAGAATTGTATGAATACAGAATGACCAAACGGTCGAAGTACAAAATATATCGGACGGCCCTACAACACATCAAGTGGACCGAACGGTTCTATACATAAGGGGAGGGATTTAACATCTATCCTATGGACATGACGGTCCTACACTATCTTCAAGCACACTTTCCTCTGACTGAGCGGTCCGAAGAACATCCTCCAAGGTGTCTTTAAGGACGTCTTTTGCTCACATCCAATGGACGATCATTGTAGTGAAAAAAACAAACCGAACAGCAACATAAACAATATAAAACAGATAAGGGTAAGCTTATGTATAATTTAATTAATCATTTCAAACATACATATAAACTCACGTGGAAAATTAAATGGATATGACACTTTTGTCTCCCACTCACCCAGATTAACCGAACGTGACAGATTTAGTATGAAGAATGTATGGATTATAGTATTATATTTCTATACATAATTTTGACTTTTATGATAGAAATTTGTTACATATAAAAATGTTTCACAAAATGCAGTATTAACATTTCATGTTAATAAAGAAATTAAATGATAAAAACATAAAAAAATAGGATTCATCCAATAACCAAGATGATTTTACAAATCGATGAGGTGATTTGAGAGAATTATGTTAGAAAGGAAAATAGATCCTTTAAAATTTTATCTTTACAACTTGGAAGTGAGTTAGTTATGCTATGGAGGTATTATGAATTGGTAACGGTCAGGCTCCTGGGGAATGCCGTTAGTACTTCTCTCTACATGCATTTTGCCTCGGCACTCATTACATCTACAACTTACTTTATAATAATAACTATAAACAAATATTTAATAGGGTCTACACTATCTATGTGAAATATTATTAACTAGTTAACCAATTATTATGTTTTCTAAATAACTATTCCTGCTGCTAAAAGTGAAGAGGGTAAGTTACAAATAATTATTATGTACCTGATTATTTAGGGTAGTGGATATGGGTTTTGCCAAACAACATAGAATAAAATTAGCTTTTGTTCTAAAACTGAAATTCACTGTCTTATGAAATTAAGCATATCAACCAATTACCAATTTTACATTTGATGTTACTTAACTTAACATCTAAACAAGTTTAATATAATAATTAAACATATCTTAAACCTTATTTTTTTTATTTAATCCTTATTTTAAAATTTCACTTATCATATATAATCATGATCAAACGAGGTTTTCTGATCGACAAAAAGCAAAGAAAAACTATCGAACGATATATGCGTTATTATATATGAATGTGATTTAAACAAAAAGGTTAAAAGAAAAAATGATAGAATCTAACTTACTATGTGTAGAAAATTGATCACATGATATTGTAGACCTAATTGTTTGTTAAGTACAAAGTCCCACATAAGATAAAATAAGAGATAGACACAAGTTTATATACACATAAAATTTCTCCATTAGTAAAAAATCTTTTAAAGTGATACCAAAAACAAATAATAATTTAATAAACTATATTGTACCTATATATTGGAAAAGTGTAGCTTAATATGCATTAAATATTAAATAATTGAATTTTTAACAATATGATTAAAAAGAATCTACTAAATTTTGTAGGAATTGAATTTTGAGGTGTTCTTTTGAATGTGTGGTCTAGAATTTCTGTACACCTATACACTTTTTTATTGATTTGCTTAAGTTGTTTCAAACGTATTTAATATTTCCCGTTTTCAAAGTTTATAAATGAATAATGGTTAAAGGTACATTAACATTTAAGTTAATAGTATAACTAAACGAGTCTCACACTAAAATTTTAAATTTATAATAAATTAAAATAAACTTATGATTAACAAAATTATAATCACAATCAAATACTTAATAAGTAATATTTATCAATAAATTTAATGAAAGATAATACTTAAAAATATATATGATTCAAAATTATCTGTCTACCTGCTGTTATCCGGTCGGCTTCTATCTGTATCCGTACAAGGCATACTTAAATTACAATAAACTCTCTCAAATAGATGTATGTTTTATTTAAACTAGTTGTACCAAAAAATTAAAATGTATATATTCACTTATATGTTATTATTGTGATTACTCCTTTATCTTTTTCATAAAACTGATTTATGTTTTGTAACAGCCACAAGACATAAAAAAACTTAAAAATTATGAAGAGGAAATAATTAATTAAATGTAATATCTATAAAATTATTTAAAAAGTTTAATAAATAAAAATACTTTCATTGCAGAAGTTGGTAAGATAAAAGCATTGACCCATCGAATATCATGATTTCTCTCTAATATTTTTATATTGTAAAAGGAAATATGTTTCATAAACATACAACTAAATAAAATTATTATTGCAATAGTGTAGCATGAGTATATTACAACAGTGAATCAATAATTAAAAATAAAGTTTAGTCAATGTGACTAGTGTGAACTTCAACGTTAACATGGGACCACTTATTCCGTAGCGTCTTGCGACAGAAACGGTTACTTGCGCGCTTCCCACTCACATACCAATTTATCCTTATTATATGGCATTCTTCTCCTGTTTGTATCGTGATATTTCTGTAAAATTGAAATGACTCCATATGCATTCAATCACAATGCATAGTATTCAAGTGTAGGTTAAAAAATATAATTTTTTTTTATAAAAAATTGAAAGAACAAGTTATAATAAATTATTTATTAGAAAACATTATTTATTTATGAATATTGATTATTATTTAAAAAATAAATTATGCATGTAAATATTAACTAAAGTTAAATTAGTAATTTTTTATTTTTCTTTTCAAATTCATTGCTCTTTTCTTATCTCATGTTCAATTCTTCTTTAAATTGTTTTTATAAATCATCTCAACTCCCTTGAATAAAATATACACAGTCTTAAAAAATCATTCCTCAAGAATAAAAAACAATTTGAAAGAATTATATATACATATATATGAGAAGAATAAAAATTATATTTATGTCGTATTAAAATGTATGTGATTATATTTGTTTTATGTTATCTTGTACTAAAAGATAAATATATGTTTTGTACATTAAATTAAATTAATGACAAGTTCATACTCTTTTTATTCTGTTGTTTTTTTTTAATATATATATATAGAGAGAGAGAAATTTACATACTCTTTATTTAGTAAAAATAAAATGATACACAGATTTTATATTTAGTTAGTAAATATCAAAGTAATAAATATTTTTTATAATCAATTTTATTGAATAAAAAACACTTTTAGATTCCTAGAATATCAAATGGAAAGTAAATTATAACATCATAACTTCTAAATTAATTTGTTCGAAAAATTAATACACTTATTACTACAATGAGAATTGTGAGAATGATGTATGTCTTCTTTAAAAGTAAAATATTTTTAAAAGTTTAATTTAAGAACAACCATTACAAGTCTTAGGATGTGTTATTTGTGTTGATTTTCTTTTTAAAGTTATTGGAAGAGACAAATTTAAAAAATTTGACCTGCATAAATGAATTTGTAAAAAGGAAATAAAGAGAAATACAATGATAAATAAGTAATTCATCACTTTACTATAATATTTGAAGGGATGAATTACTGATTTATTATCATATTCATCTCTTACAACTTGTTTTTCATAGTAGTTCCATAAATATGTGAGTTTGCATTTACACAGTAGATAATGTTATACATTGAATTTTGAATAATAATATAATATAATAATATATACTACATGTATAATAATAATATTAATTAATAATAATAGATTAACTTTTTATTTAAAGAAAAAAAATAGTAATTTTATATCTAAATCTATTAAAACTTATTTTTATTTATTATTTCAATCAAATCTCTCATAAATTTCATTTTAAAATTTACTTACTTTCGTTTTTAAATTCTTTAAAAGAAATAACAAAAAATTTATTTCTAAACTCTTCTATTTACTCTTATTAAACTCCATAACAGAACCTCATAAACAATTATAAGTTCAAAAACAATTACAATTAAATTAATCTATTTATTTTTATTCAAATCCATAACACAACCTCATAACCAATTAAAAGTTAGTAAACAATTACAAATGTCAGTCAGAGGGCATTATAATTTAAAGAGGATATTCATTTACATTAGGAATGAGTAGTAATAAAATTAAAGAAGTAGGGTTTGTTATTCTGATACTAAAACATTAAAGAAGTGTACGGAAGGTCGATGATAGAGAGTTATTCTGATGTAGCTGTTGCATGAGTGTTAAGAACAAGAAAGGACGATGCAGACTCTCAAAAATTGTAAGGTGGTAAAACAATGGAGAGGGATGTGGACATTAAATAAATATAATACATGTAAATCAAGCAAATAATAAGGACCAATGGACCTTTTCAATTTTTTTTTTCTTTTTTCTTTTTCAATTCCATGACCTTTTAAAGTACTCTGCAAAAGGGTTGCCATTTATTTTCTTAAAAGCTTGGTAACAGAAGAAATAAAGATAAAAAGTAATATAGTCTTTTATCCTTAAAGGGAAACAAAGTAAAAAATACATGTTGATAGCTGTTCATACATGAGTACATAAACTAAAAATAGGGGAGAAGAAAATCTCTGATTCTTGGTAACTTCCCATCTAGTCTTTCAAAATAAAATATATAATTCTTTCATTTATTATATATATATATATATATATATATATATTCATTTTATAAGCTTGTGTATCCAGTATGATAGAGATTTTTCAAATATGGGTTATGTTTATGGATTTTATATTTTATGATGACTATTTTTCTTTTTTAAAAAATAAGAGATGAATATGTAAAGGTTTAATAGAATATTGTTTACAGAGAACAACCATGGCTGTCAATTGTTGTGGTCCTCACATAAACTATTCATTATTTCTTCTTTTCCAGTTTCGAGGTTTTTTACTTTTACTTCTTTTTTTTTTTTATTGTGGTGGGTATTGACATTCATGATCTGATTAACTAAATATTGGGATCCTTATCTGACAAAACCAGATAAACAAAAACAACTACAAAATGTGCAGTGTAATTTGTGTTAATTAGAATTAAGAAATAATAAGAAAATAAATATGTATTTATAGGATAAACAGTGTAACACTTTCTAATGGCATATAGATAAACAGATATATTTAATTGAGAATTTGAAATTAATAACAGTATTTTCATTAAAATGTTAACACAAGTTATTCATCGTTTTACATCAATTAGTTCAATGAGACTATTTTTTTTTTTCATAAACAAAAGTTATTCGTTATTTTACATCAATCGAAATATTATTTTATACTGATGATAAAAATTTTATTATTTTCATACGTATTGACATGTTAATAAAATAACGAAATAAACCAATAATTATGATGAAAAGATTGAATAAAAAAGGATTCAGTTAAAAAATATAATAATATTAAATATTCAATAGGCTAAAAATTTTAATATAAATTAAATTAAAAATATAGCTTAATCTTATTCAATTTTTAAAATTTAATTAAAAAATTACTAATATATAAAATAACCTTGTCGATATGATATATAATTTAAAACATGGCAATTAAGTATACAAATAAAATTATACTTAAAAATGTAACGTGCCGGTAACTTACAAAGACTGTTGACTGCTCCCACAAATCACCACGAGACTTTCTTTAAGCACGCTTAATCATGGAGTTCTTAAGGGTTAGGCTACCGAAAAGTAAATGCATTTTGGTGATATAGGTAGCCAAATCAATTCCTTTAAGCTATCTTTCAACTGTATAGTCCCATACCTATACAGTCTCCAGATCCCTCTCATTCCGGTGTATGTTCGATTCGTCCATGTACCCCTTCCACTCGAAGCCTGCCAGGAGTCGTTCCTTATCCGTGCCCCCTGCACCATGCCTCTTGCATCTTGCACCGACCATCACTCCCCGCCCTCATTAGTGCCTGGGTGTCACAAAAAAGACTAGAATGAATTTCATTATCAAAATTTAGAGAATTTAAAACATCTAAAATTACTTAAAATACAATAAAGTTAACATACAGTAAGGTTAAAATTCATATAAAATATTGAATGTATACATTCTCACCATTTTATATAATAGTCATCCTAATATATAATTTTATTGGTTTTTAATTTTTTTTTAATAAAAAGTGACTTTTAAAAACTAACAATTTAGAATTACAGTAAGTTTGAGTTAACTTTTTAACTATTTTTTTCATTACCAAAGGTAAGGTAGTCTTACTTGCATAAAAGACATATCGGGAGAATTTGGGAATCATACTCGTGGGGCGAGTTTTTTCTCTCTATCTCTCCCTCTCTCTTCACTGTCTCTCACCAACAACCTGGTAACTCTCCCCGAGGCTTTGGTCTCGCTTTCCCATTCTTCAACACTTCTTTTTCTCACTTTACTGTTTAAGCTTTTCTCTCCCCTCCACCACAGCCTAGCTTGCATTGTCTTTCTGTCTGTCTTTCCCCCTCTCTTTTCTTTTCTTTTCTTCTCTTCTCTTTTCCATAACTCTAAACCAGTTTACACTAACCTTGCTGACTACGTTCTTCCTTCTCTTCGCTTTAGGATTTGCTCCAACGGTCTCTTAGTTGGAGGAGCTAGAGATGTTCCCTTTTGTTTTGTTGTTTTACTTTTTCCTTCTTTGCTGCTACTCTATTGCACCTTTGGTGCATTCTCTGAATGCCGAAGGCTCCGTGCTTTTGACACTAAAGCAGTCGCTCACAGACCCTCAAGGCTCCATGAGTAACTGGAATTCCTCTGATGAAAACCCTTGTTCATGGAATGGGATCACTTGCAAGGACCAGAATGTTGTGTCCATCAGCATCCCGAAGAGGAAACTCTCTGGCTCTCTCCCTTCTTCTCTGGGATCTCTCTCCCAGCTCCGCCATGTCAACTTCAGGAACAACAAGCTTTTCGGAGACTTGCCTACACAGCTCTTTCAAGCTCAGGGACTGCAAAGCTTGGTGCTTTATGGTAATTTATTTTCTGGGCCTGTTTCTAGTGAGATTCAGAATCTCAGGTACCTTCAAACTCTAGATTTATCACAAAATTTCTTTAACGGGTCATTGCCTGCTGCAATTGTCCAATGTAAGAGACTCAAGTCCCTTGTTCTCAGTCAGAACAATTTTTCTGGCCCCTTGCCAGATGGGTTTGGCACTGAATTATCTTCTCTGGAAAGACTAAACCTTTCTTTCAATCACTTCAATGGGTCAATTCCCAGTGATTTGGGAAATCTGTCAAGCCTGCAAGGAACTGTTGATTTGTCTCATAATCATTTCAGTGGTTCAATTCCAGCCAGCCTTGGTAATCTGCCTGAGAAGGTTTACATTGATCTTACTTTCAACAATTTAAACGGTCCAATTCCTCAGAATGGTGCTTTGATGAACAGAGGACCAACTGCCTTTATTGGCAATCCTGGTCTATGTGGTCCTCCTTTGAAGAATTCATGCGGTCCTGATACTCCATCTGCTAGTTCACCTCCATCGTTTCCATTTATTCCAAATAACAGTTCGGCTGAGGGTTCCATGGGAAGTGAGAAAAATAAAGGGCTAAGTACGGGAGCTGTGGTTAGCATTGTTGTGGGTGATATAATTGGAATTTGCCTCTTAGGTTTGCTGTTCTCTTTTTGCTACTCAAGGGTTTGTGGTTTTAACCAGGATCTTGATGAAGATGGAATTAACAAGGGAAGCAAAGGGAGGAAAGAGTGTTTCTGTTTCAGAAAGGATGAATCCGAGGCCCTGTCTGATAATAATGTTGAGCAATATGATCTTGTCCCATTAGATTCCCATGTGACTTTTGATTTGGATGAGCTTCTCAAGGCTTCAGCTTTTGTTTTGGGTAAGAGTGGAATAGGGATTATGTACAAAGTGGTGCTTGAAGATGGGCTTGCTTTGGCTGTGAGGAGATTGGGGGAGGGAGGTTCTCAAAGGTTTAAAGAGTTCCAAACCGAGGTAGAAGCAATAGGGAAGTTAAGACATCCAAATATTGCAACTCTGAGAGCCTATTACTGGTCTGTTGATGAGAAGCTTCTCATATATGATTATATATCCAACGGAAGCCTTGATACAGCAATTCATGGCAAGTTTTGTTAAATACAAGTTTTTCTTTTCCTTTTTTTCCACTTTTGTGGTAATGACTTATCTTTTGGCCTAACCTAACACTTAGTTTTTGTTGATTTGTTTGTCTGGTTCCATTTTATATCTCCAGGGAAGGCTGGACTTCTGACATTTGCACCACTTTCTTGGTCCTATCGATTGAAGATCATGAAAGGAACCGCAAGAGGATTGGTCTATCTGCATGAATTTAGCCCCAAAAAATATGTACATGGAGACCTGAAGCCAAGTAACATACTTCTTGGACACGACATGGAACCCCACATTTCTGACTTTGGAGTTGGGCGCCTTGCAAACATTGCTGGAGGGTCGCCAACCTTGCAATCCAACCGAGTGGTTGCAGAGAAACAACATGGAAGACAAAAGAGCATCTCCACTGAAGTCACTACCGGTGTGATGGGAAACGGTTATATGGCTCCAGAAGCACTGAAAGTTGTGAAGCCATCACAGAAATGGGATGTTTACTCATATGGAGTGATGTTGTTGGAAATGATCACAGGAAAACCATCCATTGTCCAGTTGGGGAACTCAGAAATGGACCTTGTTCAGTGGATTCAGTTCTGCATTGAGGAAAAGAAGCCACTCGTGGAGGTGTTAGACCCTTACTTGGCTGATGATGCAGATAAGGAGGAGGAGATTATCGGAGTTTTGAAGATTGCAATGGCTTGTGTCCATAGCAGCCCTGAAAAGAGACCTACGATGAGGCACGTGCTTGATGTTTTGGATAGATTGACTATTTCCTCTGATTGAGAAATTTCAGGGAGCTGTGCACTGTGAATGCTGCTCATTTGAGAATCTTTTACCTTTACTCTCTTGTGTTGGTCATGTTTAACAATGTCTTCAACCTGATGAATCCTTGTAATTGGAGTATTAGAAGAGAAATTAAATTTGTTTCAGCAAAAATCATCACTTGTTCTGAGATTTCACTACCAGACACATGCAGATTCTTTCGGGTTTTTTTTATCATCGTTTTTTTAACCTCGTACATACGCAGACTCCGAATCTATACAAGAAAAATGAAAAATACTCAAGAACTTGTAACATTTTTAAAAGTCGCTTTATTTAAGTACTCATATTATATTAATGTTAGTCCAATAGTTCGAATGTATTCCTCTCACTTTCATATAAAAAACAATACTTAATTAACGTCTTAGGATTCTAAAGAAATGTCTGATAAATTCTGATTCACTTGGAGTGAAAAGAACAGTATTATGGTTTTATTCTTGTCATTTGCATTGATGAGGACGCAAGAAAGAGTTGGTGTTCCCTATTCACGATCTTATCGCATCGGCCATCACCAAGAAAACATAGACATACGTGTTATCCACTTAACTGATTGGACGTTTTATTCTAAAAGCTCTCTAACAACAAAACAAATGGAACAGAAATACATAAAAAGTGATATAAAAATTAGAAAGAAATAAAATTGAATATTGTTGAGTAAAAGAATTTGTAAGAAATATATATTTGATCAGGAGTAAAAGGATATAAAGATGAATTGAAATATTTATTACTTTATTAAATGTTGATAGTTTGAGCTAAATGTTTAAAATAAAGAACCAACCACTCTTTTTGTTATTTTTGGTTAATAATCATTATTTGAATTAAGAATTAGGCAAATCAGTAATTGGAGTAGATTACCTACTATATTTAATCTTTATGTACTACTATAACGGTATTTAACTTATTCAGAAATTGATGTAGATTCGCCAAAAAATAATGTTATATTTTTATTTAAGTCTCATTGTTGTTAAATATGCTCTATCATATTAATTTTTAACACCTGCATGTCACTGATGAGATCGTTATGGGTAGGTACCATTAATATTGTTGGTGACTGATGTTGCTCCTTTGGTTACTAATAGCTTATCAGCACCCTTACAAATTAACATAAATGCAAGTTTAGTGTTACTATATTACTCTATAAATTCCATTATTTAAGCTAATAAAACATTTGTATTAATAATATTCACTTAATTTATATCAATATTGGTAAAGAATTGATATTTATATATTCTTTCAACGATTACAACAATTGAAAAGAATATTAGTTTTGAAGATAAAGTTTTATTTGATTTTTAACTCTGGATTTTGTAGGGCAAAATGGAGTCATGCGACAGGTTGTATAGTATGTGTATGTATTTATTGGTCATCTTGTGCCTTTTTTTCTGAAACTTTGCGATTAAGCGAAAGAGTAACAAAAGACAAAAGTACCAAGCTTCGAAGTCAAATAACTCAAACTTTGCTTCATGGTTCTTTTCATTGGCAACTAGATAGCTTAAGCAGTCCAATTTTGGATAACTAATAACAATGGGTGAATGGTGAGAAAAAACATATACAACCAAATTTTTACAATTTGATTATTCTAAGATGTAAAATCAGAAATGGTAAAATCAGAAATCAAAGGAGTTGATTTTACAAATATATTAGTTATGTTAAGTTGCTTGCACTTCACAAATTTTAGTTAATTGTTGACTCTTTCAATTATCAATAGAATAGTAGTACCATAATATATTTTTACATTTATTTAACACATTATAGAGATAAAATGATCTGAATTCAATATTTTTCTTAGCAATATGTGGATTGTTATTTGAACATATTTTAGAAATATTGGTTTTTCATATTGAAAAAGACGTAGTTGGGTTTGGGAAGGGAGGGCCTAAGCATGTGGCGCCAATTGTGGGTGAAAGACTGAAACTCCAAACGTACGCAGAAAAATTCTTGGTTCTCATTTCTGTTTAACTGCTAATTTGTCTGTTCATCATTCTTTTGACTTTGAAGAACACACCATTTCTACCACTTTCAGTTTCACATGTTTTGGTCTGAATTTCATTCCAAAATAGAATATTAAAAGATAACTTTTTTATCACCTTTTTGTATTCGTGACTCAAGCCATTTCCTGTCATCAGTTCAGCAGAAATGAGATGAAAGAAACCAAGTATATATGGATTTTATTTGTTTCGTAGAGTAAAGATTTGAAAAACATTTTAAGAGAAAATACGAGACAAGTGAATTTCGATTTCTATTCAAAATTGAAAAAAAAATAATATCTATATCTATATATATATATATATATATATATATATATATATATATATATATATATATATATANNNTATATATATATATATATATATATATATATATATATATATATATATATATATATATATATATATATATATATATATATATATATATAACAGGATTGCAGCATTTTCATGTTACTTGTGCTCTGAAAAACAATTTAGATAAATCACCCCATCAATCATTGTATTACGTGACTATAATATCTATAGTAAATTATTTTCTTTTAATATATATTATAATTCTCTATTTTATCTTTAATTATAGTCAACCGATTCGTACTATCGTCGGTAGTAGAAAATATGAAAATTTATACGTTATCATAATAATAGTTGAAAAATTGTGAAGGACTTATTTTAAATAAATAAATTGCTTCGTTCTTTACATGTGGGCTACACCATTTTAAAGCACCAACATTTTGAAACGAAGAAAAAATATATTTCACCTCTAATAAAAATAAAGCACACATAATATGGAAAAATAAACAAAATTTAAGAAATATCTATATATTCTTACTTACAATCCGTGAAAATAGCTGATAAATTAGTCAGAGTAGAAAAAAAAAACTAAAATAGATATACTATCTACAACCAAAATCATATTTAAACCACTGTCAAACATTAATAGCATGTTTGTTATGACGTTATTACGTTGTACATGATCATACGATGCCATTTCAAATATGCGCAACAGCTATCATAACAAAAATCTAAAATTTGATTCGGTCGATTGCCAAAAGTTAACATTTTTAGCCAGATTCGAGCCATTCATAGCTTGAAAAGTAATATAACTAACTAAAACAACTTACTGATAACATTGAATATTAAAGAGAATGAGTATAAATGGAGAAATGTGATGCAAGGCAATGTCCCTGTCAAGGTGAAAGCAAGTTCAGACAGCTGTGATTTCCAAATTCTGCATCAATTTTGAGAGAAATAAGGGATAACATGTGTCCCTGTAGTCATTGCTATTAAATATTAATTTAGTACAACAACGTGGCACTGACCTAAATTATAGAGATGGTCCCAAACTCAGCAAAGTGAAGCCTTAAAAGTCCTTGATTGAAAGTTGGAAGTGAAGTGAAGTGATTATTATTATTGGTATTTCATGCTAATGATTACAAATGAAGTAGGGTACGTTTCCATGAAGGACTTGTCCAAAATACCATGTGCACTAATTGAATCCATCAACTTTGATTACATGCCCAAACTACTTAACCAACTTTGATTAATTTAACTTCTACTGATACTACTAAAAGACACAAAATTTAGGTGTATTTAGATGATCAAGAAACAATGCCTGCGTTCTTTCTCGCAATCCTCAACCTTTTTACACATTCTATAAACTCCCTGGGATGAAACAAGCGGAAGAGAAAAAGGAACAAGTTAGAACTACTGTTAAAATGACATAGAATTAGAACAGAATGTGGAAATTTGGGAAGAAAAATGGGACCTACTTCCAAGGTACATCACCGACAGGTCTCCAATTATCTTGTCTGTCCTTGTAGAACAATGAGTAGTCTGATCTCGATTGGAACAATCTTAATCCAGAAACAGATTGGTTTCCTGAGTGGTACAATCAGTTAAACAAAAGTTATACCAAACATTAAAAAGATCTTGCAAGTGCATGAATAATGCATTATTGATTCTGCCTACCAAACATGTCTTCTAATTGAAGTGCTAGGCTTGAGTATCCACCGTGATCAAGCACACAAATTTTCCTACCAATGGTAACCCCATCCATGTTCACCTTCACATAAGCCCATCTCTCATTGCTCTGGACCCCCTCTATCTCTTCATCAAAATTTTCGTTCACAGATCTACCATGCATTGTGCTTGAGTTCTTCAGGTTCAGATTAGACTGAGGCCAGTTCATAAGGTCATCATCATACACTGATACCAAATTTAATTTCATTAGACTTTATTAATCAGTAGTTCATTATTTGTTAACGTCACAACTTGAACGTTAATTATTTGTTCATTTCATGCTAACAAAGTTGGTGACATAACAATCAGATGAATCCACATACAAAAATCATCACGCATGACCAACCTGAACTGGTTTTTCTATGTAGTTTGATTTTTATGTAATTTAGTGTAACAATTTGAAGTCAACTAAACTATCATACAATGACAATTTTTTATAGTATATACTGTGCACTTTTTTTTGTAATTGGAAAATATCTGAGTAAAGGGTGTATGAGAAGTTAGAAGAGATGAAGAATTAAAGGAATGAAGGAGGTGGAGAACCCGTACAGTTGCTGGAAGAATGGTAAGCTTCGTGCTGAACAGTTCCGAGACTGAGACCCAGGTCAATTAAGCCATCATCTTGTTTATCTTGGTAGAAAACTGAGTGCAGAGTTGAAGAGTTCAAAAGAAAGCTTGATGTGTTTGAATCCATAGGGGACTGAAAAAGTTAACTCTTCAACGAAGGTATAGCTGGTTAAGGTCTAGTGAGTTGCATTTGTAGACATAAACTATTTATAGTGATAATTTTGAGTATCTAAATGAGACATGAAAGAACACAAGGAAGACAAGGAAGCGTCCTCCATTATCAATCATTAAATGCACAAAGCTTATCTTCTGTTACTGTCAACATGGAACACAAGGTAAAAACAAAACACCCCAAGAACAAAGGATGGCCAAATTGATCCTAATACAAGTTATTCTGGATTCTGCTTCCTGACATTGCTACAAATGCTCAGATTTTTCCATGGTGACAGTAACTCGAGAACACCAAATGGAAAATATTAAACTGATTCATACCATCACATCAATTCATCGAAAGTAAAAAATTTGTGGATTAATTATAAAGGAGAAGCTCATACACTATCGTGAGTTCACTTATGGTAATCTCCAAAAAGTAGCTTTAATAGTGTAATGATCTAACAGACAGAGATGGCACGTATAATTTTAGAAATATAATATAATGCATGGTTTATAACCTTGAATCCTGCAGTGAAATCCTTTTCGTTATTATTTTTTATGAAAAAAAAAAACAGAAAGAATCTAACATATAAACTCATTTTTAAAAGTACCATCTTTAAAAATTTGTTTTAGGTGTCATTGTAAATGCATGATGGATACTAATATTTGCTCAACACGTTTCATTACATCATTTCACACATCGCTCCAGTTCTTGCATAGAAGCAATCATTATTCAATATAAAATGTCCAAAAGTGGTGTATTATGTAGATGAAAACATATTTGCAAAAATAATTCCAATGTATGTCAAATGAGCAATAATTAGGCTTTAAATACTGACACTTTTTGTCGGGAAGAAATTTCAAGCCCATCTGCAGAGATTAATGGGAGTCCAATATGACCTGCTTATATTAAATTGCATGGAAGTGTAAGTTTTTATTTAAAGAAGGTATCCAACTGGAATTGATTATTAGGGTTCGGGCATTTAATTTTTAAAATTGTACAGATTTAGTCCTTAAGCTTATCTGAGCAACGGGGAGCTATAGGCATAAAGCTCACTGTCACATTTTGAATATCTGTTGAGTTATCCACATATGACAGGACTACCACTTTTCAAGGGAACAAAGATCTGGTCAGATCATAACATCCCATGCCCTTATGCTTCTGCAGGAAATGTCTTTTTCTTGTCCCTTTTCTTTTATGAGTTACAAGTACAGAGAACAGAATGTAGTGTTTAGTAGTGATACTAAATTAAAATAGATTAACTTCAATATTCATCTCAACAGTCAGAACTACAGAAAAGGAGTTTTTGTTCCTGTGTTGCAGGTAAGATATTACCATTTCTGAATCAAATGGTATCTGCTATTTTAATACTGATAAGAAAAACATCTTAGCTTTTCAAATGCACACTATATATGATTCAAAACCTGCACTTGGGACATTTAATTATTAGCAAAAGGACACATTTGACACAAGTTGTTGAGTATTATAACCTCCCGCTATAACTGAAACCAAGGCTTGGTTTAGGTAATGATGGGGTGTCAAGATCCTAGATAAAGGCCTGAAATTATTGGGAAAAAGAAGTCAGACATAAATGAAAATAGATACGTTGAATTGAACACAACATAAATAGTAGGGATGTATGAAATGAATGCATTAAGATTTTGAATTGAATGTAGTGGCGGGACAACCAGGTAACTAATATTGAAGTGCAATGAATTTGGTGTGTGTTGAAGCGTTCATCAACTTCTGCCTTGAGACCCACATTAAAAGTGTGAAATGTTTATGGAAAGATTTATAAGACCTTGGACTCTTTAAATACACCTACCAACTCTTGGAACACGATTCTCTCAAAATTCCTATATGATAATAAGAAACTCTCAAGATTTCCCAAATTCTTATATTTTAAGAGGTTCTTACCTTGTCTCTCATCTTATGATTTAAAAATTTCAGCTTTATCCAAAAGATAAGAAAGGAATGCTCAGACCATAAACTAAATCATTTAAATCAAAACAAAGAAAATAAAAACCTTTAATCTACTGAGGAAACTGCTTTTTACCCATCTAGTTGGATCAAGCCACCAACTTTGGCTATGTATCTCAGGGAATATTCCAGCTATAAATACCTTTGATGATATACTATTATTATGTTCACATTACAATTGGTATCAGAGTCTGGTCTCTCCCAATACGGTGTGGTTCGAAGACGAACAAAACGGAAGCTGGTGGGCATGTGACACCCGGACATTGATGAGGGCGGAGAGTAATCGCCGGTGCAAGAGACATGGTGCAGGGGGCACATACAAGGAACGGCTCCTGGCAGGCTTCCAGTGGAAGGGGTACATGGACGAATTGAACATACACCGCAATGAGAGGGATCTTGAGACTGTATAGGTATGAGACTATACAGTTGAAAGATAGCTTAAAGGAATTGATTTGACTACCTATATCACCAAAATACATTTGTTTTTCGATAGCCTAACCCATAAGAACTCCATGGTTAAACGTGCTTAGCCTGGAGAAATTCTGAGATGGGTGACCTTCCGGGAAGTTTTCAAGTAAATGTGACTTCTAAACACTATAGAACCTAGGTGTTAGATTTTGTAGAATACTAATTTATTTTAGGTTTAATAGGTTTGGAAGTCCCTATTTATTTATGTAATTTTGTGTCAATTAAGTCCCTGTATTTTGAAATAGTTCAATTTAGTCCCTATTTATGAAAAATTAAAGCAAAAAAGTTCATGCCGTTAAATTCTGTAAACGGTGTCAAAATTATGAACGAGTGGCTGGGTGGGCTAGCATTTGAAAAATACGTGGCACATTTTAATAGGTGGAGATGAAATTTTTTACTTTCTCTGTCGCCATGTCAACACAGTCCTTATGTGTTTAGCCAGGGACGACGGAGGGAAAGGCCTCCAGAAGAAGCTCCTCGGCGTGAGGCCGCGCTCCTGCTTTCCCGAGGATGCAGTATACCATTGTCCAACCAATTGATCTGCTTGAATGGATTTATTGTTACCACTTGATCCACTATCTTAGTTAAAATACGAACCATTCCACAGTTTTTCTTCAAATGCTGGCTTAGCCTTCAAAAATCCCTGTCACCTAGTTCAAGGGCCATTGTTGTGGCAGCTTGTACAGCAGCAAGCCAAAGACATCCACAGTATGTGCTCACACCATGAACTACGGCGGGACTAAGTGGGGCTTTTGGGATTTGCGAAGGGTTGGCTTCCGCTTCGCGAAGCGTGTAAGGGTTTGCCTTTTGTGGTTTCGATGTGCAAACTCCCATCGCTGAAAGATCACAGATGAGAACCACTCAATCATTGGTCATGCCATTGCAGAGAAGCTTCCTCTGGGTCTTGGTGTTTCCTACGAAAGATTCGAACTTTGCAGAGGGTTTTAAACTTGCGATTTTGGTTTTTGTTTCTAGGTTCTTTGATTTTCTTGCAGGTTTCGAAATCCCTGAAGGAGGGGAATGGACGAATTTGGTTCGCATGATGGCTTTCTGTGTCGCAACGACATTGTGCCTCGCTGGGTTGCGCAATGGTGGAATGAATTGGATGATGATAGAGGTTGGGTTCGACTCACGGTGGTGAGGTAATGGTCGGTGAGGATAGTTGCGCGAGTGTGGTGGAGAATGGCGTTTTCGCAGTATTTGCTGGGTTTCTGCTAGATGAAGGTGCGAGACGATGATTCTGCGACAGCGACTTGGGTGTTGATATGCGTTGGAGAGGACGACTGCCGACGAGGATGGCGGTGACGGTGCCGGGGGCTAGGGCTTCTTGGAGATAAACTAGGGTTTGTGTGGAGATGATGATGACCTGTCAGGGTAGTAGTGATGTGGCAAGACTTTTTTTAATTTTTTTTTAATTAAAATATCATTTAAGTCCACCTCAGACATCAATTTAACGTAGACCCTGTATTACTTCAATTCTTCATAAATAAGGACCAAATTGAACTACTTCAAAATTCGAGAACCTAATTGAAACAAAACTGCACAAATAGGAACCTCCGAACCTATTAAACCTTTATTTTACTAGCCATCAAATTAAAAATAAACGAACTCACAAAATACTAAAATAAAAACCTAATCCAAATAAAATTCGCGTTCAATGTTACATTTAAATTAAATCAAATTCAAAATGCATATTAGTTTTATGTTCAATTCAAATTATTTTTCTAGTATGTGAAAAATCAATCCATCTGCACCCAAAAAAATTAAAATAAAAATATGCATGGAGTTATAAATCATAGTTTTGCTGTGACTATTGTACAAACAAAAAGGTTGTGTGACACTTTTAAAATATCTGTGCAATTTGGATAGAAACTCAGATCGAAGGGCCTAATCATGCACGCACATACACAAGTTGGTGAAACAATTCGAGTGGGCTGGTTGCAGCCAGAATGTGGAGAGTCGTGTAGGAAATTATGTACATATACTTTACAACAATTCAAAGAAAACGCTGTAGAAAACAATTAGAGTCCTTGTAATTCCTATTTCTTTCTATATCCTCGATCGTATTTCCTACCTTTTGCTGTTGTGGTTGGGAAACAAAAAAAGCCGAATCCCCTTGCTCCAAAGTACAAAAGGTCAGTTATAAATTCTTTAAACTTTTCTTCGTAATTTAATGTAAGGTACCTAGTATAAATAAACAAACGATTAATCTTGTCTCCGTTGTCTGTACCACGAACAACCACGTAGGCAAGTGCAGCATAAGCTCGAACTGATGTACAAAAGGAAATAAAAGAAAGGCATCTCACACCTGTTTGGATTGTAGTTATCAAGCATTATCCAAGAAGAATGTATTTGATGAAAATTGATGGTGTACATCACTTGTCGTGACAGCTAAGAAATTCAATTATACTGGGATACACCTGCTCCACTGCCTGTGCTCAAAATAATCATAGAAAAGACATCATAAAGAAAGCAGCAGTGGGCATAAGAAAATATAGACCAATTATTTATGCCAAAACAAATTCTTGATTCGAATAAAACAATCGGTGTTTAAATTACAGGACTAAAAATGGACAAAAATTAATAATGAAGCAAACGAAAAAAATGGCAAGGGTAGATGAACAGGAGAATAAAGGTGTGAATAGAACAAAAGACAGAAAATTCGTGTAGGGCAGCCAATAAATAAGACCATCACCAATTAATCACAAAATAAACTGAGCTCGTTTTTTGACAGTTTCCTAATCTAAAATAGCACTAACGGCAACAACCAAAGGAATAAGTTCATACCAGCCTTCCTCCTACTAAATCATAATGTGCATAATGTGGGCCTCCAGGTTTTCCAAAAACTTCATAGGTAACCAAGTGCTCAGGAATTAACTTAACAGTTTCTGTTCAAAAAATACCTTAATGAATAATAATTTCTTGAAACAGCGAAAATGAAGCATTACACCTATGGTAAAAAAAAATACCTTCCACAGCTTCAGGTGGGCAAATCAGATCCTGGTCTCCGGCAATAGCTAAGATAGGGGTATTGCTTTTGTGTAGATGATCCTTATAGAAAAAGGTCCCATTCCTGTTGCATAAACCACGTTCTCGAAATGCTGTAGTGAGTTGCAAGAGAAGTTTTGCAGGTATGGTGCCTACCAGTCGTGATTGTATCAAAAGGTCAGATATTATATTCATATTAAATAGTCAGTCAACATGTAATTTTTTAATTAAAAAATAAAAATTTATGTGCACTGCAATGCCTATAATAGTGTTACTCCAGACGAGAGTCTAACCCCTAATACCCTACCCTTTTATTGAAAAACAAACAGTATCTAGAAAGTACATCTGGCAGGATTGCCACTTGAATTTAATGAACCAGTGAAAACATCACTTGTTCAATCTATCATCTTTTAATAGTTTAATATCGTACTCTCTTTATCTATGTTTTCAGGACCCAGTGAAAGCAGAGGAATTATTTTGCTTTTCCAACATCCTATTCATCTCAATATGCTTTAATGATCTATTTTAATATCCTCTCTGAAGATTAATGTAAAGTAATAATGCATCACACACAAATCCAAATACCTCTGAAATGGAGCCACCAGGACAATTATAACTACTGAAATAAGCATCAGAAAGAAGGGCACGTCGAACAGAGGTTCTGGTAAGAGTCCAATTCAAGTGTATGACTCTTGTAATACAAATTAGAAGAATGGATTGCTCTTCCACACTTTCTTTCTAGGTCAAATGAATGGTTCAATTTTAGCATGATAGTACTAATTCAATGAACAAGCAGTTTACTTCGCTACCCTTTAAAATATCAACTGTTAAGTCTAACAAAAATGAATTCCAGAAGATTTGTCGCTTTATACAAATTGGAAGAATGGATTGCTCTTTACACTTTCTCAAGAGACATACAAAAGGCAAAGAAACCATTCAATTTCAGTAATGATAAAGCAGTTGTCCCTTTAAAATATCAACTGCTGAAACGAATTGAACCTCAGTAATTAAAAAGAAAATAACCAATAGTTTGCATTTTAAAAATGGAGTTATGAAATAACAACCTAAATACTGACTTATCACTACTGGTTCATAAATGAAGTATACTATCTGAAGGGCACACTACCCAGCAGTTCAAAGAAACTACATCCCATGCTATGTCATAAAATGGCTTATGAACAAGCCCATTTCAGTGTGCTCAAATTCAAAATGAATGGGACAAGAGTCTAATTCCTAAACATGTTCTCAAAGCAGTTCCTATTCCATGTTCAAAAAAATCATCATAAAAGCTAAACTATTAGGTGTAGGCACATAAGTTGCGTAAAAAAAGGTGTTGGTGGCACAAATGATTTATATTTCTAATAGATAGAAATACTCACAGAAGTTATTCAAAACAAGTCTCTTTAATAAATTTGGATGCATCATGTCCTCAGCTGAAATCAATGTATTTAACCGTGACAATACATACGGTGGACGAGAAGAAAGAGGATAAGCTGCTGCCAGCAATGTCCCCAAAGGAACAACAGGGACATTGAGGGCCTGGGCAGGATCTGCCTGCTCAATGAAGTGACTAAACTTAGTACCTTCAAAAATTATGGCAATTTAATCACTAAGTCTATGAAGAAAGTAACCAAAAACATCTAAACCATTCACTTACTAAGGGTAAGAGTAATTTCAGAGCTGATTTGGATGATGTGTAATCCAAAGATGATGCCAGTGTGACCACTGCAGCCAAATTTGGTTCTTTTCCTTCAGAACCTTACATGAAATTAAAACAAATATCAAGTAAATAACATATATATTTATTTTATACATGTCCAAGCATATGAAAATACAAATGAGTCAGAATATGTAAACACTCTGCTTGTAGATCTAGATTTACACTTCTATGCTACTAGTAACGTGTTACCGTCTATACAATTTTTTCTTTTTAGTAATCGTTAAAGTTACAACCAGAAATAATGTGTGGTGATAGCAAAATAGAAGGGTGGAAGTGATTTGGGAGTAACATAATTTTAAGAATGGCCAATCATCAGCCAGTAGATATAATGCAGTAGAATCCTACTTTCATTTTAAAAAAACATAAATTCCTTCATTGGACTTTGTTGCCATCTCATATTCAGAAGACTAATGATGCATAACTTATATTTGATCGTATGTTCAATCAATACTTGATGTGGTTCATCAAATATTTATTGTTGCCATTGTTTGAAACATGTTAATAGTTAATCAGGAAGGTTCAAGTTGGGCTCACAAATTAATATGGATTACAGTCAGTGACTTGATCAAAACCGAAAAAATAAAGTCAGGCTGATGATTTTCATAGACAAAGTTGTTGCATAGCATTTTCCTCCAAAAGTGAAAGTATTGGCTGAAGAATGATTCCAATTCTTGATATCTAATGACTAATCCTAGAACAGATAAAATGCCTTCCATGTATGAGCATCATGATCACATCAGCCTTTTCCAAATCCTAATATTCCCCCAACCCTCTTTGTTAGTGATTAAAATTATAGTTTGGACCATCACAAATGTCAAACAGAGTACACACAAGAAAAAAATACAATAACAAATAAAGGCAACATGACAATGGCCAATTAATACTAATGAAGCAATAAACTCACCAAATCGTGACAACATGGAGTAAAGCAAGATACCACCCATTGAGTGTCCAATTGCAAGCAATTTTCCATCTTTAGGCATGCTTTGTTTCACTATGTATTCTATCTGTACAGGTAAAGTCATAAAAGGGATATGTAGCCAGGGTAAGTTACCTGTATATATATAACAAGTAAAAAAAGGTACTTTTAAATGCTAATGATATATAGCTTTCCAACATAATAAGATGTCTGTCACCTTACCGCTGCAGGAACATCTTCTTCCAAGTAATTATCGAAGTCCCAATCATACTTCACAATCAAGTCAAGTTGCTTCTGAAAATCTTCTATTGTAGAAGTAAAGCGAGCTTGTAGATCATATAATGGAGGAGAAACAGATAGCTGACCTTCCTCAATAATATTTACTAGTCTTTGACTCAGATCAGTTATTTGACTAGTAATACCAGAGTTTTCCTTTGTTTCAAACAAAGTTGAAAGCTTTCCCCTTACGTCGTTGAATTGTTCGTATAGTGGAGAATCCACCAGAAGTTTTGAAATCTGATCTAGAAATTTGGAAAACATTACCCTTGATTGACTTTCACTCAGAAACCCAGAGACTCTTTCTGACAAAAACATAAAAGTCTCGGTCAATCTTGCCACCAACTTTGATTCATCCCAAACAGTAGCCAGCCTAGTTAGGTCACCTTTGATGGCCACATTCTCAGTTTCTACCCCGTTTAAGACAGGAGGAATCTGAGTTTCAGAAACGGTGCAAGAGATGTTATTCAATTCTTTGTTTGAAGCCATGGCTCCGTTGGTAGCTGTAGCAATTTCTGAAGCAGCTTCCATCTTCTCAGACATTGCATTAGCAGATTGTTCAATATCTTTAGAATTTGAACCCTGAAGACTCAACCCAGCTCCTCGTACTTCAAGAATCCAAGTTTCAAATCCCTGACCAGACATGTAACGTGCAAATGATGACTGCAGTACATACAATGTGTTAGTGGGAAGACTGATAAATAAAATCAGAAAAGAATGTACTACTGCCCAACTATAATTACGTAAAAAGGTACATTTAACACTCAAAATATGGAGGAAAGCTTAATAATACAGAATCAAAAGTAGTAGCTTTGGTGCATTCTTTAAGAGAAGAAGCATTCAGAATTTTGCAATCAAAAGCTACTTAAAATAATACAGTACTGAATGTTTTTGCTTCCTATGTTTATAAAGACTGTGATCATGCTTCAATATATCTTATATTCAAATTAGGGTAAAAAAAAAAGCACAATAATATATGGGCAGTTGCCTATGCAAGAACAAAAGGATGACGACAAAACACCAATACTTGCATTTGTTTCAAATATACGTATCAAATGATATTTATACTTCTGGATACTTCACTGATATGTATTTCTTAAGTATCAAAGCTTTTTTTGAAAAAAAAAAGTTATGAAAATCTTACAAAGCCAGATACAAGACATGTATGCATCTGGGAGCATTGCTACTTATGAACCAAACAAGAAGGCTATCTTCTTTATTCATGATTCTCAGGGAGGGAATGAGATAGGTACTATTCCTGTTTGTAGACAATGGAGAGTGATTTATGATGCCAGTGATTAATAATTTCTACTTTGACTTTAGTATTGTCCAAGAAGAAACAGATTGCCCCCCTAATGTCCAAAACAAGTTTACCAGCACAAGCGAATAATATTCCAATACAAGCAACACCCATACATCCCGAGATGCAAAGAAATGAAAACGAAAAGGAAACAAACAGACTATATGACAAGTATGCTTGAAAGGCAAAACTAAACACAGAACATAAACTCGCACAATTTCACAATTACGAAGGAGGGATCGAGAAAACACAGAAGAAGAAAAAGTTGAATACCTCGGGTGAAAGGTCATACCCAATGGCGTTAGTTCCCACGCCCGACAAGAGCAACAGAGGATGATTCCTCGGAGGTGCCTATGAAACAAAATTGTGCCCTGAGAAATCTTAGCAAAATCACAGAGAGAAAATAGAAGAAAGCTGCGATGTGAATGAAGAAAGAAAACTAACGAGAGGCGAAGGGTTGTAGCGCCAGAGAGCGAGTTTCCAATCGGAATTGGAGAGAGAGACATAATGGAGTTCGTCGGCTGTGCAAACAGAGGGCTTATCGGTGACGGCGGTGGAGAAAGCCCTGAGACGGAAGGGCGCGGTGGCGCGTGGGAGGGAGGCGAAGGTGGAAAAGCCTCTGCGGAGAACTTCGTGCTGGTCAGATTGGAAGGACATAGACATAGACATGGACATGGACATGGCTTTCGACATGCTTAACAATTTGGATAACATAACGCTTCGCCTTCTATCTCATTACTTTTCCTTATACCTTTTATGGTTTTCGTATTTTCATTTCTTTCTCTCTTTCTCTGTTTCTGTCTCTAACTTCGTTTTTTCTTTTCAAAGTAGTCAATATGTTACGCCGCTTGACACTTTATCCAGAGCATTGCACTTGCAATTTTGGAACAGGATCTCTTTCAATATTTAATAATTTTCGTGACTTTGTTTGCAATTGAAAAAATAATGGTTCAAGGTTTGCTTTCTTTGATTAACTACAAAAGGATACAGAAGATACAGTGAGTGGAAAATAAGAAATTGATGATAAGAAAAGGAAAGAAAAAAGTAAGAAAAGAGAGAAGTGTATTTATAAAAAGATAACGATGGTTTTAATAAAAATAATGGTCGTATAGAATGTGATTATAAATTATAACATGGCTTTTTATGAATTTAATATTTTTTATAAATAAAAATTGATGAAAAAAAAAGTTAGTATTGAAGTTGATTTAGTTTGTCGCCATCCCTCGAGATAGGAAAATAAAACATTGCCAGATTAGCCACGACAACAACCATTGTATGTTATGATTTTGTGGGAATGAGTTGTTGGCGGGGTTTTGGTTAGAAAAATATAAGATAATTCTCTCTTTTTCTCACCCACTCCATTATTATCGTTCTCGTTCACCCTTTTAATTTGCCAATCTTTATATTATCATATTTTAACCATTCTTTTTAATAATCTTTTACCAATGAGTTATCTGTCTGCTTAAATTAATATTTTAAAAGATATTTGAAACGAATTAATCATTAATGTTTTGTCAAAAAAAAATTATCTAAAAAATATTTTCCTTATCTTAAATACTGGATTTTCTAATTCGAGGTGATCGGAAATAAAACTCAAAATCAACTAAAAACAATTCTCCACGTCATTTTTTTATTTGTTTATTTGAAAGTTAACATAGATAAGTTTTGCACTAAAATTATTCCAATTTAATGTATTTTTCGATATGAATAAATTTAAATTTCTTTACGAAATGAGAAAGTTCATTTTAGATATGCTATTTAAGTATTTATCTAAATTTATTTGAAAAAAATTTTATTCATTGTTCTGAATGTAGAATCGGTATCACAATTAAAACTTTTTCTTACATTTTTTTCTCTAAGTTTCTCAACGTCAAATTCAGTTTATATTGCAAAGTTGGGTTAAATATGTTTTTAGTCCCTATAATTTGATGCGATTTTGGTTTTAGTTCATCTTTCAAATAACTAAGGTATAATTTAGTCCTTTAACTTTAGAAAACTCTGATTTTAGTCATTTTTATCAAATTTTTTTAACTTTATTTGTTGTTTCAAACACATTTCATTATAGCATTTGAATTGTTTACACTGTTTGACACATTTTTGCTAAATAAAATTAAAAAAATTTGGTAAAAATGACTAAAACCAGAGTTTTCTAAAGTTGAATGACTAAATTGTACCTTAGTTTGAAAGAGAGACTAAAACCAAAATCACCCCAAAATATAGGAATTAAAGATATCTCTAACCTTATAGAGTTCTTTGAAATCTTTAGGATATTATATAACTATTTTTTATTTCAAAATTATATTTATAGGTTTCGACTTGAATTTATCGTTAACATAGTCATAATCATGACTAAACAGCACACTTGAAATAATTGATCAGAGAGTCATGCAATATATTTATGAATTCAAATTGTAATTCGTTTTTCTAATTGTGTCTCTCTATTATATATCATTTCTTGTTTTACTTTAAATATTTGTAAGTATTAGTAAAAAGATGTGATTTCTATCCTGTAGAGTAGCAAAATGTTTACCAAACAAGAAAAGTATTTAATAATTTAACAACATCCTTACATGATATTTCAGAAAAAATTTCTCCACTCTATGTATAAGTTTTTAAATAATATTATATATAATATTAAACGTGAGTTTAAATTTTACATTAGATTAAAAACAACAAAAATAACCACAAAGTTTAGCACTACATTATTACTGTTTTTTTAACTAATGCATCTCCACTATTATAATGTATTCAAATTTTACAATTTGAAGAGTTGCATTGTATCGATATTTGTTAAGTTAATAAAGACATCATTGTCTAAACAGATAGATTTTTTTTTCTTTGCATAATGACTTTGTAATTTGAAAACCAAATCTCCAAACAATCTCATACTTTTGTATTTCAAGCATCTTTTATACACAATTTTTCAATATTCAACAAATAAAAAAGAACACACGCACATCCATTGATTCCTCAATTCCTTTCTCTTGAAAGCGTTAACCAATCAGCAATATTTATCTGTAATTTATGTCCATATATTATTTTGTAAAATGTTTTATATAAATAAACAAAAACGCAAAACGAAGAATGAACTTTCTAACTGGGCCTTACTTTTCCGCCAAAAATAACAGACTTTCAATAAAAAAAGCAAGAAGCCCACTTCCGGCCCAATTCTCTTTCTTCTTTCCTACGATCGGTTTCGGCTCTATTTCCGCCTGAAAACCCAAAATCAAAAGCTTTCGCCGCCTTCAAAGTTTCTCCTTGCGTGCACAGTGCGTGAGAAACGAAAATGCGTGGCGGCCGCGGTGAAGTGGAAGTGAAAAGGGTGTTTATTGGAGCGGGATGCAACAGAATAGTGAACAATGTTTCATGGGGTGCTTCTGGTTTCGTCTCTTTTGGAGCTCAGAACGCCGTTGCTATTTTCTGCCCCAAGGTCCTCTTTTCACCCTCTTCTGCTTGTATTCTCAACCATTATCCTAGATTTTATTTTCCTTTCGTTTTATTCATCCTTTTGGTATTCGCAGAGTGCTCAAATTGTGACTACTCTTCCGGGTCACAAGGCAGTTGTGAATTGCACCCACTGGCTCCCAACTTCCAAGTTTCTATTTAAAGGTGCTCGCTTTCTCCATCTCTCGTCAACTTGAACTCTGAAAGTTCAATTTTTGTTTTTATTTTTTTTTTGAATAAAACTATTTGGCATAACGATATAGCGAGTTGTTTTGAAATTACTAAACCAGTTTCAATGTTTAATATCCTTTTTCCCTTTGAAGTGCAGCAAAACAATTGGAGAAGCATTATTTGCTTTCTGGGGATGCAGATGGTGCTATTATTTTGTGGGAACTGTCCCTTGCTGATGGCAAGGTATGTGTTCTCTGGTTGTTGTTTTTTCTTCCTCAAATTTTTACGAATAAATCATAAGAGAAATTTGTTTGTTGGGAACCTAGATGGAATTATAAATTGTTGTTTCTTGCGTATTTGTGTTTGAATTGTTTTTAGTGGAGGCAAGTGTTACAACTGCCACAATTGCATAAGAAAGGTGTTACATGCATTAGTGGAATGATGGTTTCTCAAACCGAGGCAATGTTTGCATCTACTTCTTCAGATTGCACCGTTTGTGTATGGGAACTTGTATTTCCAGTGACTGGCAGCGGTAAGCCGTAGTTCTCAATCATAATAGCCCTGTTCAGTACCATGTTAGTAATTTGATAATGTACAATAATTGAAACTTGCTTCATCATTTAGGTGACTGTAAGTTGTCGTGCCTGGACTCTTTCTCGATTGGATCTAAGTCTATGGTAGCCCTATCATTAGCTGAATTGCCTGGAGATTCTGGGAATATTGTCCTTGCAATGGGAGGATTGGATAACAAAGTTCATCTTTATTGTGGTGGAAGGACAGGAAAGGTATCTGCATCCACATAGTTGTTGATTACTAACATGAACTTTAGGCATCTTTTAGAGTTTTATGTTGGTTTATGTTTAAAATATTTGACTCTTCTGTTACTCATGAACCCAGCTTGTACATGCATGTGAGCTAAAAGGGCATACAGATTGGATCCGGAGTTTGGACTTCTCGTTGCCTATAAATGTGAATGGGGAAGCAAACAATATTTTTCTGGTTAGTTCATCTCAGGATAAAGGCATACGAATTTGGAAGATGACATTACGCAGCTCTATGTTGAATGGAAATGGCATATACAAGAAAGGGGAAATAAGCTTATCATCCTATATAGAAGGTCCTGTACTCTTGGCTGGTTCATCTTCTTTTCAGATATCCTTAGAATCTCTTTTAATTGGACATGAGGATTGGGTATATTCAGTAACATGGCAACCCCCTTTGGCTTCATCCCTAGAAGGGGGTACCTATTATCAACCACAAAGTATCTTATCTGCATCTATGGACAAGACTATGATGATCTGGCAACCTGAAAAGACTTCTGGTGTCTGGATGAATGTTGTCACTGTTGGGGAACTAAGCCACTGTGCTCTGGGTTTCTATGGTGGCCATTGGAGCCCAAATGGAGATTCAATTTTAGCACATGGATATGGTGGATCTTTCCATCTTTGGAAAAATGTTGGTAATGATAATTGGCTGCCACAAAAGGTTCCCTCAGGTCATTTTGCACCAGTTACTGATATTTCTTGGGCTAGATCGGGTGATTATATTATATCTGCCAGTCACGACCAGGTATTCAAACACATTCGGTTGGCAAAATTTATAAATTATTGATCACGCCTATTAATTTATCTCTTATGATTTTATGTGAACTTGCTGTTTAGAATTTATAATGGCTTGACCCTGTTGTCTAATTAGTGTAAGAACATAATTTTGTGTTTTAGAAGAAAAAAATATTGAAATTCAATATGGTTGTGCAACTGTTTTAGTTTCCTCAGCTTGTTGCTCAAATAATAACTGAATATTTTTATGGAATTTGAATTGGCTCTGAAACTGCTGCTGTATGAAAAATTGCAGACAACTAGAATTTTTGCTCCATGGAAAGTCGAGGCTTCTCTCCAACATGGAGAATTTTGGCATGAAATATCTCGTCCTCAAGTTCATGGTCATGATATAAATTGTATGGCAGTTATTCATGGGAAGGGGAATCATCGTTTTGTCAGTGGAGCTGATGAAAAAGTTGCCAGAGTATTTGAAGCCCCGTTATCATTTCTTAAGACATTAAATAATGCCACTCTGCAGAAGTCTTGTTCCACTGATGATATCTTAGGAAATGTTCAGATTTTGGGTGCAAATATGTCAGCTCTTGGACTATCACAGAAACCTATTTATGTTCAAGGTCAGTTATTTTGTTAAGCATGTCAGGGAATTTTTGGGCCGTTTTGGAAAATGTTGGGGTTTTCTTTCTTGTGGTAATCTTTGGTGTTGATTTTTCTAGTTATTACACGTGGTTGTAATTACACGGATGGATGCAGTCACTGGTTGAGACTAACAATGAATGCTATTAGGTAAGGGAAAAAAATATAACCATGTAGTTTAACAATCTTAATTATCAGGTAAAATGTGCATCCAACCTAAACTAATTCATAATTCAGTGTAATGTACTGGTTAACTTTTTCAATATTAACATGCATTTAAATACTAGACTCAACTCAACCCTTGTATTTACTGCTTGAAATGGGCAGTGGTATGTGTAGAAGTCTCATAATAACTCAATTGACTCATCTGTTTCTATTTAATCTGTTGAACATATAAGCTCTCGGGAAATAGACTTCTAAATTCTCCCTTGTGGCAATGATGTGAACTTTTTAATCAGTACTATATAGTTGTTTAATTTGGGAATGTGAATTTTAGATCATTATTCTCTCATAGTAGTCAATAGTGCCCTAGAGCATGATATTGATGCTGAGGAGTCCTTGGCCACAATGATATTCTAATAGAAGAACTGTTTTCAATAGTGAGCAAAAATAGCAGATTTTTGTGAGCTAACAATATAGCAGCGCTACCATGATGCATGCTTCAGAAAATTCATTTTTACCCGTGAAACATCATAGTTTGGGTAAAGTATCCCGCAAAATTTTGCCTCTCTTGATATTGTGCTTCATATTGGAGAGGACTATTTTTTTTTTTCATTGTGTTCTCTTTCTTCTTCCTCATTTAGCCCTACGCAAAAGATTATCTTCCTATTTTCTGTTTTTTTTTTTAAAGAAAACGTGTTTTTAGTTCTGTACTGTTGATTGAACTTGTTTTTAAGTCCTTGTATTTTCAAATTTATAAATCAGTCTTCCAACTTTTAAAAGTGTGATTTTTCATCCCTCTAATTTGATTTTGTCACCAATGGAGTTGGAGGGGAAGGATGAAAGTGTAGGGACTAAGGTTACATTTCTCTCTCTGTTTTATCTTATTATTTATGTTCCTTTCTATCAAGTATCATCTATGATTTTGACTTTTTCACTATGTTTTATCTTATTTTTATTGTGAATTTTTTAGTGGGTTATTTGAGTTTCATATGTGCAGTTATAAATTTCTTTTCGTATTATAGTATTTAAAATAATGGTGATCCTGCTATAGCATTTTTAGAGTTAGTCACAACAGACCTCTAGTTGAGAATGATGACTATTTTATGCTTGTTTGTTAGCGCACTGGTCACTTGTCTTGAGTAGAGTATGATTTGTCAGATAAAAAAATGTTACAATTTTACTGAACCTGCTGTCAAGATAAGCTGACTGAGATAACTAAGGCTCGGCATAGTTAATGTAATTGTACTGAACTTTAGTTTATCTATACTTTTTTATACTATAAAAACTAAACCACTCGTACTAAAAACTAAATTATACTATTTTCTAGTTCAGTTTAGAGAAACTGAACCTTTACATTTGTAGTTCAGTTAACTGCATAAACTGAACAGTCACCACCCTCTATTAATAGACTGTGTCAGCAGCACGTGTAATAACAACTGGATGCACAGGGAGTTGAGTTAGTAGTGTTCTTTCTGCTGTAAGCGATCCTATAAGCTGGTTGACATTTTTTTTTTTGTGGTGATTCGATAACTACCTTCAATTATTATCTATACATTCGATAGTTCAGTTTTCTTTAGTTTATTAAAAATATAGTTAACTATAGTTTAGTTACTTATGTCCAGCCCTAGAGATAACCGGTCACTCAGGGATTTTAACTGGTATATTTGGTGTAAATTTGCTTTATTAGAGTTGCGAAGATACTGTGTACTACTTTTCAAACAATTATACATTTTTCCTTGCATGTCGAACTGTTGGTCTTTTGAAAGTTTATAATTTTTAGAGTATTTCTATATTGCAGCTGTGCATGAGATTCCCGAGAGAAGAGGCATCGATAGTATTGACACCCTTGAAACTATTCCGGACGCTGTTCCAACTGTTTTCACTGAACCTCCAATTGAAGATCAATTGGCTTGGCATACACTTTGGCCTGAAACACATAAACTCTATGGGCATGGAAATGAACTATTTTCTTTATGCTGCGATCATAGGGGTGAGCTAGTTGCTTCTTCATGTAAGGTATGTACTGTTATTCATCTAGCTATGAACCTTTTGCATATCTCATAACTAGATGGGTTGACACTCCTTATTGGATTAATCTTCTTCATTCAGTGTGTTTTCCCTATATTGGATATGAATTAACTTCAATCAAGTTGACTTAGATTGTTCTGTTCGGCAGTATCTACCTTGTTTACCTTTCTACTTTATCGCTGAAATTTCTGTGTATCATTGTACATTTGTTTTATGCAATGCAGGCCCAGTCTGCCGCTGTTGCAGAGGTATGGCTTTGGCAGGTCGGTTCATGGAAAGCAGTTGGCCGCTTGCAATCCCACAGCTTGACGGTGACACAGATGGAATTCTCACATGACGACAACTTTCTTTTGACTGTCTCAAGGGATCGCCAGTTCTCGGTTTTTTCAATCACAAGAACAGGTAGACATATCATCACTTCTTAGACATAGATTTGCACCATTTTGATATCGTCATTTGGTGATTTTCCTTGGTTGACACTTCACATTACTTGAAATGGAATGATAGTCTCAAACCTGCAGAAAACAATGAAACTGAGCTAACCGTTATCTTGAAGCTAAATATTCAAACCATTTACTGGAATCTTTCAGTACTGTAAAAGTTGCAAGTTTTTATATTATTAGCTACTAGAACTCAACAGACATGCTAATCACTCGGTTGTGATAACAGGGTCCGGTGAAATTAGTTATAGTCTTCTTGGGAGGCAGGAGGGGCACAAGCGGATTATCTGGTCATGTTCATGGAATCCTCATGGTCATGAATTTGCTACAGGCTCACGGGATAAGACGGTGAAAATCTGGGCCGTTGAAAAGGATTCGTCCATCCGGCAGCTTATAACTTTGCCTCAATTTATGAGTAGTGTGACAGCGTTATCTTGGGTTGGTCTCCATCATCAGAGGGATCACGGACTTCTAGCTGTTGGAATGGAAAATGGGCAAATAGAATTGTGGAATCTGTCTTATAACAGAGCAGATGATGGTTGCATAGCAGCAGCAAGTTTGGTTGCTGCTCTTGCTGTACGTATAGATCCTTTTATATGTCATGCCTCTGCTGTAAACTGCTTAGCGTGGAAGAAAAATCAGGAAGATCACACGAGTCTGCAACTTGCTTCTTGCGGAGCTGATAATTGTGTAAGAGTGTTTGATGTAACGGTTTAGAATTAGAGTATTGTTCCCCCTTCTTTTTTGATATATATGTAGATTGAATTTTGATCCTCATATCTATGGCGAAGAAAATTTATGGCTTGCATTCTTCTTCTCCAGAAATACCTGTTAGTATTACTTCTATTGTCAGGAATGTCATTCGGCTACATAAACAGAGCTCATTAGCTCCATTTTGTAACAATTATTTGGTGTCACGCCATCAAAATAATATTTATCGTTTTTATTTTATGTAAAGTGAGACATTATCTTCATTGTCCCAAAATTGAGTCCGTAGTCACTGGGCACGTTACATCATTACCATGTGAATTGCGGCGTAAGCATACCCTCCAAAATTTTCTCTAATAACGGTCTTCAGTTTATCACTTGTCACTGTCGCGAAATTAACGTTGCGACCGTGGTCATAGGGTGAAAACTTGAAAGTGATTTAAGTGAAAATTAGGACGAAAATGTCGTTTTTATGTATAAAATAGTCATAAACGAGCATATGCTTGCCAACCTTCATCGATTAAGAATTTTGTATTGTGTCGGTTGTGGATTCAAGCCTAAATGATATGCTATTATTCGAGTGAGTGTAAAGTTTGGGGAAATATAGGACGATTATCTTATTCTTTTATCAAAGGAAGAAAAGGAGATACAAACTTGAAAAAGGAAAAGATTTGTAGGATTGCAATCTTTATTCTCTCGTATAGTATTACACGGATGTTATAAATTAATAAATGTTCTGTTCATCCTTTCCTTTCCCACTTCCAAACAGAATATTCCATTGAGAATGTGTAAAAGTGGTATGTTCATTATGAGAGATATAATGTTCACCCTTTGAAGTAGATGATTCTGATTTATCAGTACCTTTTTAAAAACTGTGGAGCTCAGTGAAGGCAAATGTATCTGGTGATTAAAATTTAAGAGAAGTAAAACCGTAGTTAAGGACTTTATGATGATCATGAGTGGGGCCATTGATAGGCAGCTTTTTACTTGGTGCCTTGACACTCCACCATCCATTAAAAAATCTCGGGAGGCAGAGAATCAAATTTCAGCAAATGGCTCACTGGTTCCCTTTCCCTCATTATGGAATTCAGTTCTTGGAAGCAAAGGATAAGGTGATGCCATTAACTAAAACATAACATTAATTTGAGTGGGGTGTACGTACACATACTATTCTCCCATGCTTTTCTTATAGTCATATGGGTTTCCATGACCAACCCAACTCCCACTTTGGACTAAAGCTCCCTAAAACCTCGGTCGGCAATAATGCACCAATTATGTTCATTGAATTGGTAGCATTCTTCCAAGCAAGAACCAGATTATGGGATGGTGAGGGACACTGACCTACGTTGACATTGGAGAGGTAGGGACCATAACCCATTTGACAATTGCTAGCTCCGTAATTAATGCGGATGATAATGTTAATAATACATCACAGGTATACAATAAGTTGTTTGAAGCAGAGTCAGCATCAACCACTAGTCCCAGGATTTTATTTTAACCCATGGATCACAACAGTTTAGTGTAGGCATCTGCATAATCGTGCAAGCGTCTAGTTGGATAATATTGAGATATAACTATATTTTTCGTTGTTTTGACTCATTATTTCTATCTGGTTCGAGCCCGGCAGAAATTGTACTCCCAACCAACCATGTAGCCAGACTATTCTTACATACCTAGTCTTAACATTTAAACCTCGTACAGTTAAACTATTCTTATATAAACCACTAACTAGTGCTCAGTGCATATTTGAATACAAGAAAACATAGAATCTTATGTACCTTGCCACTAAAGTCACATGAAATTCAGCAAAATCAACAATATGTAACGTGCACTCTGTTGTGCAGGGATTATATTAAATCTTAAAATGCACTATACGTTAAAATTTCACATCAATCAAGCACTTTTGCTTATCAGTGTTATTATTGTACAGTTGAGTTTTGATAAGAAATTGGTCGTGTTACTGTAAGTGCCAGTCTCTTTTTTACTAAGTAGCATTTGAACTCTGATCCTCCAGTTGTCTCACAATATTAGAGACTAGCTTCTATGCAGAATTCTTGCATAAAATGGAAAATAAGCCATGAGTCCAAAACTGGGATAAGTAGAAGAAACATAGTTGTCGCGCGTGATCAATTTTCATTGGACTCACTAACCTCGGTATAAAGTCATACTATGCAGCTTGAAATGATAGTAAAGGATCCACTTGATCATTGAGCAATCCAAGGATCAGTAATTTTGTAGCTGTGCATTTAAAAGCTGCCATGTAGTTGTAGATGATAATTCAAGGCGTAGTAGCTTTCATCAAGGAGAATCAAATTCAAACTAAAACTCACAAGGACATTATTTTTTGGTCTTGCGCAGCAAAACCTAAAATTCATCATAACGAATATGATTTTGGCGTGTAAAACGGACGAGAGGACTGAAAATATGGCCAGAACAATATATTGTTTGCCTACTGCACGCACAAGAGCAAACTTCCGGTCCCATAAGAGCCAGTCCCAAACTTCAAAATGGCCTTTCCCATTGCACTTGTAGAGAGGGATTAATAGTTTATCATGAACACCATAACAAGAACAGAACAAGAAACAAAACCCGGTAATTTATATGACAATCATTTCAGGAATTGATTTTGAACTTCACAATACAATGTTTCAGACTCGACCTTTTACAGTATAACCTTGGACCAATTTCGTTTCCTATATAAATTATAAATTATGACATACAAGAAAGAGTACAAGATGATCACAGTTTCTTATTTTTCTATCAAAATACATACCACAAACAGTTCGCCAAACATGGCGACAGGAACTGAATATAAAACTTAAAGGGAAACCAAACCCATTTTTTTCAAAATTGTTTCTTTTTTTTTTAAGTACTGGTTTATAATGGTTGTGAGGTTCTTATCTGCTGCTTCAAATTGTCCGAGGGATGCTGAGCTGAACCTTCCTGCATCATCACAGCAGCAGCAGTCATAGTCTGGTACTGGGAAGGCATTGTAGGTGCCAAGGGTTGAGAGTAGTATATTTGAGCATGAGCAGGGTCAGCATAATCAAAACCATAATTCGCCTGGGGAGCAGAATTAGGAGCCATGGACTGAGATGGATGATGAATCTGTGAGTAAGTGACATACTGTTGCTGATGCTGGCTTGTAGGAACTTGAACTAGTTGAGGGGTGCCTGCGGTTGCGGCTCTGTAAGCATTCATTTCAGTTTTAGGCATGGGAGTATTTCTCATGGGATTGTATCCAGCAGATTGTGGAACCAGTGTAGCAGGATTTGGTGGAGTTTGTGGGCGGCTAGAAGCAAGATTTCCAGCAGAGTCACCCATATTAGCCTGCTGCACAGGTAGGTTGTAGGCCTGCGGTTGCCTCGCATGAACATAGTAAAGCTGTGGCTGCTGTGGATGCTGTGGATGTTGCTGGGAAGGATATACAGGATAATACGCAGAAATTGCAGGGTTATGGTGGATGAAATGTGTGCCATGAATAAATTGTTGCTGCTGTTGTGGCAGCGCTTGCTGGTGCTGCTCGAATTGCTGTTGTGGCAACTGCTGCGTCTGCTGATGCTGTTCAAATTGCTGTTGTAACAAATATCCAGGGTCCTGTACATGTTGCTGCATCTGGATCCGACCGTGCGGATCAGAAACATTGAGCTTCGGATCCACAGGGTTACTAGGAACCCTTGTAGTCCCAGATTGAATCTGAACTTGTTCTTGATAAACAGCAGGTTTCTGACGCGAAATTGCGTTCGCAAGACTACTATCACTGCAGGATCAAAATAACCACCAAAAACCTAATTCAAACAGTGCCAATTGAAATCCATCACCAACAACCAAATCACCTTACTAATCCTACACACTCAACCCAAGCCCTCGACACGACATGCAAATGAAATACTAACGAATCGAATTTCAGCATTTTTATTACAATTAGAACAATCCTCAGCCAAAACCAGAAAGAGAGATTGAAAATTGAGTATACCTTGAAACTGAATCAGGAGAAGGCAAATCAACAACACCGCCGCTACCACCAGTTGACTTCTGTTGAAACTGAGGAGCAAGGGTTTGTGTTTGTGACTGCGCTTGCGTCTGTACTTGTGGCTGAGGAGTGGGAGGCTTTCTATACCCGACAGGAACCCCATGATCGGATCTCTCATCATCAGAGACAACCCGGTTGTGATAATCCCCTGCGACAATCGTCGGTGGGCCAATCGGTACACCCACGGCGGCGAGCGTTGCCGGGACTGGCGGAGGCGGCGGCGAAGACAGCAAAACAAAACCCTCATCCTGCTGCTTCTGCCCCACTCCAACCCCCATCTGCGCGAACTGCTCCTCAATCCCCATTACCTTCTGATCCTCCACGACATGAACCCTAATCGGAGGCAAATTGGCGAGCGACGGTGACGACGACGTGGACCCAAACGATGACGTCGTTTCGAGCATGGGCGAATCGGGAACGGAGTGAACATCCTGCTTCAAATTCTTGCCGAAAGATCCACCCAAAGAAGCACCTCCACCAACACCAGCACCAGCACCACCTTCCCCAACGTCCTTGGAACCGGGTTCGAGGTTGTTCCCGGCAACCTCGTCGTCGAGATCAACGAGGCAATTAACAGAAGCAGAGTCCGAAAACCCTCGGTTAGGTACTCCGTTGCCGTTTAGGGCATTCAAGAACCAGTCGTCCGATTTGGTCGAGGTGTCGAGAATTTGGGGGGGAATGGAGTGAGTGGAATCGGGTTTGGTGGGGAAGAGAAAGAGGCGGATGCGGGAAGGTTTGACGACGGAGGTGGCCGCGGCGGCGGTGCGGTCATACTCATCAATCATGTTCTCCAGGTCTTCATCGGTGGTGACAGAGATGAGAGAATCGAGGTCCTCGTTGGGAAGTTGGTACTTCAGCGTAAAGGTCCGTCCGTTCAGGAAAGTCTTTGAGAGGCGCGTGGAGAGGTCCGCGAGTGAAGTAGCGCGTTCCGCAACGATGATGCGCGTGTCGCCGCCAACGTAACAGAGGGACTTATCGTGTGGACGAGGAACGATATGTCCACCGTAGCTGCACATCAGACGTAGCTTGGACGACGCCGGCGCAAAGGGCTCGTCCCAGGAGTCGGTGTTGCGGGAGCGTGGCGAGGATTCGACCGAGTCAGGATAACTGAGGTGTGGCGGCGGAGGTGGCGGCGCAGTCGAGGGTGTTGGCGGTTGCGCCTCCATGGTGAGTGTGTGAGGGGAAGGAGAGAGAGAGAAGGGAAGGAAGAAGACCCTCTTGGGAAGTTCTTATAGTAACTTGATGCAGTTGTTTTTATTTATTTTTATTTCTTTAAAAAATAGAATTATATAGTTTTATTGATTAAATATTTTTTGCTTGTTGGGTTATTGGAAAAAGCGAAGTTGGGGAGGAAATACTGTGGGAAAGGGGAAGTGGAAAAAAACACTGTGATGTGGAGGGAAGATGAGGGTCTGAATTTGACAGCTGGTTTACTCATTCCACCCAGTTGCCTTCTCTTCTTTTCATTTTTTTTCCATTTTTTGTATCAGGATAGCTTTCTTCTTAATGTGTTCAGTATTTCAAATTTCATTTATTTCTTAAAAAATCTAATTTGTATTAAAAATAATATAAAGTACAAAAATGTCATTTTAAAGAAATATCATGTCTTCTACTCAATTTCTCAAATTATTTAAATATCCAGTAACATGAATCTATTCTAACCAAACTAAAGAACCCAACTTCAAATTGTAAAAATACAACTTTATTAAAAGCCATAAATAGCATAACAACTAATAATCAGAACTTCATGACAAAATAGAATGAATAGGGTAAATAAGAGAAATAAATGGTAAAAAGTTGTATCCATATAAATAGTTATCATTTTCGGTTAGGATTTATAAGTTTTGATCATATTCGATCACTCCAACCATAACAAGTGACCAAACATGAAAAAAGGTATGAGGCTGACATAACCTAACATGTAAAGCCGTTATATATTTGACGGATAAGAGTAAAATGGTTACGGCGTCATAACAAAACTAAGTGGATTTGACGCGCATAATTGCTTACTGTAGAAGGCGCGTGAAAATAAGGAGGTAAACGGCCGAGCATAAGGTTTAGGCTGTAAAGTGAGAACTGACAACTGCCACAGTAACGTATTCACCTGACGCCTGACTCGGATTGGGCGTGCTTACAAACTCACAAGAGAAGAAAATACATCATCAACTTTCTCTACACCAAAAATTCCAAAAAACAAAAAATGTTTAATTTTACATAAGTGACTGAACCCTGTAATAAAAAGAGTGGACTGATATCCCTCTTTTAACAAGCTAACTTAGATTTTAATCGTAACTATGATATAAAACGTATTTAAAAGCAAATCATGAACTTAGAAGGATTTTGGCCTCCCATTTTTTTTAAGTATATAAATAAAAACTTTTTTATTTTAAGATATTTTATATATTTAATACACTCAAGTTTTATATACATCTATTTTACCGTCCTCAAAACATGTTCTCAGAGCTATATGATTAAACTTGTGAAAATGTTTAAAGTAAAAAAAAAAAAAAACAATTAAATGCTTGAACACTTTTGTAAAGATATCCATGTTTTATATATTTTAACAGAGAGTGAAATATCACCAGTACATAATGTTAAAGACTGGATGATGAAAAATATGTTAACCATATTATTTGGTATTTTTTTATCTCTCACCAATTTACATATATACAAAATTCAAGATTAATCATTTATATATAAATATTTTTTTTAAATCATTTTTACATAGTCATCACTTGTCTATATGTAAAAATAAGATATTTATATAGTGAAAGTCTTGTTAATAATTCAAAAGTTTTAATAATAAGAAATAGATATTAATATTTTTTATTTAGAATATTTAGGTTTTTTATTATTTCTTTTAACTTAACAAATAAAATACTCATATTTAATTTTATTTAAATTTCTTGAATAGAATTTTTTATCTTTAAATAGTTTATCAAAATTAATTTTTCGCTCTTTGAATGTAAACATTCCTTCTGCTCTTACAGACTTTCAAAATTTATAAGGTTTGTAAGATTTTTGAAATATTGAATAGTCGTGATCGGAATTTTTGATTGATGGAAGAATTGTTAAGTTGATGCTCAACAGTATTTTGATTGAGTTGAAACTGTTGTGATTAACTGTAATCTTATTATGTTGTGATATGTTAAGCTTAAATAAGAAATAAAAATAATGTATATTTAATTATTCTTGATCGAAATATTTAAATTAATTGATTTTGATTAAGTTTAATAAGTGATAAATTATATGAAATAATTTTGTTATTAGTGTGTGAATTGGTCATATAAAATTATGTGTTTTTACATAATAGTGAATTAGATGTGATACTTTGAATTTTGTTGTAAAGTGTTACGTGTACCAAATAAAACTATATGATGAATTTGAAAATCTATATATTTTTTTGTTTTTCTTCATAGTCAAGAATGAGAAGAAGCATGTTGGTACAGGATTTTGTTTTCATTACTTTGGTAACAACAAAAATATTTTTATGAAAAGTCACTTAGCATATTAATTTTCCATTCAACATAAAATATTTTACAAACTTTGATATTTACTGTTCAAAACTCACGATTTATTTTTAGCTGAATTACATATAAAAAGTATTCTTTATGTTTATTATATATCTATATGAAAAATATTGAATTGTTTCTTTAATTCGTTTATATTTTATTTAAATAATTTAAGTATAGAAAACATAGTTGTGAATGATAAACTGAAATATAATTTTATGTGAATTGATGGTTGATGATTAATTGTGGATATCATTCTTAAAAAAGAAATAACATTATACTTTATTTTGTACTTTATTTCGTGTTGAATTTAGAAAGTAGAAATAATTTATCTTATATTAACGAAAAATTCTTTAGATATTTATAGATATTTTGCTTTAAACATTCCTCCCTTCACTTACAACACATGCGGGGTCTTGAATATGCTACTTTCCGTTTTTTCTTCTAAAAAATCAATTATACGCAAATTGTAATTAATTAAAGTACCTGATAGGAAGAGAATTGAAATAAAATTATAAAGACAAAACAAGTGTTTCCTAGGTTTCCAAAATCTGTAGCTGAAAAAAAAAGAAAGTTTTAATTATATTAAATTTTAATAGGATGATGTTGTGATGTTGCTAGTTTTATTAATTTTTAACTGGGAAATGAATTTTAATAATAATTGTATTGATTTTTAATTTGATGAAACGGAGTAACAATACATATAATATTGAAAATTTTTAACAGAATTTATTTATTTAAGAAAGTGAAGAGAAGTTGCAACAGAAAATTTTAAAAAAATATAAATTTATATTATTTTATGATTTTATACAACAATTTTACTGATTCTACGGTTTTACGGATTTGTGTGAATTCTTTCTCGTAAATACTATTTAAAATAATAAGATCTTAGGATTTTACAATTTAAATATCATATGTAACACATAATAATATTCTAACTACTCAAAAAATTAAACAAGTCTTAACTCTCAACTTTTAACAAAATATAATGGTATAGAAACGCAATTAAGAGCAAATATTCTCACCCTTAACTTCTAATTTTTTTTTTATTAAAAGAAATCGAACACAATATACTTAATTTTTCTCGGTTAGATTTGGAATCAGCGAAAATTAGTTCTTCATTATACTTACCTTTTACCATGTTTATTACTTATATTAATATAATATACTCAATTTAATATTTAAAAGGAAATATTTGTATATATAATATTGCATTATTTATTACGACATATGTTATCATTGATATAGTTATTATTACGACATATGTTTTTCTTTACTGCTTGTGACTAGCACAGTTCTGCTAAAAATAAACTATTTTAGATAACACGTGTCCAAAAGTATTACAGAAAAATAGATATATTTACTGCTCTGTTAGTATTTTATTAAATGATAGCATTGTAGACATTTTATAATATGTGTGTCTATGTTGAGTACTGTGTTTATTAAATGATACATGCATGCATATTTATTGCTTATACATAAAGTAAGTGTGCATTTATTATATGTAAGGATTTATTTTTTATGCTAATAATTATTTTTCTCAACATTAGTATATGGTCCAGTGGCCTACCTCCACCCAGTTTTCCAAGATGTCATTGCCAACTCATGCATGACCCCACTCTGTTTGAATTTCAAGAACCATCTCAAACAAACATTAATAATTTTGGGACTGTTTTTGAATTAGCATTCTGATAAATTTTCTTCTATTTTACAAGTTTTCTAAGGACAATGAATCGAAATATTATTTTGTTATTATCAAAATTTGTTTTAAAAGACCAAAATGTATAAACTTTTCTTTCTAATAATTTTATGTTAAAAATATCCACTAATTTATTTTATATTTATTAACTGTTTGAAACTTCTTCGTTGACAATTCAAATTCTTTCTCAAATTTAGTATTTTTTATATCTTAAATCTTTTGATTTTTTTTGGTATTCTTCCTTTAAATATTTAAAACTTTAACTTCAATTCTCTAATCTCATACATTAAATAATTTATGAAGTATCGAATTGATCACCCCACCCCAGAAGACAGCAAGACATCCACGAAAACTATGTATCTATGTATTACTTAACACGTTAAACCTCCTTTAGATGCACGTAAACATTTTCAGGGATATTATATGTCTTCTTATTGACTACAAATTACACTTTGATTAAACAGCTTATAATTAAATTCAATGATAATGTTTGATTAAAAACTGTGACACAACAGATTAATAACTACGAGTTGTTCAACTGTTAATAGCTGGTGAACTAATATTTTTTCTTTAAAGGAAGTAAAGTATTAGTTAATATGGTTGGTATTTGTTGACAAAAAAGTGTGATATATATAAAATGAAAATGTTGGAATTCGGGATTTTTTTCTAAAGTAGAGTACGCGTTTTTTAATTTAGCCGCTACGGATAGAGGTCAAGCGTACAATGTTAGGATAAGGTAGTGTTTGACGGGTGTAATATATTTAAAATAAATATTTATTTTAGAAGTTCTTAACAATTATACAAAATACATTTATTTTCATACGGAAACAGAAAATTAATTGTTAGGAAAAAAAATCTCTTCGCACATTATTCTGTCGAGAATGTTTTTTTCTAGACAATTATTATTACAGCATGTCCTTTTTTAAAGTGATTCCAATTTCTCAGATATATTTTTTTGTATTACAATAATTAAAGTATTGAACCTTTAATTTTTAAAACATTTGCATCAAAGCGTTTGTAGTCCAACGGTTAGGATAATTGCCTTCCAAGCAATAGACCCGGGTTCGACTCCCGGCAAACGCATTTTACGTTAAGTTAATTTTTATATTTATGTTTGATTTTTTAACTCTTTTTGTGTATAGATATAGGTTTGTGATGATTGTGTGTTGACCTAGATCATCATGTGGATTAGCATAAGGTGTTTTATTTTATATATGCCATGTAAGAAAAACGTTATTTAATGATGGCTAATAGAATGCATTTTATATTTTAGTCTGCAAAACCTATTTGTTTAGGGTATTTTAACTATTTTTTATTTTCAATTACTCATAAACATATATATTATTTTTTTCTTTTTCTTTTACACAAAACTATGAGTAATTCTATAGTTTACGTTTAATTAAATTTTAGGATGATATTTATTTCTTACACTTATTAAATATATATATATATATATATATATATATATATATATATATATATGTATGTATGTATGTATGTATGTATGTATAAAATATGATGGATATTTACACTTAATAAATATATATCATCTTAAAACTTAATTTTCTAAAATTTAGTTAAGCATAAACTTCATATCGTAAGTATAAGATATGTAGATTTAATGTGTAAGATATTGTCGTATTATTTAAGAGTCTAGGCAAAGAAGTAAGTGGATGCTTTTAATGAATGTAATATTTGTTGGCTTAAACACTTTTTTTTTTTTCAAACACATTTTAAATCGGAATAAATATTTTGGTTATTATAATTAGTCCTATTTCATAATATTAATATGTTAATTGTAATTGATTTATTTGTGAACAAAATTCACATTGGTTATTCATATTTGTTTCCAAATCGAAACCATAGTAAAAATAAATAAAAAAATTGATTTAAAAATCTTAACTTTTTTTTTATGATTAAATATGAAAAAATTACCACTAAGTCCAAAAATAGAAATTCAAGTCAAATTAAAAGAAAATAACAAATATTTTAAAATAAAATCCCTCTCAAACCACCCACGTACTTAACTGCTGCAATCATTTTTTTTATGTTAACTTTTATCATAATACAATTCAAATACTAATATTGAGTAGTGAATCATGAAATTTCTGATAACACAAGCATGAAAGGTCAAATTCATGGGCAAATTATTAAAACTTACAAATTAAACTTGTTATTTTCTTAATTTTAGAAATTAAGGCTATAACATTGTGGATGTTAAGGGTCGAAATAATTAAGTATTGTTGTAGTTAAGAAATGAACATATTTTGGGAGGGTAAAAGCATAGTGTAAGAAAGTGGTTGGAAAACCATGTCAGTACAAGGGGACACGATGAATCTTGAACAGTATAATATGGTAATTATAGACAAAATGCAAAAGAAGAAAGTATGGTTTACCATGATTGAAGGGGTGTGGTCATAATTAAAATGATAGTAATGATCTTATGTTATAGCCCAAATAGAGAAAGAATTAGAGTGAATTTGCAATGTGATGTGTTGAGGCTACTAAAGCCTACAAAAATTGAATATTCGCCCTATTAACCCTACTATAAGACAAACTCTAGTCTTTTCATCAAATGGACCCACTATCTCAAATGCAATTTTCCAATGAAATATTTCTAAGCCTCCATTATGATTTTTCTTTTCTACCATTTTGAAATTTGAAAGAGATAACAAGATTCTTTGCAAATTCTATAAATTGGGTTCAATTATTATTAATCAATCGTGATGACAAGGTTTAATAATTTTATAGTTAATTGTCAAATGTATTGAGGCTTAAAATATGCTATATTTCTCAATAGTTTGTAAATTAAGACAGTATTTAACATTTTCAGAAGAAGAAAAAAATGTAATCTTTGAAAAGGTGGTGTTGTAGAAGGGTAACAGGAAGATAAAGGTAAGAGTGGAATGTGTCCGAAGCAGTAGAAGACGAAATGTGTTGTCTTTAAGGAACAGGCATGAAGGTTTAAGGGTGGATTGAGCTTCACTTTACCAACAACTCAATCCAACCTTAGTCATTCCTTTTTATTTTACTTTACATTGCCCTAGGTTGTCGCTAACCAATCTTTAACTCATACAACAACATTAATAATTTTTCAAAATTAAGTTATTTAAGAAATAGATCAAATTTATGTTTTAAAAAACAAAAAATTTTGCAAAAATACTGTTCACAGCAAAAGTTTAAAACAATCTTAAAGTTAATTTTTATACCAATATTCTTAAAGTACCCTCTCTCGTGTAGATATATTTCTTAGACAACTTGTAGAAAAAGAAGACAACGGTTCAATTATATATTTATTTATTTATTGAGAAGGTTCATTGGATGATATAGGTAGCTATGATTGTCCCAACTTAGGATAGATTGTTGTAAAAGAGAAAAGAGATTAGAATTTGGAAACCCAATGAAAGAAGAAGATGTTCAGGAACCTTTTATGAACTATGGTTTTTAGTAATCAGACTTATGACATTTCTGCACTCGTTATCTTCTGCAAGATCAATGAGGACCATGACCACTGCATCATCATAGGGCTTTCAAATTTTCAAGCTAACAAGATTTGGATTTTCTCGTTCGATCCCCAAATTTACCAGTTACGAGGTATTTGTCTGTTTCGGCGGTTTCAAACAAACAAATGACTGTGTAATTTCAGAATTAGATTCTTTTCAATGTGTTTTTTTCTTTTCTAATTTTTAATTTTTCTTTCACAATTTTAGTTTTGGAATTTGAAAATTTTGAGTTTTCATTCCGTGGTTAATTTTTTATATGTTTATCTTTTACTTATAATTATTAGTCATCAACCACAACAGCTTGAGGATCATGAAGGTACTCTACTATAGGGCATTCAAATTTTCAAAATTTGTAATTATTGTTTAAAAATTCATCACCCTTTCTATTCTGAAAAGAAGGAAAAAAAAAAACTATACCAAAGTACACTCAGATCAACAAAAGCTGCCATATAGAAATTTAGGATAAGATATATTCACAATTCATCATTCATATTTAATACTTAAAAATGAGTGAAAAGAGAATTGAATTCAACTTAGAATTGGTTGTCCCATGTTTTTTTGGTTTTGGCTTGCTTGTCCTTTTGGTTTTCAACCTTGCTTATGTAATTCTGCTAATGTCTTTTCTGCTTTCCTTTTTCTTATAAGAATTATATAATTAGAAGGACAACGATCACGTTGCAGTGAGTCCAAATATATATAAAAAAAAAAAAAACAAAAACAAAAAATACATAACCCAATCCACTGAAGTTACACCAATTAATCCAAAATCATTTTGGGCTGACCTTACAGTCCATATTCACATTTTCATCTTTAACAAGGCCCAATTTCAGAATTTAACAGTGAACGCAACTCTTAAAGGAAAAAAGAGCTGAAATAACTTTGATCAATAGAATAAAACAAAGCTGAAGAATATTGTCAAAGAAAAAAATATAAAAAAATTAATAATAACACAATTTTTTTTCCAGTAAAGTGAATAATTGCATACACATTCCATAAAGATGTTACTAATGGCTAATTGATTTAAGCTGTACATGCTCTCTTACAAAGAAAAGGTTGAGATGAGTTTTTTTATCCATCTGATCTCACTCATAAACATTTTTTAATTTCATATTAATTAAATATATGAAAATTATAATGTACAAGTAAGTACAAACTTCAATTAACAAGCTGATTTTATAAATTTGAGATTCATTTTCTTAAAATAATTTTATAGAGTTCATTTGCTACAGATGTAAATTCCACAGTGAACAAAGTCTTATATTTTTCAGTTTCATAAAAATTTAAACAGTTAATTTTAATTTTCTAGAACAGTGTAAAAATTAAAACCAAAGTTTCAAAGATATTTTGTTTTCCTTTTGGTGAAAACTTGTTTTTAGCAGGACACGTAGCAGATACTAATTTCCATTTGATCATTAACTTGATTTTGACTATAAGAGATGTGGTGAGATTGCATACACACATACATTACATGTGAAACACTAGTTAATCAATGTTTTTAATTACATATTACATATCAATAACAAAAGTAATTATTGGGCATTAGAACAAGACAGACACAGAGGAAAGCACTACAGCATGTTGTGCTTCGACAACCAAGTTGTCTTTTAAGGCAAAAAAAATAAATCTTTGGCAACAACCAATCCAGAACAAAGGGATGACAAAGAAGGGTCAACGCTAAGCCCTCATTTGGTGACTTTTATTTTTAGGACATCAAAGTTGTCTCTTCAAACGTCTGCTGCTGATTTTCGTATTTGGTGAAATGGTTCAGTGTTCTAGCCATGAAATAATTTGTCTGTAACACCATTCTCCTGTGGGCGTTTCAAATGTTGACTTCTTATCTTCATTCACAATATATCTTCTGACCTCATCATTTTTGCAATATTATACAACTTTAAGGTATTTAAATTGTATTTGAATAATGTAATAAAAAAAAAAAGAAAATATCTGTACGACTGTTATATTTGAATGGTGGAAAGAGATATATGGAGTTGTTTCATTGGTTAAGTTAAGATCTTCTGGACCCGAATAAGGGAATTTATAAGTGAAAAATAAAAATAAAATGGATGAGTCAATAAGTTGCCAATCCCCCTTAAATAATGTTTTCTTTTTAAATTAAATTAATTTCTTGTACACAGATGTTGCTTAGAAAGTGAGCTATACTTAGAGATATATAAATTTGATTTATGAGGAACATGACATAAATTAAAAATACAATTTGACTATACATAAATCCTGATGACTGATATTATTTGAATTTTGTAATAATATTCCCAAAGTTGACATTATTTCATATATTATAGTGGTCCTATATGACAAGGTTGAGCTGTAGGACCTTTTAGTATATAGTCTGATTAACTTCATCGGACCCCATTTTGCAAATTGATGATGTAGACGTTTTGACTACCATACAAATTGAATAGTTTTAATCATTTCATTATTAAATTATAATCTCTTAATCATTTCCACAAATTTTGTTTTTTAATTCATGTTTTATAATCTATTTCACTTTAACTTATGCCTATTTAATTATTATTATTATTATTAACAAAATAAATTAGTTAGTTGTTGCTTTTTTCAAATTTTAGATAACAACTTTCTACAGCAATTTATTATAACTAAGACTATACCATGTTCCATTATTTGGTTGATCTGTTAAATTTGTTCAACGTCATTATTGTTGAAAAGTTTATGGTTAAGACTCAGTTTATATAAAAAAAATAAAATAGTAGCATATTATTGATGTAATTTATTATTTAACATCAAATAAATGATAATTCATCTGGAATCAGATTGTTATGCACAAAATTAATTTTTAGTAGAAAATCAAATTTTCAGAAGAGGAAAAATCAAATTTCTTGAGAAGAGGAAAAGGAGTTAGTTACCTGGGATCTACAATTTGGATTTAACAGGAACTGCTCCTTAACAGCACCCGCCATTTCATTTCAAAGCGGTGAGTTATTCTATTTCTATGGTCTTCTACTTTTTCTTTTGTGATAAATCTTAAAATAAATTCAGAAAATATTTTCAATATTTCTTTTCCTCACTGAAACATTTGTGGTTTTTCAAAAGGTAACAGCAAAAGAAGTTGATGTTTCTCCACTTACACTCCAATTCCTTTCTCTCTAATTTATTCATATTTTTCTATTATCTGTTTCTCTGTTTGGGATAAGACTCTTACTCTCACTTTCTCTCATTTGTGTGTGCGTGATGACAATCACAGTTTAGTGCTGCTGTGTGTAAATTCTCTACTATGGCGTCGGCTTCGCAGGGTTTCTCTCCTTTTCAAAGGTTTTGGGCGTTATTTCAGGTTGTTAATTCTCTCTCTTTTACTCTTTTCTGTTTCTTTGGTTTCCTTTTCTTCTATGCTGTGGTGGTAGTACTCTGTTTAATTTTGTTATCTTTCATTCTCATTTTTTTTTTCAAAAACAAGAAGACATTGGTTAACCAGTATAATGGAATGAGATGAAACTGTCAGGGGATACTCTAAAAAAATTATATGAAAAGAGTCCACAGAAAATAAATTCAATTTTTTTGGGTTAATTTTTAGAAATTCTTTCTCTGGCCCTTTTGCGTTCAATTTTTCTTCACAACTCTGATAACATTTTTGTATTTCATTATTCATTTTCAAACTAATAATACTTTTAGGAAATCATTATTTTGTTTCTGAAAGCCATTGAAAAATTAGTTTTATGCATGAAGGTGACTTCAAAAATCTCGATAAATGTAGGCAATGTGTAACTGAGTTTCGATTCCAGAAAACATTGAAGTTGTTGGTGTAATTATGATTGTGAACCATAATTTTGAACCATGACTTTTGCCAGCCAGATTTATCCCTGTTTGGGGGTAAAACCAATCATGTGATGTGGTGGAAAATGAAAATGCTTACAACGATAATAATTATGTACTGCCTTGTGGGCTAGGTAGTATATATGCATGTGCAGTGCCAATAATTTCTTGCTCAACTTTACTCCCAATTTAGATAGATGTTTAATTTCTCGATTGTTCATTATGTGGGGGCAGGGAGGGATGAGGCTGCCGGTTGATCCCTCGGCTCATACTATCAAGTCCCATGGAGCCGCACTTGCAAGAAATCACGTTCGTGATTGGCTTATTTTGTTGCTTCTTATAGTGATAGAGGTTGTCCTTTTTGTCATCAAACCATTTTATCGCTTTGTGGGAAGGGATATGATGGAAGACCTTAAATATCCTATGAAAGAAAACACGGTGCCAGTTTGGGCTGTTCCTGTAAGTGTTTTCTATTTCTTTTTTTACTGCATAATAATTTGAATAGGTTGCTTCCTAGTCTATGGGATTATTAGTTTGCCTTTGGGTTCATTTTTATACCTGCTCAACTTTTAACTATTTAATTGTTTCGTTATAATACATGTATTTTTTCTGTCTTGGTCCTGGGAAATTTTGTCTAAGAGATGATAGAAAATAATGAGAGGTTCTTGCCTTGTTTGCTTCCTGCACGTCTTCTTTATGAGATAGCTTAGTTTTATATGGTACTAAAAATTTTAACTAATTATTTGTTCTTCGTCTAATGACCAGTTATATGCGGTTCTGTTGCCAATGGCTGTTTTCCTTCTATTTTATATGCGCAGGAGAGATGTATACGATTTACATCACAGTGTTTTAGGTAACCTTTTGCCTTTGACATGCATCCTAGTGAAGAGTATTTTAGTCGAGATCTGATGATTCATTTTGCTTTGATTTAATATTTGAAACAACTCATTCAATACAGAAAATGAAACTGTATAAAAGTTGAGTTTAAGGAAGAACTGGAATTGTTAAAATTTTTTAGGCCACTCTTACATTGTCTTTTTCTTTTCAATACGAAAAGTTGTTGTAGACCTTAAATAATAAGTTTAGAGTTTTATGTTATTCAAAGTAATTCATTCTACTCAATTTGTTAAAATAGTTAAACATAAGAAATGCATCATTTAAAAATAATATTTGACTGTGGATATATTTTAAATTAATATATTACTAAAAGTCTTAGAATAAAGCCATTTTATAAAAGTTAGAAAGATTTTGGTAGTTTTTTTGAAAAAAAGATATACCTTGCTAAAACGTTATATTCTGAAGTTAACAAACGCATGTGCCTGGGTATATATTATGGATCTGTTAGTTGAGAGATTGGTGAATATAGGTGTTAATGTGCTTCGTTACTTGGTACCACAGGCTTGTTATTTGCAGCTCTGATCACTGGGGTCTTAACCGATGCTATAAAAAATGCAGTTGGCCGGCCTCGGCCAGACTTCTTTTGGCGTTGCTTTCCCGATGGAGTGGAGGTACGCAACTTCTATAATTTATGTCACCTTATGAATCTGGATCTCCATCATCTACACTTCCTGCGCTAATTAATAAAACTCCCATGACAAATCATAATGTAGATATATTAATAACATTACATATCATATTTCTTTATAAAATATATAATTTACTTGTTGACAAAAGATTATAGTTAACATTTTTTTCTTATCATAGAATCGGTCACCAACGGAATTACTTATTTTAGTACATAATTTTTTTCTCATCATTTCATGGTTAAGTGTTCTGTATCATTATAATTTTTTCGTAACTTAATTAATTAACTTAGTACAGATTTTACACGACAGTTTTGCCTCATTGACTTGAGGTGAGAGTTTATGTAAGTTGGAAGTCACATCAATTAGAGATTAATACCAATTTATAGTATATAAATGGATGTAAATCTCACATTATAAGTCGGTTTTATGGAATTGTTAGACTTTATTTCTTAACATGGTATCAAAGTCGATTTAGAATTTATACTAGTGATATTTATTCTTTGTTAGACATATAATTTCATCTACTATTATTAGGTTGCTATCGAACTACCCATTAGTGTCTAGTCTCACATTCAATATGTATATATACTTTAGCATGAGAGGGTGCATTGAAAATCTCATATCGACTAGAGATATATAAGATCGGTTTAGAGTATATAAGTAGTTGCAAACCTCATCTTACAAGTTAGTTTTGTGGGATTGAGTTAAGTTTAAAGTCCACTTTTAACATTGTATTATAAACAAATTAGAACCTGTCCTAACGAGATTTTTTGCATTAGGACATATATTGTTCCGTCCATTAATATTTAGTCTCACACTCATATCCGTATTGCTCGACATGAGAATGTGTTGGAAGTTCTATATCGACTAGAGATAAGGTCAATTTATAGTATATAAATGAAAGTAAACCTCACTTTACAAATCAATTTTATAAGATAGAGTTAGATTTAAAGTCACTTTAAAATCCACTTCTACATATTTTTTCTTTTGGTTTGTTACCAAATCATTTAATATAAATTTTATGTCAATGATACAAGCCTATTCACTTATAATAGTGAACAAACTATAATCAAACAATTACTTAGAAGAAAAGTTCTAATAAATCAACAACTCAAGTAGTAATATTCCAAAACTTAGGAGACAAGACCATGAATCCCAAACTAACTACAAATTAACTGAATTCGTTAGCCTATAAGAGGGGAATGGTCACTTTAAAACCCAACATGATTCTCATATAGAACTTTGGCTGATATAGGTGACAATAAAAATACAGTCAAATACCATTCTTTTATGTCTTTGCCTAAAACAAATAGTCGTGGGGATCTACCAACAGCATTTGTTAAATGAACAAGTATCTCTAATACAAATTACTTAAAAAAAAAAAACATAAAAAACAAAAGTATTATTTGAAGAGAATAAGTTATAAATTGATGAAAGTTGTAAATAACTTGCTGTTTCTATGCATAATGGTTAGAACTTTATAATTTGTATAAACCTGATCAGTGATTAAGAAATACGTACTTAACTATTTTATAAAAGATCCTAAAGGTGAATATTTTACTAAATTTATTCATGCATATAATAGTTAATTTATGTTACTAAGATTTAGAAATGAAATAAATCTGTCTTTGTGTATCATCTAAATTCACGGGATGAATATGTAGATACTTATTCCTTTCTTTATTAAAATTATTAAAACACTCTTATTTTATTAGTTAATTTAAAAAATTATATTAATTTTATTCCTTAATTATGTTTTATTTAAATAATAACTTTTGTTATACAAATTTTTTCTCTTAAATTTATTTTTAATTGTTTTTCTTTTATCATAATCTTGATTAGAATTATTATTCTTTGTATGTTACATATTAAAAAAACACAAATATTAATTTTATTAAATCAAAAGCATATATTTAATTAATACTCTTTTTTAATATATTTATTTGTTTTTTATTTTTTATGTAAGAACATCTGACTTTCAGTTTTGAGCCAACAATTGTGAAAGCTGTTAGTTTATCTAAGTTACAAAATTTATTTTCTCTATTTTTTTTCCTTGTTTATGTTTCATTTGATAAATCACTCTTCTACCACATTATTTTTCATTTTTTCTCAACCATTTTACTTATTTTATATTTATTAACTTTTACTCATATCTCCAAATACTTTTCCTATCATCATTAATTACATTTAATATGTGATTTTATTCATATATTTTATTTTTAAAAAATTGAAAACCTCGAATTCATTTAATCAAATAATTTATACAGACATTTATTTATTTATTTTTATTTTAATAATTTATATGTTGTTTATGTTTTGTTAAATAAGAATGTATAACACTTAGAAAATAATTATTTGATAGACTATTATAATGTATATTTTATGAGATTATAATTTCTTTCTTAATATTTAATATTTGACATTGAATAAAAGGAAAAATTTATCTTATAATATTAAATCTTGGTAATTTCATATTTTGATGTTCCTAATTTTGTTTCTTTTAAAAAAATTATTTTACTTAACATTTCAACTTTATGCTTCTCACTTTATATTCTCCAAAGCATTTGATATTAATATTTTTGTAAAATAGATTACTTTTTCTTATTAAGAAATAAGCTTTAGTAAAAGACTTAATTCCCAACAAAATTAATCTCGTGGTTTCCTTACATCAGGTGAGATTCATAGTCTTAGCCAAAATGTTTTTATACCCTCTCACCACTGAACAAGGAATCTACAGTTATATAAAAATAACTTCATTGAAGTTAACCATTAAAAATCAACTTGTATTTTAAAATAGTAAATTAAATTTGTTAATAACAATTTTATGTTTTAAGAATTCTGCACGAAAACTAACAGCAGGGATTCGGTTCCTTCACAGGATAAGACCGTTATGGGACGTGCATCTCTTTTTAAGAGCATCCAGATTAAAATCTATTCTAAATCCAATTTTGTGTCTCCTCAAATCTTCTTGGTTAGACGATGCTTTTATCTGTCATATGGATAAGAGCTGTCAGATGCTTCTAGAAAAGTATTTGTGTCATTTTATGCAGTGGGTAGCTGCTAAAGAAATGGCTCTTTGTTAATCGTTTTCTCTTTGATTAACTTTACAGAATTATGATAAATGGGGAGATGTGGTATGTCATGGCAAGGAGAGCGATATAAAAGAAGGACACAAAAGTTTCCCAAGCGGTCATACATCATGTGAGTATCGATTATTATTTATACAAAACTTAGATTGAATAGCTTACTTGTTTCAATTTTGGTATTTCTTTGGAATCAAGTTTAGAACTACTCTGATATTTCACATGATAAAACACAATTAATTTAAACAAAAAGCTGGTTTTCGGGATGAGAATATCAAACTGTACCAAACCTTTCACAATTTTCGTTGTGCTGGGTGGTCCCCTTCTTTTTGTGCCTGTTTTGGTGTGAGCAATGGTAAATAACAATGCATTTTACTATGTAGACAGGTCGAATCTGAGCATTCAATTATATTTCTCGTAGTGTTCATTAATTATATTAGTTAGCATAATGTTAGCTAAAAGCGACCTTGCTTTTAATAATAGGAAGAGTGTTTTGAAGAGTGGGAAATTGGTAAATATTATTTTAGTTAGTTTATCAGAAAATTAATTATTCATCAGATTACTAGCTCATTTGTACTGAAAATTGTTTGTGTATAGGCCTTTTTCTGATAAATGTTGTTCTGCAGGGTCCTTTGCAGGTCTAGGTTTTCTTTCTCTGTACCTGTCGGGAAAGATTAAAGCTTTTGATCAAAAAGGGCACATAGCAAAATTGTGCATTGTTTTTCTTCCTCTTCTTACTGCTTGCATGGTTGGAATCTCACGAGTGGATGACTATTGGCATCATTGGCAAGATGTGTTTGCAGGAGGACTTCTGGGTTTGTTTTTTATGGAATATAAAAAGCTATGAGATTAAATATCACAGCAAAGTATTAAATATCAGAAGCCATTTTGAAACAATTAAATAAAAGCGAAACCCATCTCACTGTTTGATGTTTCTTTCAGGGTTAGTTGTGGCAACCTTTTGCTATATGCAGTTCTTCCCTGCTCCCTATAGTAATGAAGGTAACACCCCTATCTTATTCATGATTATTATCATCAACAGTAGATTTTGCATGAAGGTAAGACAAATGTTGTTTATATCTTTGATTTTGCATGGTTTTTTATTTTGCATTATACTTATCATTGATCGATTAGTGAGGTTTTGATTCCAATAAGCAGTAGATTGTACTTTATATATAACTAGATTTGATTCGATAAGTTAATCAAATTAATCTCTACAGATCTGAGTCTTGATTTGTGTACAACATGTAGCTTTATTTGTATGGCCTGATGATATCATGCTTTTTCAAAACTTATTTAAAACCTCTTTATAAATCACTTCTTTAAATAGTCTGTAGTGGAGTTAAGGTATCTTCAGTTACATATATAGGAGTTAGATGGAAAATGTCACAATTAATGTATTATTCATTGGAAAAGAATCAAAAATATTGAAATTTACTCTATTTTTTTTATCTTTTATTTGTTTTTCTTTAATTAAATACTTAGAAATTTTACGTTATTTTCCCTTTTAGTAATTTAATTGATTTTTATCTTCTCTGTAAAACAGAATATTGAACAAAAAAAATTCTCATTTTTGCGTATCTTGAAATTTGACAAGTTGATTGAAATCTTGAAAACACTTATATTTTTATAGAGATGCTAATAAATCGGTCAGGAGACCTTAAGGATCGATTTTAGAATATAGTTTAAAATTATGTAATTTGTAATATGTGTCTTGATTATTAATTTAGAATATATTTTAGATTATCTATATTTAAAATAGTTTGAAATTGTATAAAAAAGTGTCTTGAATTATATAATTATTTTTTTTAGATTGTTTTCTACAGTATAATTTTTGAATAACATTGAATGGATTGAGAATTTTCACATTCATGTTGGTCATTGAGAGTAGAAATTTCGGGTTTCCCATCATAAAATGTTTGCCTGTGTTTAATTGGCAGCATTTCATGTGGTCCAAAATTCAGAGAGTGATTCGTAACATAGTACTGATTTGAGTCATGTCTGCTTTTAAGAATGCTTTATTTTTATTTTTATTTTCAGGATGGGGTCCATATGCATATTTCCGAGCAATGGAGGAATCACGAGGCAACAATGGAAACACGGACAGGGAGTCGCCGGTTGTGCAGGCGATGGAGGAAGGTGTTACGAATCAAGAACCAAGGAGAAATGGTGATACCTTTACACCTTACCCTTTTCGTAGCCCAACCTTGGAAGCCATGGAAATGGAACACAAGTAATCTTATAGCAGTCATCTCTTCCCCTAATCTTCTCCCTCTGCTTCCTTACTTTTGTGTATACTTCCAACTTTAGAATTAGCAACTTGTCAAGTTTCTGTTTTTCATGCATTATTATTATTATTATTTGCACTGCCACTGTAAAGATGAAAAATGGCGGCTGCTTTCCGCTGAATAAAATCATGTTATTACATGTTTTTTTTAAAAGAAAGCATTTGAACTATATTATTTTTAAAATTATGTATGTTTTTAGTTTTTAAATGAAAAATTAGATTTTATTTCAAAATTTAATAAAGTTTAATTTTAAATTTGAAAATAAATGAATATGGTCATTTTTTTTGTTATCTAACTAGTTAAAAAAAATTGACATAAGAAACATAATTTATTTTGAATATTTTATTGTTTATACTTGGTTTTAAAACTGAGGTGCGTGCAATAAAAGTGGATGTAAAAAAAAACAAAATTTATCTAGCCCAGAAAAGCAAACGGCTATTAAAAAACTTAGGAATCCCTTCTTACCCATTTTGTTTTCTGCACCTCTTCCTTTCATTGCACACACTTCCGTTTCAAAGGCACTTGTAAAGGGTAGAATATCTATCAAAAATTTTAAAACCGTTAAGTGATAAAGATTCCATTTATTTATTTTTAAAATTTGAGAATCAAAATTTAGAATAAAAATTATCATCTCATAAGTTATAAAGTGAAAATGCATTTAATTTTTCTTAAAATTGATTTTACATATTTACAACTTGCATGTATTAACAGACCACATCTCACATTAACAAAAATCACTGTAAAATTGATCTTTTGCCTTGTGGTTTCATTTTAAATGTGATTTTTTTTTTTATATATTTATGTCAGTAATGTGCATGTAGTTAACTAAGATGGGTCAAAATAATTAATTTATAATTTTTATGCAACTCAGTCTATTTGGTCTTATTTATGCAGGCTAAATATGGATGACTCAAAATGATTAATCTTGCATGTATTATAAAAAATAAGAAATTAAAAATAAAAATATCTCTAATGCTGGTCAGAGGACTGCATAAACATATTGCTGGTTATGCTTTATTTTATTTTATTTCAAATTACATTCACAATTTAAACAATTTCTGTTTTCGTGATTATCTGATCATGATAGTAAAAGTTATGCATAGTAACTCTTTTACTTATATTATTATTATTTATTTTCATATTTTAATCACACAGGTTTTCCTTTTCTCTAAAATCTTCAGATATTTCTTCCAGAATAGTTCTTCTAAGTACTACATGCTTTAGAAAGTTGTTCAGTACAAATTTACACAGCGCACCTAACATAACTCATTTTGATTTTTTGTTTTTAATAGATTGGTTAAGTTAATGACGTAACCTTTGATCAATAAATATAAACTATATTTGTTAGAATTTATTATTTAAAAAGTGTCAAAGTATTAAAAAAATAATAAATAATAAATACAGTGAATGGTTACGTAGGTTTCGATGATCTGGGGAAGGCATGATATGGGGATTGATTGTACCATCATATATGGCAACTCAACGCGTTTTCCATTAAGTTTCGCACAGTTAGCTTCGGCAGTTGCTGCAAACTGAGTTCACACGTTAACAAGGTCATACGATAAAAACTCAAGTTTTCTAATATTTTTCTACTCAGACCATGTAAAAGAATTTGAGAGAGATGTAATATATTAAATAATATTTTTAATTATAAAAATAAAAGATATTGATTTTTTCCTTTTTATATAATTTAATATGTTTTATTAATATTTCTTATTAATATTTAAGTTATTTATATAATTTAATATGTTTTATTTGAATATCAATTAACAAAAACGTCAAAAGAATTTAATATAATACAAAAATCAGTTTTCAACTAAATACATATAAAATATTTAATAACAAAAATAAGTCTAATAATTTAAACATATGAAAAATTGACACTCTTACAAAATTTTAAAACTATCAATATGGTTTCACTTATACTACCTAAAAAAGAAAGTCACAATATAAATATTTTCATTTACAACAACCAAAAGTCATAAATATTCTTAAGCACATACTCCTTTTAGGAAATAATAAGGAACCAGGCTATTGGTCTTTTGTCATACTGTATGACAACCAAATGGAAATTAAGGAATAGAAACTCCAACATTCTCAATACCACACTTTCAACATAACCTTCGCAAAACTCTGATATGTTTTAAGGTCAAAGTTTTGGTTTTCTTCTACAAGAAGCATCACATTTTTTCTCTTCAATATTGCACTATAGATTACAATAATGTGAATTATAAATAAGAGAAAGTCAAAGAGCAGAGGTAATATCATACATATCTAATAAAGAAAATATAGTTTTAAAAGAATGAACTTTTACAATTTAAAAAAAAGTAAAAAAAATAATGCCAAATAAATAAAAGAAAAATCACACTATATTTTTCAAAATTAAAACTTGGATACTTTTCCCTAAATTAGAACCGTATAAATTACCTTTTTTCTTTAAAAAGTTGATATTAAATAAATAGCATATTTTACCCTTGATATCAGTACATTTTGAAGAAATCCCATTAAACCAATAATTTTATAAAATTATTAAAAGGGTAAAATAATTTAAAAAAATCTATAAACAAGTTAATTCGAGAAAAGAGAAAGAGGAAAGTTGAGAAAGACCGACAGATATTTTCTAACGAAAATATTTTCATATAAAATTATGATATTTTCACAATTATTTTTAATAATTTTTTATAAACATATTATTATTTTATTGGTCTATTTAAAAAAATATTTAAAATAAACTAATAATAATATATTGTCAAAAAATTATTAAAAAAAAATTCTTTCGTATAAGCTCCTAGTGACGTGTTATCTTCCTATACGTGCTACCCTTTTATCTCTCTGTATTGCCATCCTAAATTTTCATGACATCTGTTCATCTAAAATAGTAACAGAAAAAAGAAAAAGAAAAGATGAAAAGCGAGAAGAATTTGAACATTCAAAAGAGTAAAGTGGGCAATAAATTTAATCCAAAAAGGAAAATACAGTTTTCTCCAAACACGCTAGGTATATATATAAATATAGGGATATTTAACACCCAAATTCCCAACCAAATATTGTTTTTGGGTGAATATTCAAAGCCAATAAAATAATATTATTGAAGAGAAGGTGAGAAACTTAACTTTTGGAGGGTTTGAAATTCTGAAACTGTGAATCTATTTCCCCTTACATTGTCTCTTTTGGTTCATCCTTCTTAAGCATTCACGAAATGACAGTTCCAATGTCTCATTTAGTATTATTATTTTACACCCCTAAAGCCTGACCACAAGACAATCTCATCCTCCTTTTCTTCCTCTTTCTTTTGCCCTTTTGCTTTTTTATAATTTCACTCCAACCATCAACATATTTCCCCACAAATTAAATAATCATAATCATCACCAAAAAAAAAAAAAGGTAGTTGAATTAATGTTAAAAAAAAAAAGACAAATATTCCTATTGAAAAAAAAAAAAGGTGTATTTAGGTGTTCTAACATTTAAATTGGAAGCAAAATAGGTGTTTGCTGCCACGTGACAAACTTACACGCTAGCTTTGGATGTACTTCCAAGGGGAGACATTAATGCAAATATTGAATGATTGGTCAAAAGCAAGAAAAGGAAGAAAACCCAAAAGCGTGTCAAGGTGTTCACATTTTAGTGATATTTGAGAATGGAGAATGTAGTTCTTCACTTGATCTTTTCCTGTTTTTTTTTTTTTTCAAATTTAGTTTTATTCACATTATTGAGAAACAAAAAACAGATTACCGACAAATAATAATGATTCTATATTACACATTAAATTCTATAGAAATTATATCTAATCTTATAGTTTTTTTGAAATGTATTCATTTTCTTGAAAGCATAAATAGTTTTTTTTAAAGAGTGTAATTAAAATTTAGATTCCTTTCTTATTTGTCCGTCATTTCGGCTAGATTAGTCTAAGACAAAATCTAGAAACAATTCTGAGTATGTTTGGAGGAAAGAAATTCTAATAACGGTTTTGAATTGAAACTAACGAGAATAAAGATGATGTTTGGCTTATATTTTCTGTTTTGGTTTTTTTATTTTAAGGGATTAAAATTTAACGTTTATATTAAATTTTGCTATATATAGAATTCAAAGTTTTGAAAATGTTCAATTTAACTGTATGAAGAAGGTGAGTATTTTTCCTTCTAAAAGTTTCTTTTATTTTTTAAACTTTTTTATTACTCATGTTTTTTCCACTGTGCTCTGGTTTCATTAATTTCTTCAACTTGTTTATGTTAAGTATGATAGCTCTTTTGTTGTTACTTTAAGAATATATGTAAAAGAAAATTTAAAAAAAAAATTATCTATATTAAATTGAAGAATATCTATTGTGTCATAAAATATTAAAGATATTAGCAAAAGTTGATGTTTGTATGTAAGTATATTTTGTCTTTTTATTTTACTTTAACTAGCTATATTTAATATTTATATTAATTTTATACATAAAAGGTTTGTGTTTTCAATTTCAAATCAAGAAATACCGAATATCAACCTGATAGTGATTTCACTAACCATAATTCTCATAAATAAACGTCAAAGAAAAATATAATTTATTTACACAAAGTTAATTAAGAATCTCGATATACATTCTTATAAATATAAATAAATTATGAATATATATTAGATAAGAATTGTAGTATATATGAAGATAATAATAACTTCCTTATAAGCAAGGGGAATAAGACTTAAAACATCTCCAATGCTATTTTATTCTTATCAACACGGTATAAACTTTTTATTTCACTTTAGATAGATATGTATTATACAATTTTTAATTTAACTCATTAGATTTTAATTAAATTTAATTTATTAAGAAATGTTTATAAATGTTAACATTTTTATAATATTTTATTTACATTTTCCCCTGTTTTTCTTGTTTAACATTTTCTTAAACCAGCGATTAAGTGGGATACTTTTGGAGATGGTCTTAAATATTAAAAGGCAAGATTGAAAAAAAGTAATAAATAAAGTGTTTTCCTTTTAATTAATAATGCCCACGCGCCTTCTTCTTTTTGTCATTTTGAAATAGGCCTTGCAGACAATCCTCCTTCGTTCCAATCTACATTTCTGCCTTCTTTCTTTCTTTCTCCTTCGACAGCCTCGAATCTCGTGCACGTGCAGTTGCAGGTGAGTTCGCTACTCTCTCTCGTATTATTGCATTGTTCTTCTAAACACGGCTTTCTCGCTTTCTCTACTCTACTGCGTATGTTCTTTTTTCTTTTATTATTTTCTGTTCTAACTCAAAACCACTACTAATTGAGTAACCGGAGTTCAAAATTCCTCTACTTCTTCAAACCACGTGGAGTGAAAATTATAAAAAAAGTTTATAGCCAAACTGTTTTCGATCTGTGGTTCACCTGTCGGATTTTGATTTGATGAGATTTGATTTTATCTTCGGAGTAATACGAGAAGTCTTTGATGTTCTGTCTCTGTAATTGCTGAAAGAAAAAAATAGAAGACATCCTGACCAGATCCATGCAACTCTGTATTTGCTTTTTATTTTTATTTTTTAAATAAAAATTTGGGTTCAATGTGATATTTTGATGCTGTGACCATAACTTACACTACTTGCAAGTTTTTCTGTTATGCAGAGCGTGTAGTCTTTATTGATAGTGATTTTACTATAGAAGGGAATGTGATAGGGCAGAGTGTCTTTTTGAATTTTGTGACTGAAACTGAAGTGAACTATGTGAACCTGTGTGTTCTTAATATAATTATGTGATTTTCCAAGAGGATGAGAGAGAGATGGTAGAGAATCGGATTTAATAAGGTTTAGTGACATATATCTTCGGTATGAGTGTATAACTCAAGGATCACATGATTGAATCCAGTTTATATCATACCTGTTGAAATGTTATGTACATGCGTGCTTCATTCTTGTGGGAAAACAGTTGAAAAAACGGCAAATAAGCTACAGAATCAGGTGATGATATAAAACTGAAATCTCAGATAAGTAGTACATTACTGAAACAGTACAGGTAATAAGATTTCTCTGCAGTGAGTGAGAGAGAGAGAGAGAGAGAGAGAGAGAGAGAGAAGAGAGAGAGAGAGTAGAATTTTTGCTAGCTACTTGATAATGACTGCAGAATTATGTGTGTCAAAACTGACTACACGGGCAATCCAAGTCCCGTGATTCCATATCCATCGAACACTGATACAAGGCATATTATTACGTACCACTAACAAAATAGGGAAAATAGAGCAATAACTTAACTACATAATGGTCTCTGGTTCCAGAAATACTATTTGCATTTGCTTGAGTAAAATCCCGAATTCTGAATTATGTTGAGTCACTAATGCTCCGTTTTGCTGGATCACTTTACAACAGGATATGCATGTATAAATAGAACTTTTCATATATATATATATATGTGTGTGTGTGTATACACATATTTATCCCTGTGACATTATCTTTAGTACTGTGCTCTCTTCTGTTTCTGCGCTTGTTGTTCTCTTTTGGCACTTTAATTTTTAACACAAGTCCTGCTAAACTTCTCGTGTGTCAATTGCAGAAAAATAATGCCAGAAATTCAGTTGGGCATGCATACTATCAGATCACATGGAACTAGAGTGGCAAGGATCCATATGCATGACTGGTTGATTCTTTTGCTTCTTGTGATCATCGATGCTGTCTTGAATATAATAGAGCCATTTCACCGTTTCGTTGGGGAGGGGATGATGACTGACCTTAGATACCCATTGAAAGGCAATACTATTCCCTTTTGGGCCGTTCCGGTATATTTAGCTTCCTTGGATTGCTTCTTCGATTCAAAGAAATTAAATTCACTACTGATATTATATGTTTTGTTTATCCTTGACTTAATACTCAAGATATAAGATTCTGAATTATAATTCCTGAACAGATAGTAGCCATATTGTTACCACTGGCCGTTTTTCTCGTTTATTATTTCATTCGAAAGGATGTCTATGACTTCCACCACGCTATATTGGGTACATTTCTGGACCTTACAAGTCCTTTTTCATCCATATTTGCACGTCACATTGATATACTTAAACCTTTTACCGGATGCATCTCAGGACTTCTATTTTCTGTACTCATTACTGCGGTGATAACTGATGCTATCAAGGATGGTGTTGGACGGCCGAGGCCAGATTTCTTCTGGCGTTGTTTCCCTGATGGAAAGGGGGTGGGTTTTTAATTTTATTGACCTCCTAGATAGTCTAGTTAATGTCACATGTACAGCTTTTATGTAGTTAACTACTCAATAAACGCCCCATTGGTGCATGACATGATCAGGTGTTTGATCCAGTAACAAGTGATGTTCGCTGTACTGGAGATAAGGGTGTTATTAAGGAAGGGCACAAAAGTTTCCCCAGCGGACATACTTCTTGTAAGTACTCTTTACAATCTTAAACTTTTTTTCGAAACAGAGTAATATTTCAGATACAGAAAAAGGTTTTATTTTGGTGAACTTATTGACTCCAGATGTCTATACAAGTTACAATGTCACAGTATGTTCACGACGAAGTTCGTCTATTCTAATAGAACTACAAGCGTAGAAATTGTTTTAGATTTGTTCTTTTCAAATTAAGGAAAGTATTTGTTAGGAATTCTTGTACAGCCTTGATTAATCATATTACTTTCAAAAGGGTGAGGCATTTGATCTGTTTTGGAATATTCAGGTCGCGTTCGGTTCTATTTTTGTAGTCATTTTCAATGGCTACAAAAATATTACTTTGTCAAAAAATATAAGCAAAGGATTCTACCGTGGATTGATTGATTACATATTTTTGTCTTCATTTGGAATTGCAAAAAATACTACCATGTTTTCTCGTAATTTACGTTTCAAAGATGTTCGAACTTGGAAAGGAAATAGTGAACAAAAGATTTTTTTTTTTTTTTTTCAGTTTTTTTTCAACATTTCCTTCCATCTTAATGTAAAACTGGAAATAAAATCATTAGTAAAAATATATCAAATCCCTCAGTTTCTCAACCTGTGTCCTCAGTATCTTAGAAATGACATGTTTCTTTTGTATGCAGGGTCCTTTGCTGGTCTTGTTTATCTTTCTTGGTATCTATCTGGTAAAATTAGGGTATTTGACCGCAGGGGCCATGTTGCAAAGCTCTGTCTCGTTTTCTTACCGGTCCTCGTGGCAGCTATGATTGCTGTCTCTCGTGTTGATGATTATTGGCATCATTGGCAAGATGTGTTTGCTGGAGGTCTTATAGGTTAGTATATCGTTGCCATATTATTACATATTTCAATAAACCCTTTTGCAAAGTTTCTGATACGATTTTCTTTTACCAGGGACGACAATTGCTTCCTTTTGTTACTTACAATTCTATCCACCTCCTTACGACCTAGATGGTAAGACCATGAATTGTTCCTTTCATCATCTCGTCATAGTATGTGTTAATATTGTTGTTGTGGTAATTTGCTTTGAATCCTTTTCAACCCAAATCAGTCTAGCCACTTCTGAAATTTCAGGCTACACTCATTTTGGACATAGTATGTGTTAATATACGGCTTCTGAAATTTCGTGCCCAAATCAGCTTCATCAAAATATGTGGGTCTGATCTAAATTTAGAAAAGACGTATATGTTACTTGTAAAATACTCATAATTTACCGAAGTGTTCAATATGATTATACAACTTTTCCATGTTTGTGTCTATATTTGTTTTGTTTTATAAAAACGTACCTTTTTATGCCAAGTAGTTATAATTTTAAAATTTGGTTTAGTTTATTGCTTTTGCCGTAGTTCCAAACATAGGCCTCAATCCTATAAAAAATTGGGTTGGACAATCTTGTTACTGTTAAATTTTCAACAAAATGGCCAGGCTGAGATGATCTTTTATGGGTTCTAGTTCAGATATTGAAGAAAAATGTTTGGATCACAATTGTGTGCGTATTATTTTACATAATTGTATATGTAGGTTGGGGACCTCACGCATACTTCCAGATGTTGGCTGAATCTCGTAATGGTTCTCAGCCCTCTACCGTGAATAATGAGATTCATCATGTGCAGTCTTCTGAGCTTCAAGCTGTATCTGTGTATATTCCACCTCAACATGATGCTGATACACGAGTCAACAGCTGGGATTCAAGCCCCATGTTAGGAGCATCCCAAAATGTAAGAACACATTGACTGCCATAAAGACATAGGAAACATCACAATCATGTCCATAATCTGTAAAAATTATAGGCTTCGTGAGTTTCAGTTGCAGATAAACCATTTTAGAATCCTCGTCCCTTTAAATGATATCAATCCATTCCTTTACTTTGCTTTTAAGATAAGATGGTTGTTAGATTGAAAATTTGGGATGTCATGTTAGTTCTCTTTTAATTCCCAAGATTGAAGTATACACTATACGCTGCTTTGCAATGTGACGAAAGGGAGCATAATAATAGAACTTCTAGAACTCCTCTACTGAAAATGGTCGAGAAATTTTAATATGTTTTTTGAGGAAGTTATCTTACTCTGTAACTCAATTTTTGCTTACATTACTCAGTTCGGACAGATTATATTATACTTTAGTTTTGTATCGTTTGGCGTAAACATACTTTATTTTCTTGTATTATAAAATTTGGTATATATGTTTGTCTTTTCCTTTATTACTATACTGTCACCTGATATACTTCTGATCCTTTTTTAACACTAGCTATAAATTAAAAACAATGAAATTACTGTCTGCTTCTCCATTGGTTAGTATAAAATTACTGTTCAACAATATTTAATATAACGAGTTAATTCTCTGTAAGTTAAGTTCGTAAAAGATGATTCATACTTGTATAGCTATTATTTAATATGTAATTTTAATAAAAAATAATATGGATTTCTACAAATGGTTAACTAGAGTTAAATCACTAAACTATTTTTAGATACGTGTCTTGGATATCTTCTACTTCCACCACTTTTTATTCTCATGATTAATACTTGTAGTATTTTTTATTAATTATTAATCTTACCATTTTATATAAATTATGGTTTACTATTCCAAAAATTAGTTTGACGATTCATCATTTGAATTCATCAAAAACCTTCACATGATTTCTTAATTATTTGTCGTGAATCACCTTTTTTTTTAATTTGAAAAACAAAAATGTAAGTGTCAGAATTTTGAAAAATAAATTGACGAAAAGGACACTATTACCTAAGTCTTAAAGATATTTAAAAACTTCGCCCTTAACCTGTATAAAAAAATATAAGTTCATGGAAATATACGTCACTCTAAGAATCTCACGAAATCGAAGCAAGTATATATATAAAGTCTCTCGTTTTATTTGATTTCTTTAACATGGTCAAGACCATTTCAATACCTCATTAAAAAAAATTTGCTTTCAATTTAATTTGACATCACTACGATAGTAAATATAACGGTTGTAAATCCCAACGAAAAAAAAAATAGCTGCTAAAGTTTTAAGATTTCATTCATGAAAGTTTTAACATAAATATTAAAAACATAATGGTTATACTTATATTATTTTATAATATAAATGTTATTTCATACTTTTTTAGAAGATAATAATAATGAAAATTATATTGTGCTATAAGTATTCAATTTCATATTATTGTGTATTATGTTATTCGAAAATATAGAAAATATTTTTTTTCTAATAACATTTATTCAATGATGTTTATCGCATATTATATTTATTATATAAAACAAACATTTTTTTTAACTCCATAACTTTTACGTATAATGAATGTAAAGTATTAAACTTGATATAATTTCAAATTTAAAATTGAATAATGATAACAATAAAAAAAACATAATAAATTCCGTTCTATTATAATATAATAATCGTAATAGTGCATTAATTATCTCAGTAAAATTATTTAATTTTTCTGGTAACTTTTTACAACCTTACAAATTATAACAAAATAGGTAATTTGTAAGCCGAAGGTTTGGAAAGTTGCATAGGATTAATTTAGGATGAGATTGATGCATGGCACCTGAAGAAACCAAGAACACCCTGATGAAAATAAGTAGAGAATGGAAAGCTTAAAGAAACGAACTCCACCTACCATATAAAGCGCAGCTACTTAGCGGCACATTATACTCTCTGTCTGCAAATGGACATGGATATGTGACAATTTCAATATTTATTTGTAAATATGATGCAAACAGTCTCAGTTTTATATTCATATATTACCATTCCATCAAAAGATTTTGTAAAATGTTAATGAAGTCAACAGCGTGGTAAGACTTCCATTATTTTAATATGTTGCCAAACATTTGTTACCAATTAGTAAACTATGAAAACATTTACTATTAGTAAAACAGTCATCAGAAGTTTGAAACTCGTTCAAAGAGCACGAGAATACAAAAAAGTAATCAAACTTATGTTAAGAAGTTGATCTCACGTTGACTTTTGTTAGATACACGACAAAAGAAAGGAGGAAACAAGAGCTACATAATACTGTGTTTGAGTAATGCGTGTTAGTGTTTTTTCACTGCAAGATCATGGATTCTGCTGCGGGAAACATGACACTCTCATCTCGTGTGGTTGCAATTACAGAGGGTGATGCTTCTTCACTTGATTCTGGACATGCCCGTCTTCTAGAACTTGGTTACAAACAAGAACTCAAGCGTGGTCTTTCGTAAGGTTTTATCGTTTGATTCTTTCCTTCGCTTTGGTTTTGTTGGTTTTTCATTTCCAATTACGTGTTTGCAGGGTCATTTCAAATTTCTCCCTCTCGTTTTCCGTTATATCGGTGCTCACTGGTGTCACCACCCTTTACAACACTGGGTTGAACTATGGTGGCCCCGTTTCAATGCAATATGGGTGGTTTATAGCTTCTGCTTTCACCATGCTCGTTGCACTGTCAATGGCTGAAATCTGTTCATCTTATCCAACCACTGGTGGTCTCTACTATTGGAGTGCTAAACTTGCTGGCCCTAGATGGGCACCCTTTGCTTCTTGGATTACTGGCTGGTATTCAATTCTGAACCACATTACCAATTATTCTCTTTTCATATTGTAATTCTCTTCTTAGCATTCATTTTTGGACTTTGGGAAGCCAAAACAAGAACCACTTTTATCTAATCTTTTAGATTAATTGCAATACTAGAATCTGTCAAAGAAAGTTAAGTATCAGTTCCTTTGCAGTATAATTAATCGCAAAAATAAGGTAAAATGGGGAATATATGTTACTCTCACTTAAATTTATGTGGTAGTTATTGTCACACCACCTAACTTCAAAGGATCTGTTCCCCTTTTCTTTACAAGTCAATTATATGATGAACAATGTTCAAGCAGGTTATGAAAATATGCAATATTTCTTATGAACACCTTGGTTGAAATATCTAAATTATATAGCTCTCCCTAATAGCCTTTGGCTTGAAACTCAATTTTGTAGCTTGATGAAATTCTAATTACAAAATACAATGGCATTCTCTGACGAATGTTGCATGTTTCTCTTTTCATGCAGGTTCAATATTATAGGCCAGGTATTTTTGAAAAGTCACATTTTCATGAATTTTAACATCCGAAGATGTAGAATGCTAATAATCCATCTGAAGCTCTAATTTTTCATTTCTTTTCATTTGCAGTGGGCAGGGACAACAAGTGTAGATTTTTCACTTGCACAACTAATTCAAGTTATCATTCTCCTTAGCACTGGTGGCAAAAATGGTGGTGGATATCAGGCTTCCAAGTATGTAGTTATTGCTTTTCATGGGGGAATATTGCTCCTCCACGGTATGATAAACAGTCTTCCTGTCTCAGTGATATCATTCTTAGCACAGTTGGGTGCTATCTGGAATATTTTTGGTATGAAAAAAGTAATTTGATCAATTTCTCTTCCTAAATTCAGTTCTCTAGGTAGGCCATGTTGAATATCTAATTTGAACTGAGAAACTTTTAGGCGTTTTTGTGCTGATGATTCTCATTCCATCTGTTACAACGGAAAGGGCTAGTGTCAGCTTTGTTTTCACTCATTTTAATGCTGAAAATGACAATGGAATTAACAGCAAACCCTATATATTTCTCTTGGGACTTCTAATGAGTCAGTATACCCTTTGTGGGTATGATTCATCAGCTCATATGGTACATCTTTTCTACTCTTTTTCTTCCTTTCTATATAATGCAGATGGAAAGCTTTAAGAAAATTTCTTTGCAGTATAACCTTGAACTATTGCTTCCACACCGTAAATTTTGTGCTGCTTGTTTCCATTGAAAGAGAGTTATCAAATCACAAGACTAAGATTAATTTCACATACTACTATTTTGACACCTAACAAATTTTTATACACACTTTATATCTATTACTTTATCTTTCAGACAGAGGAAACAAAGGGAGCTGATAGAAATGGACCAAAAGGACTTATCAGCTCTGTTGGGATATCCATCATACTTGGATGGGGTTACATACTAGGCATTACCTTTGCAGTCACTGACATCCATTACCTTTTGAGTGAAGATAATGATGCTGGTGGGTATGCCATTGCTGAAGTGTTTTATCTAGCATTCAAGAAAAGATATGGCAATGGAAATGGGGGCATTGTTTGCTTAGTAATTGTTGGTGTTGCCGTATTTTTCTGTGGTATGAGTTCAGTTACCAGCAACTCAAGGTAAACCTGACAACCTTAGCTGCTGGTGATATCTAGTTACACTTACATATGAATGTAATATGGTATGCTTAAACATTGTCCAGAATGGCTTATGCTTTCGCTAGAGACGGGGCCATGCCATTCTCATCACTGTGGCACAAAGTTAACAACCAGGAGGTTCCCGTCAATGCAGTTTGGCTTTCTGTTTCAGTATCATTTTGCATGGCATTAACGGTATGTCATATATTACAATTTAGATTCTCTACTACATTTTTCTATGATGATTATCTGATATATCTTCAAAATACACTGATTGAAACAAATTTTTTATGTTTTAAAATATATTAAGAAAAAATTAATATATCAATATTATTATATTTTTAATGCTCAAAGAAAACATAAAAAAATTCAACAGAAAATCTTTACTCGATATAAGCTTTCATTTTTTATAAGTTGCATCTCTTAGAAAAGGGGAGCAATATGTTTGAACAAAGAGTGAAATGTAAATGTGTTGCAGTCTCTCGGTAGCATTGTGGCATTTGAAGCAATGGTGTCGATAGCAGTGATTGCCCTCAATATTGCCTATGCTCTGCCTATATTTTTTAGGGTGACCATGGCCCAAAAGCATTTTGCTCCGGGGCCTTTCAACTTGGGCCGGTACGGAATCATTGTGGGCTGGGCCGCAGTAATTTGGGTTGTGATAATCTCCGTACTGTTCTCGTTGCCTGTTTCGTACCCAATAGCCATCCAAACATTTAACTACGCTCCTGTTGCCGTTGGATCTGTGCTTGCTCTTGTAGTCGCCTTCTGGATACTCACTGGTCACAGCTGGTTCAAAGGCCCTTTAACCGACGTTAAAAACTCAACTTTTTCGTTGTTATGATGACTTTGTAAGACCTCATTTATCAAACCTTACAAGTAATTCACTAATTTAGCTTTTGAAACTTATATTTTTATTTTGATTCCTAAATATGTATCATCATTATCACGAAAATTTGAATTTTAGAAACTTAAGTGAAATTCTGAATAATTGTATGTTATGCTTTTACTAATTTCTCTATCTTTGTAATGTGATATCTTTAATCAATTTTATTTCTTTCAGTTTTAAACATAATTTTCTTATTTTTACTGTATTTAAGTATAATTAATTATTTTCAACAAATTTATTAATAATATGTTTTAATCACAGCTCATTAAAATAATAGTTTATTATTTATGTAAATATAACTCCAAAAAAAGTATTGAAGTTTGATATTTGGAAAAAAAAAAGAATAAAGAGTCAAAAAGTGTTCCTTAAATTGTTTTAGGTTTTATATGTTCACATTCGACAACTAATTAGTTGGGACGTGTTTAAACAGGGAGTTGAAGTTAAGTCTTTTTATTTTACACGAAGATAATATATTATTTTTCTATCAAATGCAATATTTCTTTTTCTTTACATCTACATACGTAAACATAAAGAGGTATATTACTATTTGACCATTACATTTAATAATTGGAACCATATGTTTATTTTATAACATAAAGATCCGTGTGTGTGTATATATATATATATATATAGCTAAAACTAGAGCTGTCAAAACGGGTAACCCGGCTCGACCCGGCCCGGCTCACCACGGGTTGGTCACTTAGTGATCAACCCAACCCGGCTCATTTATTGGCGAGCCAGAAAAACTTGAACCCGGCCCGACCCACCACGGGTTGGTGGGTAAACGGGTTGGTTCACTAGCCCATTTAATTACATTTTTTTAAAATAAAAAAAATACAAACATTCTTTAA
>NC_028358.1:42874861-43084177 GCF_000741045.1 Vigna radiata var. radiata | reverse complement strand
ATGAGCCGGGTTGAAATCTGACCCGCATATAAGTGGGTTGTATTTTTCAAACCCAACCCGGCCCGAACCCGTGACGGGCCGGGTTGGCTCGCGGATTGTGACCCATTTTGACGGCTCTAGCTAAAACGAGAAAGAAATCAAATAGAAGCAACACATGCACCTTTATGTGTGTCCCTTTGTTTCACGTTAAGAATATTACAATAGTCAAGTAGATTTTTAATTTTCCATTAAATTATCTCTTTATATAGTTAAATAGATTTCAAAAGACAAAAACAAAATAGAAAATTGATTTTCCAATAAAAACGAATCTATGTTCAAACTCATAACGAATCTAGAGTCGATAAATTAATATATATTTGTAACTGTCATTAATAAAACTAATACGACTCGCTCACCTCTGGTTTTGTAAAAGGTTAATTACTGATCAAATTAAAATAAGGCATGCACATCGAGTTAATCAGGTAGATTAAGAAACACTTTACTATTGTTTTTTCTCTAAACTATTTTATATTTTTGTATTTAGCATCTCATTAAATTTTTGGCGTTCTAAGTCATTTATTTATTTTTTTAAGTCAAGTATAGTATTATTAAATTTTTCTTTGAATGACAGGGGAAGCGAACCCTCAATGGAATAACAAAAAAACCTAATAATGTGTTATTATTACCTTGTTTAAAAGTTACTGGGATAATTATATTTATTTTAATAAATTATATTTTGAATGACTTATTTACTATTCCATTCAATAATTTTATTTAAGGCTGCTTTGAAGAAAACAAGAAATACAATGAATTTCATTTATTATAATAAAATTGTTCAACACATTTATATTTTATTCTATTATTTCTCTATCTACAAAAAGTAGAATGGTAAATCATTCGTGTAAATTTATTGCATGATACAATACGTAATTATATTGCCACGGGAGTCTCTGTGATAGCTTCATCAATCATAATGGTTTCTGAAAAAGTGCTCCCTTCTGATGTGGTCGAAAGTGGACACGCTCCACTTGATTCTGGCCATGCCCGTCTCAGAGAACTCGGCTACAGACAAGAACTCAAGCGTGATCTTTCGTATATTTCTCTTCTCCGTTTTCTCTTCTTTCCATGTTTTCACTACACTTTTTTTTCTTTTCCAAATCTTGCTTTCAACTGTGGCAGGGTGGTTTCGAATTTTGCCTTTTCGTTTTCTATTATGTCGGTGCTCACCGGAGTCACTACTGTTTACAACACTGGATTGAACTATGGTGGCCCTGTTTCCTTCGTCTATGGGTGGTTCATTGTCTCTGCTTTCACCATGATTGTGGCGCTTCCAATGGCCGAGATTTGCTCGTCCTATCCCACTTCCGGTGGGCTTTACTATTGGAGCGCCAAGCTTGCTGGGCCCAGATGGGCTCCCTTCGCTTCATGGATCACTGGCTGGTATCATATCCAATTCCTTTAACTTATTTTCCCCAATTTAACTATAACATCTTCAATTCAATAATTTTATTTTCTGATTCTCAATGCAAAAATAAATAGTTTTTTCCTTAACCCCGTGATATTATTATGCTAACATGAATACGAGTTAATTTAAGAGATATAATATCATATAGTTGCTATACAGTGTGTAAAAATTCAAAAGATTATTTTCGTGAATTATTTTACGCACCTTGTCATTTAAAAAATTTGACACATATCTCAATTATATTATAAATATGAATGAAGGCATATTTGATGCTCGAAATAAAAGTTGCTTTAATCTTTAATAGTTTTTTCATTACAAGTAAAGTTGTCTGTCAAACAATTGTTCCTATAAGTTAATATACCATTCTTCTGCTTTTCGAGAGAAATGCGTATAGGATGAAACATTTTCGTTTGGAGGAAATTTACTATTCACGGGAAAATGCAAACACAGAATTTGTGTTTTCAACTATGTTCACTGTGAGGGATTTAAAAGCAACGTGAGGCGATGATTTAAAAAATTGGCGCTTCTTTCATTCTTTGCCGATGAGGTAAGATTTAAGGGTATATGAAGAAAAAAACCCTTTCTGCCCCTCGAATATTATTTTATATTACTATCATCACTAAGGACAATTTAATAATTTTTAATTTTGTTATCAATTAAAACATTTCTTTTATTTATCATATGAATCAAATCGTATACAAATTTTCATAAATTTTACTTCTAAATCTATCTTTTAATAAAAACAACATATAATTTATTTTTAAATTTTTTCAAATTCATCATTCCTCAATCATTTCTCTCACGTGAACACACACATCCTTAAGTTGTGTTTGTTTGAAAGAAAAATACGGTAAAAGTGTTTTGTGCAGATAGATTGAATCTTGAAATTGCATTCACTTGTGGGAATTTGAAAGGAAGGAAAGGCAATGATTTGCAAAATTAAATAAATTTTCATTCCTCACATATGAACTTGGATTTGAGGGTAACGAAGTACAAAATCCAATTTTAACCTCCAATAAAAGCAAAAGAACGTGAAAATGTATACATACATAGATGTGTGGTGTAATGGATAATGCTTACAAGTGTAACCGGTTCCCGCTGTTTTAAATGAAATACATGATCTTGTAACTGATTCCATGATTTTTAGAATCGTATACATCTCTTATAACTGATTCCATGTTTTTGGAATCGAATACGTGGTCTCCCTAATCTTTTATACAAACGAACTACCACCAACCCTTTATTTGCATGTTTCAACATATAATATAATAATGTAATTGGACACTAAATTACATTAAATGGATTCTAGCAATAAATTCCATCCCTATTAATCTCACTAAAACATTCCACTTTTTATATTAAACAAATATTATATTTTAAAAATTATTATTTTAATTTATTAAATTACAATTTTAAAGGATTCACATAGGAATTAATAATAATAATAATAACAATAATAATAATAAGTAATAAAAATAATAATAATAATAATAATAATAATAATAATTATTATTATTATTATTATTATTTCAATTTACTAAATTATCATTCTTTTCATTTTATTAATTAATTTTAACTTTTTTCCTTATAAACATATTTACAATTAAATATAATATTAACAATTATAATTTTATATTACTTTTATAATTAAAGATATTTTGATAATCTTAAATTTTTACAAATTAAATAATTTTTTTTATCTGTCATGTCAGACAAATCCTATATTAGTTTTTATAAATTTTATTTCCAAATTTATTTTCACTCAAATAAACTATAAAAAAAATTATCTTCAAATATTCTAAAACTTATTAAACACACCCTTGATAACAAAAAAAAAAAGTTTGTTCACGCGGAATAGCAAAGATGGATTAGGAAAGAAATCTGTGTTCACTTTGAAAAATCTTCGAGGAATGAAATAGAGGTAATTGAGGGATTGTCTTTTTTTTCAATCACCAGAGGAGTCTCGAGATTTGCAAGGACTGATGAGTAAATCTCATCTTTACCTTTGATACATTTGATATATATTGTAATAGTAGTATTCACTACTATTGCTTGGAACTACATGTCATTCTACTTACTAAACATTGACATCATAGATAGTAAATCTATCATTTAAGCTAGTCACAAATTTCTTATTCATTCCGATCTCTGACTGTTTTAATATTTTCCAATAGAGATTTTAGATTTGTATTAGTGGCGCATAAATTTTTCATTTACTTGTCAATTTTATGATGTAAAATGTTCAACCATGTTTTCGATAATTTAAGACATAATTCACCACAGATGCCTAATGTTCTGCCTTAATATGCCGAATAGCTTGAAAATAAAGTTTATTGCCTGATCAACGTGTAAAGTTTAATAACAAGATACTCTGCAATATGTTTTTCTGATGCTTGTTGGATGGTTTATCTGTTTTACAGGTTCAATATTGTTGGCCAGGTATTCTTAAGAAGGCACATTCTGTAGTTTAAACATCCTTCAATTTCACTGCAAGGTCTAAATTGTATGGGATATAGACCTATGTTAATTCATTTCAAGCTTAAACTTTTGGTTTCTTTTCGTTTTCAGTGGGCAGTGACAGCAAGCGTAGATTTTTCACTTGCAGAACTGATTCGGGTCATTATTCTGCTGAGTACTGGTGGGAAAAATGGCGGTGGATATGAGGCATCTAAATATGTAGTTATTGCTCTCCATGGGGGAATCTTGATCGTACACGGTATAATAAACAGCCTTCCGATCTCATTGTTGTCATTCTTGGGACAAATGGCAGCTATTTGGAATGTTTTAGGTACGAAGAAAATTCCTGTTTAATTTGGTATTTTCTGCATTCGGCTTTCATTGGCATCCCTTTCGAATCTCTTATTAGAATTGCAAACTTTTAGGTGTTTTGGTACTTACGATTGTGATTCCATCCGTTGCAACGGAAAGAGCAAGTGCCAAGTTTGTTTTCACTAATTTCAATACTGAAAATGGAGAGGGAATCAGCAGCAGACCTTACATATTTGTTTTCGGACTTCTAATGAGTCAGTATACCTTGACTGGGTTTGATGCATCAGCTCTTATGGTGAACTTTTTCTACTCTCTGTCTTCCTTTTGGGAAAAACCATGCACTACATTAACTAAAGACAATGCTTGACAGCTTATGTTATTTAACTTATGTCCTCTCACTTTATAATATGGTTTTTAAATGATGAATTGGGCTCAAAATTTAAATGGTTAGACAAAGCTAGATAAGACTTTACAAATCTAAATGATCTAGACTAAGTCCTTCTGTTTACTGTAACTTGTATCTGCAGACAGAGGAAACCAAAGATGCTGATAGAAATGGACCGAAAGGAATCATCAGCGCCGTTGGGATAACAATTGTTGTTGGATGGTTTTACATTCTAGGCATTACCTTTGCAGTCACTGACATCGTTAGCCTTTTGAATGAAGATAATGATGCTGGTGGGTATGCCATTGCTGAAGTATTTTATCAAGCATTCAAGAAAAGATATGGCAATGGAAGTGGGGGTATTGTTTGCTTAGTAATCGTTGGTGTTGCGATTTTTTTCTGTGGCATGAGTTCAGTTACCAGCAACTCAAGGTAAACTAATGTGGCAACCCTTTAGTTTGGTTTCCGTGATAGGGATTAAATATCTCAGTTACACTTACGTGTGAATATGCTATAATATACTTAAACATTTTCCAGAATGGCTTATGCTTTCTCTAGAGATGGTGCCATGCCATTGTCATCATTGTGGCACCAGGTTAACAAACAGGAGGTCCCCGTCTATGCAGTTTGGCTTTCTGTTTCGGTATCATTTTGCATGGCATTAACGGTAAGTGCAAACTTTGCTTTCTCTGATTTGTTGAAAGTGGAATGATATGATTAACCATTATAATGTGAAATGTAAAAACATTGCAGTCTCTTGGAAGCATAGTCGCTTTTCATGCCATGGTGTCCATGGCAACCATTGGTCTCTATATTGCCTATGCCTTTCCCATATTCTTTAGGGTGACATTGGCACGAAAGCATTTCGTTCCTGGGCCTTTCAACTTGGGCCGTTACGGAGTTATCGTGGGCTGGGTTGCTGTTCTTTGGGTGCTGACCATTTCCATACTCTTCTCATTGCCTTTTTCCTACCCAATAACCGCAGAGAAGCTTAACTACACCCCTGTTGTTGTTGCATGTTTGCTTACTTTTGTAGTTTCTTACTGGATTATCAGTGGTCGTCGTTGGTTTAAAGGCCCAGTTACTAATATATAAAAAAAAAAAAATGAAGTTTCGTTTGCAATATGATTCTTTATAGAATCCTAGATTGATATTTATTTTCCTTTATATTTTTAGTCTTTATAATATTATTCCTGGTCCATGTAAATTGAATATTTTTAGTATGATATCTTTAATCAATTTTATTTCTTTCAGTTTTAAACTTAATTTTTCTTATTTTTTACTGCATTTAAGTATAATTAGTTATTTTCAACAAATTTATTAACAATATGTTTTAATCATAGCTCATTAAAATAATAGTTTATTATTTATGTAAATATAACTCCAAAAAAACAAGTGAAGTTTTGTATTTGAAAAAGAAGACTACAAAGTCAAAAAATGTTGCTTAAATTTTTAGGCTGGTGGAGAACATGCCTAACTTTTTGGTGTTGACATTGGTATGATTCGCCATCATTTGCCTAATGTCAATGCAAAATTAATAGTGAAATGAAATGATAGTCAAAGCTTTGATGGAAGAATATCATTCGTAATTTTCTTATATGAAAAATATAGGAACATATATGTCAAACTCTATCAATGGTAATAACTACAGTGTCACTATAATTCTCATACCATAAATAGGCTACTTAAATTGAGAAATTTACAATTTTAAAATAAGGTTTAGTTTTTAAATTTGTAATTTTATTTAGTCATATACTTAATATAATCATCAAAGAGTTTAAATAACAATAAAAAAAACTATGAAATATAAATAATATTCATAAATATCATATAAGACAAAAATCCACAAATTAAATGCTTTGAGATGTTGAATTAAAAATTATGTTAACGATGTACAAGTTTCTACTTATTTTACTTATCAAAATTTAATTTGACCCATCTAATTTCAATGTATACAATTCACCAAGTTATCAATAATTACCGTCATATACAAGTTAATATATTTATTGGAGTTTTGCTTGACAATTCCTTATACGTAAAAAATATTTTAAAAAAATATTGATAAAATTGATTAAAAACATACATATATGAATATTATTTAAATAATAAATTATAAGAAAAGTGAATTTATTGAGTTAGGGGAAAGAGGAAATGGTGTTTGTTGATCACCACATGTTTGAAATTTTGAATGAAGTGGGGAAGACAAGTACCAAGAAAATTGGCACGTGGTCCAGCCAATCATTTTTTTCTCGGTTCTCAATGATTTTAGTTCTACGTACAAATAACGATAATTAATATTAGCTTAGATTTTTCTTCTATTTCTATAATTATAAAGTTAGGTTATTGTTAGGTAAAACTAGTTTTTGCATCGAGTCAGAACAAATTACCCTAAAATTTACGACAAGATCGCTTGCAGCATAAAACCATTTAAACAATATTATTATCTAACTAAAACCAGTTCATTTAAAAATATTTTTTTAAGCTCTCACCCAATGCAAAATTGTGTAGTCCAATTTCTGGAAACAAATTTGTGATTTTCTGATAAGAATTTAGCTCATATAAATTTAATATTATATATTTAGTTGAAGTAAATAAGATTTTATAATAGTCAAGTAAAGGTATTGTATCAATATTTTTGGGATCGATATCAACTTTTTTTCTTATATAAGAATTTAGTAATAATAGTAATAAATGGATAATGAGTATAACTAATTTAATACAATATTTTAAATTTATATTATAAATTTTAAAATAGATTTATAACCCATTTAATAATAATCTTACTTAACTTTAACTAATTATTTTTAACATTAATTTTTATTTAACCTAACTGTCGGCTAACAACCATAAGATTTCTGCTTATGGAACGGTTTAAACATGTCTGTAATGTTTTTGATTTATAGGAAAAAAAGAAGTACATTACTTTAGATGCAGGTAGCTGGTGGACAGATATGAGCCACAGATAATTTTGTGGAAATCGACCATAAATAAAAATATATTATTTACGATTTTGATATCAAATTTGACATATAATTCCAAACTTTCTTCAACTTTAATGTTTCTATTTATTTGAATTACAATTTACGTTTTTCATTTTCCAAATTCTCTTATTACTAGTTAACAGAGTAAAAAATTTTAGATAATTTTTTATATGATGAATCTTTCTGTAAATTTATAGTTTAAAAAAATAATAATTAAAAAATACGAAAAAAAATGCATAACCAAGTAAGTACTCCTCGTAAAAATAAAGATTACTAAAGTGACCATCTCATCCGATAAAATATTATTAGATAGTTTAAATTTAAGACAAAAGAACTTATTACTTCAGCAATTATACAACAAATGATTAACATTTAATTTTCTGATAGTTATTATCTATTTAAAAACTCTTGGTTATCTAAACCTTTTGTTATTGAGTTCATATAAATAAATGGTTAAAATTTTAAAATTTAATAAAATAAAATTAATTTAAAATATATAAATAAATATAAATCTCATTTTATAATTCAGTTTTATATAATTGAATTAGATTTATTCTTGATATAATATTACAATTATTATTAAAATTTATTATAACGAAATTTGATATTCATTTAAATCATTATTCTACTTCTTAATAAATTACCATTTTATCCATTTGATAAGAGAAATATATTCAAAGTCACATATTAAGTACATATAAAATTAATTTTGTAAAATTGAGTAAATTTTTAAATTCTGATTTTATCATGAATGATTGTCGTTATACCATAGTAAATTTTAAAATTCTAAACTTGTCGTTTTGTATTCATAAAAAACAATATAATTAAAGCTCAGATATAAAAATAAAAAACTTTTATCAATGATATCTTTTAATAAATAAATAGTATACACAAACAAAACTTTTATACCATTTTAAAATATTTGATTGAATATTTTTTATGAAATATACTTATGAGTTAAAAGAGTATCAGAATAAATCAGTGTAAATTGACTACCCTTGACTTTTTTATTTAAATGTGATTATTTTCGTTTTCTTTTTAATCTTGTTGTTTGATTTTGTGGTTTCTGTTAATTATTTATTTAATTTCCTATCCACGTATGTTGCTTCGAAAATAACAATATAAAACTTTATCAGCACTGTAGAATACTAAAAATAAACATTATAAGTATGATCTGTATAATGTATAAATCGCATTTGATTTAAATTATGTATGAAAAAATGTCTACTATATTAAAATAACCAGTGGATTGAAAGCCATGTGAATTATTAGTAATTTTGTGATAAAATGTTAAGTATAAAATAACTAATTGTTGTAAGCATCATATCTTCGACTTCTTAGGTTTTAGATTCACATTCCACAACTAATATTACTTAGGACGTGTTAAATGTTGAAGTTAAGTCTTCTTTATTTTGCATAGAGATAATATATTAATTTTCTTTTAATGCAAAATATTTCTTATTCTTTACATCTACATACGTAAAATTAAAGAGGTATATTACTATTTGACCATTACATTTAATAATTGGAACCATATATTTCTTTTATAACATAAAGATCCGTATATATAGCTAAGACTAGAAAGAAATCAAATAGAAATAACACATGCACCTTTGTGTGTGTCCCTTTGTTTCACATTAAGAATATTACAATAGTCAAGTAGACTTTTAATTTTCCATTAAATTATCTCTTTATTCAAAAGAAAAAACAAAAAAAAAATGATTTTCCAATAGAAACGAATCCACGTTCAAACTCATAACGAATCTAGAGTCGATAAATTAATATATATTTGTAACTGTCATTAATAAAATTAATACGACTAGCTCACCTCGGGTTTTGTAAAAGGTTAATTACGGATCAAATTAAAATAATAAGGCATGGACATCGAGTTAATCAGGTAGATTAAAAAAGAGTTTACTATTGTTTTTTCTCTAAACTATTTTATATTTTTGTCTTTAGCATCTCATCAAATTTTTGGCGTTCTAAGTCATTTCTTTACTTTTTTTAAAGTCAAGTATAGTATTATTAAATTTTTCTTGTGAATGACACGGGAAGCGAACCCTCAATGGAATAACAAAAAACCTAATAGTATGTTAATACCTCGTATAAAAATTAATAGGATAATTATATTTATTTTAATAAATTATATTTTGAATGACTTATTTACCCTTCAATAATTTTATTTAAGGCTGCTTTGAAGAAAACAAGAAATACAATGAATTTCATTTATTCCAATAAAATTGTTGCAAACATTTCTATTTTGTTCTATTTTTTCTCTATCTACAAAAAGTAGGATGGTAAATCATTCATGTAAATTTGTTATTAAATTTCTACATGATACAATACGTAATTATATTGCTAATTCTATATGCATCATTCATCAATGGTATTATTTAGTAGTAGAAACAAAATTATGGAGAAAGAAAAAAAAAAAGACCAATAACATTAGAAAATAATGAAATGAGAGAGATATTAAATGGAAAGAAAAATAAAAACGGAGTCGAGGAGAGAAGCGAAAGAGAAAGAGAAAGAAACACATTCTCCCATCTTCTTCTTTCTGGAGCAGCCTCCATTGACCACGGGGAGTCTCTGTGATAGCTTCATCAATCATAATGGCCTCTGAAAAAGTAATCCCTTCTGATGTGGTCGAAAGTGGACACGCTCCACTTGATTCTGGCCATGCCCGTCTCAGAGAACTCGGTTACAAACAAGAACTCAAGCGTGATCTTTCGTATATTTCTCTTCTCTCTTTTCTCTTCTTCCCGTGTTTTCACTACACTTTTTTTTTTTTTTCTAAATCTTGCTTTGAACTGTGACAGGGTGATATCGAATTTTGCCTTTTCGTTTTCTATTATTTCGGTGCTCACCGGAGTTACTACTCTTTACAACACTGGATTGAAGTATGGCGGCCCTGTTTCCTTAGTCTATGGTTGGTTCATTGCCTCTGCTTTCACCATGATTGTGGCGCTTCCAATGGCAGAGATTTGCTCGTCCTATCCCACCTCCGGTGGGCTTTACTATTGGAGCGCCAAGCTTGCTGGGCCCAGATGGGCTCCCTTCGCTTCATGGATCACCGGCTGGTATCATACCCAATTCCCTTAACTTATTTTCCCCAATTTAACTATAACATCTTCAATTCAATAGTTTTATTTTCTGATTCTCAATGCAAAAATAAATAGTTTTTCTCCTAACCGCATGATATTATTATGCTAAGATGAATGAATCAATGAATGACAAAGGCACATCATATATGCAGCACTATAATTAGTATCATTCTGTTTTTTAAATTTGTTTCCTCAGAATCACCCATACCTACCCTCTCATTTTCTTTTCGGTTGATTTTGTCCTTCTCATCGATATGAATGATTCTGGATTCGTTTCTAGGTGTCGTTCCGTATTTGGCACGGGTGGCTCAGTCTTCATTATCTATTAAATACGAGTTAATTTGAGAGATATAATATCATATAGTTGCTATACAGATTTCAAAAAGATTATTTTTGTGAATTATTTTACGCACCTTATTATTTACAAAAATTGACAAATCTCTTAATTATATTATAAATATGAATGAAGACATATTTGATGCTCGAAATAAAAGTTGCTTTAATCTTTAGAAGTTTTTTTCATTACAAGTAAAGTTGTCTGTAAAAAAAAATGTTCCCCTAAAGTTAATATACCCATTTTCTGCTTTTCCTGAAAATGTCTATAGGCTGAAACTTTTAGGGTCTAAAACAATAGTAGTCACTTTTTAAGATAAATTTGTAGTTGTAAAAAAGTGGATAAAATAAAAGTGTATGTTAATTTTAATGTGATATTTGAAAAGGTAGTGGTTGAAACATAGTAAGTATGTATTATAGGGAAACATAAATAGTAATTTAATTTTCTTCATTTAGTATGACTTTTTGTTCATGTTCTATTCATTTATATTTAGTATGACTAAGAAGATATATAACAAGAAAAATAAGTTATAAGTATTTAAGATGTTCTTCTGTCTAAAGAAACTATTTTACACTCTCTTTTGACGAAGATTTGTAAAAACACTATTTCAGGGTAATTTTTAATACTTAGTTGTGGTGCTTTGTTGATACATCTAAAAGTTTATTGTATGTTGTATGCATAATTCAATATATGCCTGAAGTAAATGTAATTTATGATGCCTGACACTTCCCACGTGGAGAAGGATACCATCACACATTTTTTTTATGAAGCGTTGACTGGTTGGTGGTAACCCTTGGATTTTGATTATCCCGCTAGGAACCTGAGAGATGGTTCTGTGCGCATCGTGATAAGTGATAAACTGGAAATCTAAATTCTTTTTTAATAATTCTCTCATAAGTCGATCTACGATAGATGTGAATAGATTAAAATAATTTTTTTATAAAATAAATTTAACTCCAGCAATATATTTTAAATTTTAAAAAAACTTATTTATTTATTTTTCTTTTTTTTAGAAAATTTGTCTATCCAAAATTTTTGCTAATTTTTATTGACAATCTTGTTATGACAAGTAATAATATATAAGTAAATATAAAATTTATATTATTAGTCGATTTTGTAAGATTGAATTGAGTTTAAAAATTTTCTTCTTAATATCATATTAGAGTTATGATTTAAAGTTTATCTTTATGAGATTTGTTTTTTGTTCAATTTATTGTGTCACTTAGTAATTCAAAGTTTATTTTAGTGAGATTTTTTATTTGTTCAGTATACGATTAGATTTATTATTTCATTCGTCATTGAACCATTATCTGGCCACCTATTAATATTTCGTCTTATGTTAAATATATATATATATATATATATATATATATATATATATATATATATATATATATATACTTCGAGTGAGAGATGTGTTAGAAGTTTTGTATTGAATATTAATAAAACTGTTTATAATATATGAATATGTGCAAATATCGTTTTATAAATCAGTTTTGTAGAATTGAGTTATGTTTAAAAGTCAATTTCTTATCCTTGCAACTTGTAAGATTTATCTAATTTAACACTAAGAGATGAAAAAGAATAATTCTCATTTAATCATTAAGGATTACACAAGAGACTTTTGAGGATAATAATTGTAGGTTCTTCTTCTTCTTTTTTATATATATTGTAATAGTAGTATTTCACTATTCTTGTTTGGACAAACTACATGCCATTTTACTTACCAAAAATTGGTAGCATAAATAGTAATATTGGAAATGTCACATTAACTAATAATAAAGTCAATTTATAATATATATATATATATATATATATATATATATATATATATATATATATATATATATATATATATAAAAAGGTGGATTTAAACTTCACCTTACATCTTGGTTTTGTGGAATTGAGTTAGATTTAAAATTTATCTTTAAGCCAGTCACTAATTCCTTATTCTTTCCTATGTTCACTGTTTTAATATTTTCCAATACAGATTTCAGAGTTGTATTAATGGCGCATAAATTTTTCATTTACTTCTCAATTTTATGACGTAAAATGTTCAACCATGTTTTCGATAATTTAAGACATAATTCACCTCAGATGCCTAGTGTTCTGCCTTAATATGCCGTATAGCTTGAAAATGTTATTGCCTGATCAACGTGTAAAGTTTTATAACAAGATACTCTGCAATATTTTTGTCTGATGCTTGTTGGATGGTTTATCTGTTTTACAGGTTCAATATTGTGGGCCAGGTATTCTTAAGAAGGCACATTCTATAATTTAAACATCCTTCAATTTCACTGCAAGGTCTAAACTTGTATGGGATATAGACCTATGTTAATTCATTTCAAGCTTAAACTTTTGGTTTCTTTTCGTTTTCAGTGGGCAGTGACAACAAGCGTAGATTTTTCACTTGCACAACTGATTCAGGTCATTATTCTGCTGAGTACTGGTGGGAAAAATGGCGGTGGATATGAGGCATCTAAATATGTAGTTATTGCTCTCCATGGGGGAATCTTGCTCGTACACGGTATAATAAACAGCCTTCCGATCTCGTTGTTGTCATTCTTGGGACAAATGGCAGCTATTTGGAATGTTTTAGGTACGAAGAAAATTCCAGATTTATTTAGTATTTTCTGCATTCGGTTTTCATTGGCAACCCTTTCTGAATCTCTTATTGGAATTGCAAACTTTTAGGTGTTTTTGTACTTACGATTGTGATTCCATCCGTTGCAACGGAAAGAGCAAGTGCCAAGTTTGTTTTCACTTATTTCAATACTGATAATGGAGAGGGAATCAGCAGCAGACCTTACATATTTCTTTTGGGGCTTCTAATGAGTCAGTATACCTTGACTGGGTTTGATGCATCAGCTCATATGGTGAACCTTTTCTACTCTCTGTCTTCCTTTTGGGAAAAACCATGCACTACATTAACTAAAGACACTGCTTGACAGCTTATGTTATTTAACTTATGTCCTCTCACTTTATAATATGGTTTTTAAATGATGAATTGCGCTCAGAATCTAAATGGTAAGACAAAGCTAGATAAGATTTTACAAATCTAAATGGATTTTTGGAGCGATGAGCTAAACTCAAAATTTAACAAAAATAATTTGCACGCCTGTTTTAACCTGCCATTCCAGGATTAGATCATTCCAGATGAGCTGAGATTGTTGTATGTTTATAGCATATCATGTAAGTATAACGAATTCTTTTGTAATATACAACACAAAAAATCTAAAATAGACTCTGAAATCATCTTATAAATTAGATTTTAGTCTAACTGGGTAAGGAGATAATCATCTCTTAAAGTATTAGAAGGTACAAGGTTTCTCTTACAATTCAATTCCATATTGAAAATTTTATGCTCTTCATTTCCATTGATGGACCAAAGTGTTCCTAAATGATCTAGACTAAGTCCTTCTGTTTACTGTAACTTGTATCTGCAGACAGAGGAAACCAAGGATGCTGATAGAAATGGACCGAAAGGAATTATCAGCGCCGTTGGGATATCCATTTTTGTTGGATGGTTTTACATTCTAGGCATTACCTTTGCAGTCACCGACATCCTTAGCCTTTTGAGTGAAGATAATGATGCTGGTGGGTATGCCATTGCTGAAGTATTTTATCAAGCATTCAAGAAAAGATATGGCAATGGAAGTGGGGGTATTGTTTGCTTAGTAATCGTTGGTGTTGCGATTTTTTTCTGTGGCATGAGTTCAGTTACCAGCAACTCAAGGTAAATGTGGCAACCCTTAGTTTGGTTTCCGTGATAGGGATTAAATATCTATGTTACACTTACGTGTGAATATGCTATGATATGCTTAAACATTTTGCAGAATGGCTTATGCTTTCTCTAGAGATGGTGCCATGCCATTGTCATCATTGTGGCACCAGGTTAACAAGCAGGAGGTCCCCATCTATGCAGTTTGGCTTTCTGTTTCAGTATCATTTTGCATGGCATTAACGGTATGTGCAAACTTTCGTTTCTCTGATTTGTTAAAAGTGGAATAATATGATTAACCATTATAATCTGAAATGTAAAAACATTGCAGTCTCTTGGAAGCATAGTCGCTTTTCAGGCCATGGTGTCCATAGCAACCATTGGTCTCTATATTGCCTATGCCTTTCCCATATTCTTTCGGGTGACATTGGCACGAAAGCATTTCGTTCCTGGGCCTTTCAACTTGGGCCGTTACGGAGTTATCGTGGGCTGGGTTGCCGTTCTTTGGGTGCTGACCATTTCCATACTCTTCTCATTGCCCGTTTCCTACCCAATAACCGCAGAGAAGCTTAACTACACCCCTGTTGCTGTAGCATGTTTGCTTATTTTTGTAGTTTCTTACTGGATTATCAGTGGTCGCCGTTGGTTTAAAGGCCCAATTACTAATATATAAAGAAATGAAGTTTCGTTTGCATTATGATTCTTTTTAGAATCCTAGATTGATATTTATAATTCATGTTTTTAGTCTCTATAATATTATTCTTGGTTCTTGTAAATTGAATATTCTAAATGCCATATCCAAACTTTTATAAAAAAATGCTTACAAAATCTCATACCGCAGTTTTATAAGACGTGTAAAAAATTGTGGTATGAGATTTTATAATCATTTTTTACAACAATCTTAAGGACTTTACACGTCTCAAAAAATAGCAGTATGAGATTTTGTAAGAATTTTTTACCACAAGCTTAAAAACTTATTCGCAATGTATTGTGCAAATCTCCCGAGTACAACAGGAATTTTTCAAAAATATTTGAAGATCACAGAACTAGCAAGAAACTCTGATAGAGTTTATATACAGGATAATTTTAGAAGAGAAGAAAAGAGAATGAAAATTAAGAAAAACTAAAAAGAAAGACTCAACTTGATATTTTGTAGTGGAGAAAGTAGATCAAATCCATGACCTAAAATATCTCTTAAAAAAATTATTATTTTAAATAATGTTCAAAATAAATATTTTACAATATTATATTCAAAATTTATAACACAAACATAGGTTGGTTTTAAGATGAGTCGATCCATTGGAAACCAATTTGCAATTGTATTTTGTTCTGTGCGGTCGCTCCTTAATTTTTCTTCATTGTTGCAACTACCGCAACCCCGCTAGAATGACCTATTATGTCTGAATAAATTTTTCAATGTTGAGTAACCCAAAATTTTGATAAGCTTGTTGATAAACATTTTAGGATGAAAAAGAATTATTTCAAAAATTCAACTTACATTATGCACAATTAAACAATTTTTTTAGATATGATAAATGATTTTAGCTATTTTCGTTTCATTCGGTCCCAGTACCTCTTTTGTTTTTTAAGTATATACATAATTTTTTTGTCTTTTATACCTTTTCATTCTATTTTTTCCTTTTTGTCGTATTACTTTTTCTTTTCTGTTTTTTTTTTTAATTTAATATTGAAATAATGGGACGTTACACTAAAATACTCAGCGAGGGAATGGGTGGATTGATTTATATATTTATTTATTTACCTATCTATATATTAAAAACATAAATATTTTTAATGTATTTCTTGAATTGAAACTAAGTCAAAGAAAATTGTTTTCAATGGTGTTTCTTTTCCAACTTAAAAAAAGGTTTCTTGTAAGAAACATTTATTTTATAATAAGATCATCCATTATCAAATAGAATTAAACAAAAGTTTCTTGTAAATAACAGTTTTTCCATAATAAAATCACCAATCATAAGATAGCATTAAACAATTTTTAAATAAAACTTATTTGAACCAAAAGGTCCTGTGTCGATGAATTAAAAACTAAACTGGCATTGTCAGAGCTATATGTCTGATATGTGTACTCTTGAACAGAAGCTGGTAATAAAATCCATTCAACAACCATCCTTATTGAATCTACCATTCATTAATTCAGTCAATCATTCACCGAAAAATCAAAATACGAAATCCACACTTACGATCTTCCTTATCATCTTCATATCATGCATACAAAATTAGTTGTGACTTGTCACAATTATAGTAATTTAATTGGATTCGTTTATCCGTGTACTTCTGCCTATTATTGTCAATGTCAGAGCCGTCTAAAACTACACCTATCATCAACACAGCCTTCACTTTTTGATAATAACAAAAATAAAACTAAACGTATGTTTAAGGAAATAAAGTTATATATAGTAGCACTCTCCCTCCCTGCATCGGTATGTTTGGTGATTGATCATAATGGCCAGAGACAACGAAACAGTCCCATCTCACGCCCATGCCATTGCAGAAGGATACGTTCCACTTGATTCTGGCCATGCTCGTCTTCAAGAACTCGGTTACAAGCAAGAACTCAAGCGTGACCTATCGTATGTTTCTCTTCTTTCCATTTTTTTCACTGCATTCTTTTTTTTTTAAAAAATCTTTCTTTGAACTGTGACAGGGTGATTTCGAATTTTGCGTTTTCGTTTTCTATTATTTCGGTGCTCACCGGAGTCACTACTCTTTACAACAATGGGTTGAACTACGGTGGCCCTGTTTCCTTCGTCTATGGCTGGTTCATTGCCTCTGCTTTCACCATGATTGTCGCGCTTTCCATGGCTGAGATTTGCTCATCCTTTCCCACTTCTGGTGGGCTTTACTATTGGAGCGCCAAGCTTTCTGGGCCCACCTGGGCTCCCTTTGCTTCCTGGATTACTGGCTGGTACCCTTCCTAACTCCTTTTAACTTCATTTCCCCAAATTACTGCCTCGTAAATTTGTCAATACCCAGTTGAGAGGTCTTTATTTGTGTGACTGAGTTGAATTTAAGCTTTTCTCTCTTCCGATTCGGTAGAGAAGAAAAAAAAAACTACTGATGTGACAGCACCAAGAAACAGGAAAAAGAAATGCAGAGGAGACGATTCTAAGAAAATATTCCTTGCCTCACACTCTCTCTCCAAAACCACATATAAAATATAAGTTATGGACCAATCAAAATTCGTTGAGGAATCGGTTCATTTTCCTATTTTGGGCCCTGTACTTTTCCTCACATACTCTCATCATTTGGATCGTGGGTTACGGTCTCATGAATTTTCGCACCCTCTGTATTTGTCTCTTTTGCCACTACTCCTGTTACACATACAAACTAAAATTTCTGAACTTGGACCAAATTAATGTTTTGTAATTTAATTGTGAAGTTTTGGAGTTTTGGAGTTTTGTAGGACTGGAAATAGATTGGTTGTAGTTTTTTATCTATAGCATAAAAGGCACAAGAAGAATAATAATTTGATCTTTCAGAACAAAGATACTCTTGAGGTTTGTACTATACTAATATTCACCAATATATCTGTGCAGCAAACATGTCATTCTACCAAATATTGAAATTATTGATAGTTAAATCCAGTTCCGAAATTGGCAGTTAAAACTTATAATTAATGATATAATGCATAATTTGTTCGATTTTTTTATTTACTTCTCTAGCTTATGATGTATATTGGTCAACCAGATTTTTGAAAATTTAGTGCTCTTAATCGGATAAAATTTACTACAATTGTCTAATTTATTAGCTCTCCTTAGCGTCGTGTAGCTTGAAATTAAAGTTTATTGCTTAATCAGTTTTTGAAGTATAATAACAAGAGACTCTGCCATATTTGCCTTACCACGGTTGTTTCTCTGATGTAAGTTGGATGGTTTATCTGTTTTTGCAGGTTCAATATTGTTGGCCAGGTATTCTTAAGAAGCACAAATTAAACATCCTTCACTTTTAACTGCAAGGACTTGTGTGGGATGTAGATTTCCATTAATCCATCTGATGCTCCAACTTTGGTTTCTTTTTTTCGTTGCAGTGGGCAGTGACAACAAGTGTAGATTTTTCACTTGCACAACTGATTAAAGTTATTATACTCCTCAGTACTGGTGGGAAAAATGGTGGCGGATATGAGGCTTCTAAATACGTAGTTATTGCTTTCCATGGGGTGATTTTGTTCCTACACGGTATCATAAACAACCTTCCTATATCATTGTTATCATTCTTGGGACGCCTTGCTGCTATTTGGAATATTGTAGGTATGAAGAAATTTCCTGTTTAATTGTTTTCTGCATTCAATTCTCCGTGGAAACCTTTCTGAATTTTTGATTGACATTGAAAATTTTAGGTGTTTTTGTGCTTATGATTGGCATTCCATCTGTTGCAACGGAAAGGGCTAGTGCCAAGTTTGTTTTTACTCATTTTAATGCTGAAAATGGGGACGGAATCAGCAGCAAGCCCTACATATTTCTCTTGGGACTTCTTATGAGTCAGTATACCCTAAGTGGATATGATGCATCAGCTTATATGGTATATCTTTTCCACTCTTTTCCTTCTTTTTTTCAAAATTTATTGCCCTGAAAAGCTTTTACAAAGTTTCTTGACCGGTAAATCGTATTATTTCGACATGACATTAAGTCCGTTAAAACATCATTATTAGAATCGATTATTGGATTCAAGATATTACTTCTTTTAGATTTGATGTTTCTGTCGTAGTTTTGTTCTCCAGTATACAAATCATTCGTAATATTCAGTATTGTCCGCTTTGAGACAAAAAAAATTGTCTATAATTGCTGTCAAGAAAAAATATTGTACTGGGATTTCCGCTAACTTAATTACATAATTAAAAGCTAAAAAATTCTGACATAAGTCACATCACTTCAAAATCAATTTTAACTAAAAATAATTTTGTAAACACCATCTCAGCAGGACTCATTGATTACTTAAATTGTATATGCAGACAGAGGAAACCAGGCAGGCTGACATAAACGGACCAAAAGGAATTATAAGTGCTGTTGGGATATCTGTTATAGTTGGGTGGGGTTACATACTAGGCATTACCTTTGCAGTCACCGACATTCATTATCTTTTGAGCGAAGATAATGACGCTGGTGGGTATGCTATTGCTGAAGTGTTTTATCTAGTATTCAAGAATAGATATGGCAATGGAGCTGGGGGTATTATTTGCTTAGTCATTGTTGCTGTTGCTATATTTTTCTGTGGCATGAGTTCCGTCACAAGCAATTCAAGGTAAAACGTGCCTGCACCAAATTAGCACGCTTTCTATACGAGCGAGACTTAATTTCTCTACATAATATAATATGACGCTTAAAACTTGTTCAGGATGGTTTTTGCTTTCTCTAGAGACGGGGCCCTGCCATTTTCATCATTGTGGCGCAAAGTTAACAACCAGGAGGTTCCCATCTATGCAGTTTGGCTTTCCGTTTCTATATCATTTTGCATGGCATTAACGGTATGTGATATATTTATAAACTTTGATTTTATAATAATCTGAATATTTAGGTTTGTTGAAAAGTGGAATGTAATTTCATTGCAGTCTCTTGGAAGCATGGTGGCATTTGAGGCCATGGTATCCATTGCAACGATCGGCCTCTATATTGCTTATGCCTTACCTATACTCTTTAGGGTAACCTTGGCACAGAAGGATTTTGTCCCAGGGCCTTTCAACTTGGGCCGTTATGGAGTCATTGTGGGCTGGGTGGCTGTCCTTTGGGTGCTCATCATCTCCATACTCTTCTCATTACCTGTTTCGTACCCAATAACCATGGAGACACTTAACTACACCCCTGTGGCTGTTGGATGTTTGCTTATTCTTGTAGTTTCTTTCTGGCTAATCAGTGGCCGCCATTGGTTTAAAGGCCCTATAATCACTATATAAAAAAAAACTTATCAGTTACACACACACACAGTTACACACATATATATAGTTTGATAGATTTAGTTTTTTTTATAATGTTTGTTACATAATAACATTTATTATGTCAGGTTTATAACTATTGATTATAGTAAGTTAAATTTATTGTGCCATGACTATAATACATGTAATAATAATAAGTTGGACTTATTATATGAGATTATAATTAACTCTTTAACAATACGTAACATTAATGGTTGGTGTAAAAAATTAACTGTAATCAACTATAATTCAGATAAGTGATTAAATTGCTACATTAAAACATACTGTAGTTATAGGGAAAATTTACTTATAAAAATAGAACTTGAGTATTAAACTTATTATTTTATAAAAGAAAAATACTATTTAAAATGGTCTTTATAATGTGATGAAAAAGCTATCGAAGGATCCACTTATTCTTTAAGATGTTGCCATTGAAGTAACAAGAATGGAAAACATGAATTTGCAAATGAGAAGAAAGAACATGCAAGAAGAAATTGACAATTAATGGTGGACAACTTTGAAGCATGAAATATGGTTTTATACTTGTGTCAACTACCTTCGATTCAAACTTATCTATGATCTGTGTTTTAAGATATGAAGACACATTATTCTAAAATTAGAATTGATTTACTTGACACAAGCTTAAATAAATCTTAAATAATTATAATAATGTGAATTAGATCAATATTAATTTAAATAAATATTAAAAATAAATAGAATTAATGTCAACTTAATAATTCACTTCATGTTTGCATATGTATGTTCGGTCACAAAGATTACTTGTTCATGCTTTCTCGCAAGAAGAAGAAAGACAAACACTGTATTTATCATCTTCCAATATCTTGAAATTGATGCTTATAATATATATACTATATGAATCACAGGATAATGTCTACTACTGGAAAAGGAAATAGGTTTCCATGTATGTTCAAACTTGAAGTTAACCATGTATAGAACAGAAAGTTTCCCATTTTGCTCCAAGTTTCAGTCAATCTGCAAGCACATACCTATACAACAATAAGAAAAGAATGAGAAATTGTGTGTATCTTTAGTCTCTGAAGTATGACATAGTTATTATATTTTTTGAAGTGTGTACATGATAAAGTGACAACCTTTTTTGATCTGATGGTGTTGTCCATATCAAATTACCATTAATTAAGAGGAACCCCTTCCTTCTAGAATATTTCTTAGCATCTCAGCACATTGATCGACAGCAGCAGGATTGGTTTCATATTTATACAAATTGAAACAGTCAGAGTCTTCCAGAAACGTTTCTACGAAATCACACAAATCAGTTCCAGGTATGTTTGAATCCATTGAAGCACCTGTGAATTCCATTCCCAAGCTGTTCACTGAAATCTGATCTTGATTATGGTTCACATTCAAGAAAACGTTTGGTGCTGGGAGACCTGGATCAAATGCTCTTTTTATGCTCTAAATTAACGAATCAATTACAAACAAAAATGCTGGCTATAGCGATCTACCACCAGTGAAAAACAAAGAGAGAAATTATAGTAATTACTTTTTGTTTCCAAGGTGGATCCTTTAGATGTGGAAGAGTTGGCTTTGTGTCTTGAAGATGATACTCTAGGCAAATCAGAATTGAGAGATCTCTCTTCACCTTTCAAACGCAATCTGTATTTCTGTGTAAGAAAAATGTCAGTTAAGAAAAAACCTAAACAAATGAAGCAGACGAGAAAACATGCATGGTCGTTCATGAATGCAACTATATATAGTTATGGAAAAAGAGAACAAAGTAATGGCATCACGATACCTTCTTTCAGCTCATATTGCAATTATTTAAAACGTTCCTGGATCCTAATTTTTGCATTGATGAACATACATAAACTTACATATTCTCGGAGGAAAGCTAGAAATTTCAATTCTATATTATAGTAGGTGAACTAGTAAATTCCAGATAACTCTAGCCCTAATAACTTTTAAGCGTATAAATGATGATAAACTATATTGCTTGTCTATGTTGAAGTGGCAGAAAAGAACCTGCAGATGACTTGCAACTTGGCGAGCAGTGAGGTGAGGCTCACTGACATTCATCAGAACTAATATCTGTTTTGGACGAGCAACTGAAAATGAAACACAGGCATTTTAACTATCTTATCACGAATGAAGCTTGAATCCATTACTGATATATATGTAATCAAGAAAAGAAAAGGGGGAATGAAATTCAATATATAGTGAGAGAAAAGAAACAGTACTGTTGTCTCCTAATTCTTTCACTGCTTCTAAAAACTTTTGATGCAATTCAGGAGTCCAAACACTCAAACGTTTTTTGTGCTCAGACATTCTGAAATATTCATTGAGGTTGTTAATGTTCATCTTGGCTGATCCCGACCAATCTGGCTTTTCCTGCACAACATCTCTCTTTTCTTTTTTCTTGAATGCATAATCATCATGCTTTCTTTTTCCATATGTTTTGGGACCTTTGCACTTTGTGGTTGGCATTGTGTTCTTGAGGGTTTTCTTTCCTTTTTCTTTGCCTAATGTATCAGCATCGCTTCTTCCGTTTTTTGCTCCAAGATCCTGGCATTGGGCGTTTGTCGCCTGTTCAAAAGTTGAGTGTTTTGAAGGAAAATAATTCATGATAACCAACCCAAGAAGATATTAATGTGTTAGGATATATATATATATATATATATATATATATATATATATATATATATAAATGTTATAAAATCATCACACATCCTAAAATTTCGAGTTAGATTTTCTTCAATTGTTTAGTATAGGTTTAATTTCACAATAAATCAAAATAATTGTAGATCCCCGATTTTAAATAGCTTTTATCGTAAATTCAAAACTCAACATAAAACTAAACATCCACTATTTTTATAGTCATAATAGTTTTATATATAAGTACACCAATTTTAATACACCATTATTATTAATACAAATCTTTAACATATTCGGTAATATGAAAGTATCAAATAATGTTAGTTACATGGTTGAATATGGAAATAAGGTGAAAATAAAGAGAGATTTTTTTTAAAAAAAAAAAAAACTGTTATATTTTTCATTAACTTTTATTTTTCTTTCACGAAAGTTCTTCAATTTTATTTTTTATTTATTTCCACTTATCTGTTTCTGTTTCTATCCATTTTAATTCGTTTATCTTCATCCCAAGGAATTGAAGATGGTATGGAGTGTTATTGAGATAACCCTTTTAACTATATATATATATGCACCTGTTTCATCTGGGTATTCTGTAATCCCTTTGCATGGAAGTCTGCATTTTGAGTGTTTGTGGGTGAATAGGGTCTTGAGTGATACACATGTTGCCAGAGATATTGAAGATCATTGGGAGTGATAGGCTCCTTAAGGAAATAACACAATCCTGTAGCTAAAGCTTTCCTGTTTATATCACCAAACACTCCAGAGTAGATGACTGTACATGACACAAAACGATGCATTATTATATATATATTAGTCAAATGAGAGTAGAAAATTAAGTGCACTGGAGACAGGAACATCCTTTTGAACTACTACATCCAGAAAAGAAGGGATATCCATGTCAGCCATATCAGCTTTAGCCATTATCAGTTTGAACGTACCTTCTTGATGGCAAATCATGGATGCAGCAGCGGATGCCTTATTTGTAGCAGTAACTGATTAACCAAACAATTATATATGAGAGCTATTTGCAAAATAAACAACACCAGATTCAATTCTTATCAAGGGTTTTCACGAATTTCACAAGTGAGATAGTGTCAATTTTTTAGTTATTCCTCAAAACACTGGTTAAAGTGTTACTGTGTGATGATTTGAAAACCATTTTTAAATTCAATTTTTCATTTTGCAGAATTTAGAGTACAGAGAGAGGGAATGAAAGTGGCAAAGAGAATTGAGAGAAAATTGGAAGTATACGATACCTTTGAAAGAATATAGTTGAAGAATTGTTGAGAGATAAGAACGTGAAATTTTGTCATCATGCACTAGCAGAATGCTAAAACCTCTTGCAAAGCTAGGAACATGTTTTATCAGTGAAATTGACTCGTCTACCATTTTTCACAATGAGTGAAACTGAATTGATGAATCCAATGAATCATAGGAAGAAGAAGTTTGAAGTGTTTGTGGATTATATAAAGTAGGAGGACAAGTGTCTAATAAATGTGACCATATAAAAGGTATTTTTTTAATTACCAACAACGTCTTGTACCCTTTTCTGGAAACAATATACTTTTTAACTTAATTAACTCATAAATTTAAATCATTTCAATTCTCATCCATTTAGTTAAATTTTTTCTATTTTCCAATTAGATATACAAAATTTATCTTTACATTCTCATTATTTATATGCTTTTATATCAAAAATTAAAAACTAGCTTACTTGTTTAAAAAATATTGAGTATTTTCAATTAATTTTTCATTAAAAAAATATATATAATGAATGTTTAAAATTTATATTTTTTAATCGAGTCTCTACATTAATTAAAATTTCAAAATACCAGACAATGTCATTTAGCAGAGATAATCAAGTCATCCAATAAATTAGTTCAAAAATATAAAAAATAAAATAAAAACTGGCCAAAATTTTAATAAAAATTCAATTAATAATACTCAAATTTAATGAGATACTTAAAATTTCATTAAACTGCATTTTATTTTTATATAAAGACAGGCAAATAATGATGATGTGAAAAAATAACAGAAATAACAAGTGATAAAAAATTAAATAAAAATAAGAATAAATGTTAGATACTCACTAGATTATTTTTTTTAATAAAGTTCAGTTAAAAATACTTAAATTTATAAAATACTCAAAATTTAATTAAGTCTGTTTTTTTTTTTACTAAACTTAATTGTGCATACAAAATTTAATACAGGTTAAGTTAACACTTTTTGTATTAATAATTATATCACAATGTATGATAACTTTTTAGTTATTTTAAAGACTAACCATTTCTATGGAAGAAGATAACAATTTCATCATTCAGAGTAATTTAGAATTAGGAAACATTAAAACGTTTATAATATACAAAAGTAAAATTAGAAATAGGTTTGAAAAGGGTAGTTATTCATAGACGTGACATAAAAATAAATAAATAAAGAAAAATGTAGTTCACATTTTCTACATAAAATAGTAAACTTCTCACTACCCGTAATGTTGCACTGAATAAATTTAAGAGTGCATCAATTTTAAGAATCATTTTCACATTTCCTAAAGAAATGTGGTTAATGTTAATTTTTAATAGTTCTAGTAGCATTATTTTTGGTGAAATAATTAATAGTTTTATTTAATAACAATATTTTTCCCTATTTACGTTGTGAAAAATGCAATGTCTATGAAAAAGTATTAATGAATTAATAATACTTGATCATCTAAACTTTATTAAAAAATTTTGTTTAATACATATTAAACAAAATTGTTCATTATAAAATAAATATTAACATACATAAGTTAGTTTATAAACTAATTATATGAATATAAAAAAAATATTAAGTAAATTTAGTAATGTATATTAAATAAATTTATTCATGATTATATATTCATATAACTGATTAGTCGAATTTAACTATATATATTAAAAGTCAATATCGATATATTCTAATAATACATATTATAGTAATATGTTCATACATTAATTAAATTTGTATTTTTAGCAAGTCTATTATACATATTTTTGCATGATTTATTTTTTGTATTTTTATATACAATCTATTCAATATTATCTTTTGTATTTTTAAAAAATCTACTATTTACTAATTATATTGAAAACTTGATTATAAATTTAAAATTATTTTTTATCAATCTCTAAATCCTTTTTAATATAATATGTATTTTACTATAACTTAAAAAAAATATAAACAAATACCAAATTGTGTGTGTAAAAATAAATTTGTAACTAGTCTTCTACCTAGTAAAGTACTACTACAGGTAATGTGTAACGCGACACTGAATAAGTTTAAGAGTGCATTAATTCTAAGAATCGTGTTCACATTTCCAGAAAGAAATGTGGTTTATATAATGCCATTTTATTTTTTTTACAGTTGTAGTAGTATTTTTTGTGAATTAATTAATAGTTCTATTTAATAACAATACTTTTCCCTATCTACGTTGTGAAAAATTTAATGTCTGTGAAGGTATCATTGAATTAATAATAATCCACATTAAAATTTAATGTCTATGAAAATAAATGTTTATTAAAATTTGGTTTCTTGCTTAAAAAGTCAATATTTACATATTTAGAATATTTAGTGGATTTTCTGAGATAAAGTGAAACATTCCACTATGTTGCACTAGCTGTTGGTTCGCTCCGTTACATTTAGGTTTGTTAGTACAGTCTGTCAAAAAAAAATATGTTAGAAGATTATTTACAGGAAAATTACTTTTTGAAAACCAAATAACCATTTTACAATTTTCTTTGTAAGGATAACATGGTAATTAAAAAGGTACATTTTTATAATTGTAAAAAAGAAAAAACAAATATTATCATTTTTATAATTAAAAAGAAAAACAAGTTGTTTATAATTAAAGAAAAACAAGTTTTTGTAATTAAAGAAAAACAAGTTTTTTATAATTATAAAAAAACAATTTCTTATAATTAATGAAAAACAAATTCTTATAATTAAAGAAAAACAATGTCTTATAATTAAGGAAAAACAGTTTTTGTATAGTAAAAAAGATCTGTTAAATATATAAAGTCGTCGCTGTCTATCTTAAAATGGGTACTTTACAGTAATATTTGGCAGATTTTGAGGTGGACTAGAATTTTAAATATTTAATAATATTAATTATTTTTATTTTTACAATATGATAAATTTAAAAAGTTGTCAAGAAAAGCACAAACTTAATTTAAAAAATCTGTGCAAAATATTCACAAGGAATAGTAGATTGAACTCGTATACCTGACTAAAGATTCGTACGATGGCCAATGGTCATAAAATGTGATATGGGGGTTAAAAAATGTCAAAGAAAGTAGTTTCAATGTTACGAAAAGCTCATTAGTTAATGAAATTTGCAGAGTATAAAAATGTTGTTAATTTCCCATAATTGTTTTTAGAAAAATAAATTTAAAATATAATTTTAATATAGAATTGTGTTAGAAATTTAAATGTGAATCTAAGTTCAAGATAAAAATAAAAAAGTTTGATAAAATACGTTATTGATTCCTTAACTTTCAATGAAATTTAGAATTAGTTTTTTCTTCAAAATTTTGGTTTTCCAACTTTAGAAATGTATGAATTTAGTTTTTTTATTCAAATTTTGTTAACTTTATTTTATGTTTCAAACACACATTTAGATTGTTTATATTATTTGACATATTTTTGCTTTAACGTTAACTGAGAAGTTTCCTCGATGAAAATTTTTCAAAAGAAACTCATTTTTTTTATATGGTTGATGATTTTTTTTATCACAAACTTAAATGAGTACAATGTGAATTTAATTCCTTATAATTTTAAATTCGTAGTTGTATGTATTTATCTATTGTGTCAAATTTCATTTTTGTTTTTATTTCAAACCTATTCTACTATACATTTTTAATAATTATATTTTTGTGTTTAAAGATAAATTAAAGGCCATTGTATGTCCTTTTAAATTTTGTCACACTATTTCTATGTTAGATAAATGTATTAGACATCAAATTTGTATCTCATCAATATTACTAAGTTTTCTAATAAAAAATTTCAAAAGGCTCATTTATAATATCACAGTTGATTATTTGTTTTGATGACCAACTTAAACAAGATAAAGTATATCAATATTACTAAGTTTTCTAATAAAAAATTTCAAAAGGCTCATTTATAATATGATAGTCGATTATTTGTCTTAATGACCAACTAAAACGAGATAAAGTATAAATTTAATTTTTTGTAATTTTATTAAATTAACTTAGACATAAATTTATAAATCTTATCGACTAAAATAAAATAAATTTAAAATACATAATTAAGTATAAACACCACTTTAAAATTAATTTTATAAAAATTATTTAGGCTTAAAGTTGATAAAATTATATCTTAGCACATTGTTTATAAAAAAATATATATCATATGATTTTAAAACTGATTTTTTTTATTGAAGATCAAACATTATTACTAATATATGACTTTTTGTTGTATTAAAAAAAAAAGAAATGGTGAAAAATATTTTCTAAATGATTAAAACAATATATAATTAATTGTAGTTTTTATATAAAAGGTTATTACACAGAATAATATTAATTTCAATTTTATTTCATTATTTTTTCAGTTATTTTATTTTATTTTATTTTATAATTTATAAATACATGTAATTAATGTTACGTTTTTATTATAAATTTCAATATTTAATTTGAAAAAACAAATGATGTTAAGTTGGAGAAAAATAAAATAAGTTAATAATAATTTATGTTGGTTTATAAATAATTAACTCCGGCATGTTTATGTTTGTTAATGTTTATGCTGGTTAGATATTAACTTTTACTTGTATTTATTTTAATCTTCATTTTATTAATTCATGTTGTAAGCATAATTATTTTTCATTTTTTTTATGATTGTGCCAATTTAATTGTCTTGATCTAAAAAAACAAAAATTTAAAAGAAAAACACAAAACTAGATTAATCCCTTCTAAACTATATAATTTCATAATATTTTAAGTGCATTGGTCTTTGAATGTAATCGATACAATCACTAAAAAAGAGAGATTGAGATTAAGTGAATAACAATATTAAAAAACAATATTTTGTTAGTTTATTTTTTTTAAAAATAATTTAAGTCTAATTCAATTCAATAAAATCGGTTTTTAAAATAAGATTTGTATTTATTTAAGATACGTGTATATATTTCAAACATAATACCATATGTTAATAGATGATGTGATGATAACATAGTGGTACGATAAACCTAATAAGCAATAAATATTTTTAGAATATACTAAAAGTTAGAACTTCAATGTTACATTAAGAATAAATTTTAGGTTTAATATGTTTGGAGGTCTTTATATTTGTCGGTTTGTTTCAACTGTGTCTTTCAATTTTGGAAATGATCAATTAGATCCCTAATTTTGTCAATTTGATTCAATAAGACATTTTTCGTTAACTGCAGATAACACCGTGAAGTTTTTCAACACATGACATCTGACCCTTCCAGGTTGAACAGTTTGAAGTGCATAGGTGGATAAAAAAAATTAAAATTATTGGATAATAAATTAATAAATAAAAATAAATCAATAAATGAAATTAGTTACTAATTTGGGGTCACAATTGGTCGTGTATGCAAAAAAGGGAAAATCTGCTGCTTAGGGTTAACCTTCGTCTTTCTCCCTTCTCTCACCAATTGGTATTGATTTCTTTAACTCTTACTTCCTCTCTTTCATTTGTTTTTCTTTTCTATCCAAATCCCTAATCTCAATTGCATTTTCCTTTATTTCTTTATTCACGCTCCTCTGATCATTCACCTTTGTCTTTTTATCTACTGGCGAGTTCCACCGATTTCATTTATTTATTTTATCCCGGTAACTCGCTCATGCAAGCACCAATTTCGTCCTCCCAGAACGGATCTATGTTAATGTATTTCATCATCCTATTGATTGTCACCGCTTTTGTCACTGTGGCATTAACATACTTTCAGCTTGCTACTGAGGACCATGAATGGTGGTGGAGGTATGTAGACTTTATCATTAGAGTTCTCTCACTGTTTTCCTTGCTTATCAGTTAGAATTTAGTTCACCTTTTGATGTAATTGATGTTCCTTCTTTCTCAACTATTTCATTGTTGGTGTGATTAGGTCTTTCCTTTGGCAGATTTTCCCTCTTTTTCAGACTCGACCAATTGTGACCTGGAAACATAATTTTAATATGCTTACTAATTTCATTTATTGATTTATTTTCATTTATTAATTTATTATCCAATAATTTTAAAACTTTTTTATCCACCTGTGCACTTCAAAGTGTCCAACCTTCAAGCGTCAAATGTCACATGTTAAAAAACTTCACAGCGTTATCTGCAGTTAACGGAAAGGGTCTTATTGAATCAAATTGACAAAATTAGGGACCTAATTGATCACTTTCAAAATTGGAAGACCTAATTGAAACAAACCCACAAATATAGAGACCTCCAGAACCTATTAAACCTAAATTTTAAAAATAACTTAATTTTATAAAATTGGTTTTTAAGGTAATTTTTGTTTGATCCAATAAATAATAAATTTTTGCCAATCTAAACCATGACTTTGTTAAAAATGATTTTAAGTTTAATTCAATTTTCCAAAATTAACTTTTAAAATAAAATTTTGCACCTATTTATATATGTTATAAATTTATCTTATTTCTAATCGAGGTAAAATATCGAATAATTTTTTATTTAAGAATTTTAATCCTCTTTGAGAGGAGAAAATTAGAAGTTATCGATTACCACTTCTAAATTTTCTTAATCTGAAAATTATTATTACATTTATATGTTTAACATTTTTCTATTACATGTAATTTTCAAATAATATCATATAATAAAATATTTCTTATTATTTAAATTTACATTATATTATTTTTAATTTAATATGCATAAAAAATAAAAATGAAGTCAGAAGTAACTTACAAATGCTAAAATTAGTGTAATAATTAATTATTCGTGAAATTTAAATATGTAACAAAAGATAAAAAATAATAAAGTGTTAAATATAAAAAAAAATAATTAAAATTAATTCAATAAATTTTAAATTAAAAGAATATAACTAAAATAATTTATGGCTTATAAAATACAAACTTTAAGAATGAACTATTTTAATATATCAATTAAACATTTATGTGTTTGTCGAAACAACCTATAAAACAGTTAATTACCTATTGACTACCAACTATACTCCTAATGTAGTAATTATAATCACCTAAAGTATTTACATGAATATTCATGGACTTTGTGATGATTTACATTTGTGACAATGTGCAGTGAAATATATATCATAACAAATATATTAAATGGTCATTCCCTTATACATAATAACCACACATATATAGTTTATACAATAATGCTGTTATCATTATCACTTTAAGTTGTTTTTATATTTTATAATATCCGTAATTAATATGTTCTTATTTTATGTATTGCAAATATAATTATTTTAACAGCTATTAATAATTAATAAAATAAACAATCATGAGTTTTATTGTATTGATTTATATTTTGAACCAGTGTATAGTAAATGCAAGACTTGATTAATGTAATTTTTTGTAATAAATAAATAAAAGAAAAACTATTAATATTTATTCTTTATTTTATTTGGTTCATATCTCTTTAAAATTAATTTTCTTTAATAGCTAGATTTTAAAGATGATAGTTGTACTGTTATATTTTTTGGAATACAGTAAAATAAGAATTAAGATTAGTTTATTATATTTTTTATTTGGGTAAGCAGTAATTTTCTTATCAGTGATTTTATCCTTTTCATTATCTTCATTAGGTGTTTAATAAAGATGAAGTGTTGTTGGCGTAGAGTTTAATATTTAGGAACAAAATTTGTGTAGACCTTAAGTTAAGTTTTATAGAAAAGTATTTTGAATGAATTTCTTATTTGATCATTAGATTGTAATAGTATAAATATACAAATTGATAATTTAATTGGAAAGAGTTAGAAAAGAATAAACTCCATCAATTTAATAATTATTATAATATCAATTATAATAATTAATATTTAACACTAATAATTAAATTAAATAAAGGAAAAATAAATATACAAGAATTAGTTAATAAAGACTAATTATTCTAATTTAAAACTAATTATTATAAGTGATAAGTTTGTCTTTGTTTTTTATGTTGTTAAATTTTCTTATTTTAATTTAATATGAAATTAAGACTCATATATTTAGACATCAAATATCTTTCTCATCTAGAAAATAAACGATCTTAACATTAAATAATTAGTTAAGTATTGAATCCCAATAATTATGTGCGTGAATTTTTGGAAGATACTGACACTTAAATTAAGACAAAGTTGCCATTATAGGTGACACAACAAATGATTTATTAAATATTACAATGATATTTTAATAAAAATACCTAAATGCGAAATGAACATTTGAAAAAAAAAGACAACTAATTTTATTTATTGAAGTTATTTTTGCTTAAGTAGTATGATGAGATAATTTAAGTTAATAACTTTTTATCAATTTTAGAAATAATAGTTAACCATTATAATATTGATAACTTATATGGTAGATTATACAAAAATGCTAAATGTAAGAAAAAAATACTTAATGAAATAGTTATTACTAAAAGTTTGTTGATGCAAAGTAATCAAAATGAGAAAACTACTATATAAGTTTATTTTATTTCTATTTTTTTCCCTATTTTCACATAATTTTATTTAAAGAGAATAATTAAATATTATATATTATTAGCACACAAATTCTCTTAAGTTTCAATTAGTGTTTTTTTAGAAATATTAAAATAAAGAAGAAAACAAAGAAATAATAAGTTTCTTGAAAATAAATAACAAATAGCATCAGCTATGTTTAGAAAACAAAATTTACAGAGAGAAATAATATGTATGTACCTTCATTTTATATACACCTATTATATATTTTATTTTATCTTTTTATTCTTATTATTTCATATAATTTATAAGCTTATTATTTTCATATTCTTCCTAAATATATATTAAGTGTTGATATACTTTTATTGTGTCCATAAATATTTTTCATTTTTCATCTATAAAACATACTACGGAGGGGAACAACATTCTTGGGATAGAGTTAGATATATGATTCTGCACTATACAAGTCCACTTATATTTCTAATTCAATATACTTAGATTTTATATGGTTAAATATGTTTTTAGTCTCTGTACTTTGAGGCGATTTTGGTTTTAGTCCATTTTCAAATTATGGTATAATTTAGTTCTTCAATTTTAGAAAATTTTGGTTTTAGTCATTTTTACCAAATTTTTTTAACTTTATTTGTTGTTTCAAGCACGTTTTATTATAGCATTTGAATTGTTTATTCTGTTTGACACATTTTTACTTCAATATTAATGTGTTTGAAACAACAAATAAAGTTAAAAAAAATTGGTAAAAAGGATTAAAATCAAAGTTTTCTAAAGTTGAAGGACTAAATTATACCATGGTTTAAAAATGGACTAAAACCAAAATCGCCTCAAAATATAGGGACTAAAAACATATTTAACCCTAGATTTTATTATAATGCGTCTTTATTTTCATGATAGTGCTGTATCGAAGGACTATTGTAAATTTAAATTAAACTAAACACTGTTCTTATATTTTTAGATAATTCCATTAATTGGAGGAAAATAATCAAATGATTTTTAACTTATTTTATTGGAAAAGTTTGTAATGTATGTAGGTAAGTATTCTTTTGAAATAAATGAATTTAAAGTTGGAAGCGGGAGGACGAGACAGGAGACGAGATCGCCTACAGATTCCACAAACACTCCAAACAATCCTCACCTTTAAATTTCATTTATTTCATCAGAAAACATGATCTAGAGCGTGCATCATGTGCAGTTGTGTAGACCATTCTGTTCCGTGAAATAGAACACAAAACAAAATGCCAACATCCAGAGACACCGAGCCACACAGGTCGACGAAGATGGTGAAACTCTCTATTTCTTACTCAATTTGAAATTAGGGTTTCTCTTGTAATCGCCATCTCATATTCTTAATTTGTTTGCAGGATGAAATCGAAGAGTTGGAACCATTGTTTGACTACAGCCGGGTTCAGCCTGTGAACCCCATCGCCATCGATGGTGCGTTTCTTTTCTTGAAAAATTTAGGCGATTTTAAACCCTTATTTTTACAAGGTTACTGTTTACCCTTTTTATTACTACCCTACGGGAGTTTGCGCTTGAATTTGAATGTCTTGTGATGGTCGCAGATGATTTTGATGATGACGAGGATGTGATTTGCCTTGATGGTAAGAAGAGGAAGACTACCGAGACTGTAAGTCTTATTTTAGGCTTTGATTTTTACGTATTTTTGCCCTGATTATTGGTTTTGGATTTGTAACTATTGAAACTTTTGGGTTTTAGGTTGAGGATGAGAAAAAGACTGCTAAGGAAAGAGTCACAGTGGCGAACATTGAAGATCAAGATGATGATTGGTTGCCCCCTCCACCAAAGAGTGCAAGTAATTCGCATAAGACGATTGAAGAAGATTCAACTTTGAAAAAATTGAGGTTGTGTATTTCACTCTCCTAAGGAATTTTCAAATGCCAAATCTTAGGTGCTTGCTATTGCCTCTCTTTTTACTCCCCCGTGAAATTATATTGTCATTGTTCTGCGCTGGAATTGGTTGCTCCAACAGTGATATTATAAGATGGATGCTAGCCTTTTTTATGTTTTTGAAAAAAAAAAAAAAATTGGCCATTCAACCCTAACCACATGAAGCAGTGATAAAATGGAATCATTGACACAGTTTTTCATTTTCTTCCTGTATACCTATAATTTTTGTGTGTTAATCATCTGTGGTTTCTTCTGGAACTAGACTGCCTTTTGCGTTGCTCCACATGTGAACATTACACAGAATAAGATATGCATGGGTGATAAAATGGTTTTAATGTTCCATATAATTACTCCCAATCCCTACCGGCTTTTATCTACAGTTTCTAACAGGGTGTTACTTATGGGTGCAGATTAAAGAAGCAGGAACTTGCCTCATTTGCTGAATCAGCAAAACAATTGTTAAAAGACGTTGAAGAGTCTTCTAAATTCGAAGTTAATGATTCGTTGCAGTCTCCGGTGGATGTTGTAGATGAGAAAAGTCTACAGCATTCTGAAAGACCAAAAATCGTCATTTCTGTTCAAGACAAAGACGGAACAAAGCAGATTCGAATGTTCATGGTATATAATTCCTTCAGCTGATATACTTTTTGTTTTCAATGGATGATTATCGTTATCCTATAATTCATTCACAATACGATTCTTCAGCTTGGCGATACAATCTGTTGGTTTTATTAATTTTGTGTCTGAATTGCATGTGAATCAAGCAAATAGTTATCCTATGATTCATTCACAATACGATTCTTCAGCTTGGCGATACAATCTGTGGGTTGTATTAATTGTGTCTGAATTGCATGTGAATCATGCAAATAGCGAAAGATCGTATGAATCACCCTCGTGCAATTCTCCTGCAGTGGGTTGTGACATCTTGCTGTCCAGAGTAACAATATTTTTTGCAACCAAGATTGCAAGGAAAAGGCTACCAGAGCAGGCAAATCATGTTGCACTGCAGATCCAATCTCTGTTCCACTTAAGCTGCTCTTGCGCTAGTGGAGGGAGATGACCCACAACCCTAAGTTAAAACAGAAATATGTTTTTTTCCTTTAGGAGTTTCTATGTTGTTACAGGTCAAACACCATCTGAGTTATGATTTTTTACTATGGGCCATAAGTTTTTATTGGATCACTGGGAAATTATTCCTACACCCTGTATACTTTTCTTCCAGCTCCCTATAATTATATTTGATGGACAAAACTGCACTTTTGAAATCCTTGACATATTTCGAAAAATGCTATCCCGATAGTATTAAAAAATTTCTGTATTTACTCATTATGGATAACAAATATAGGAGGGTGAGGAGTGTTTCAAATGTAAAACCCGAAATAGTTTGAAATACATTTTGGATTATACATTCCAGCATAATCATTATGGGATAGAGTTAAAAGCCACACATAATTTCTGAGTAGTGTAAAATAAACACTATTTACATAATTCCGTACAAAGACGTCTGGAAAAGAATATATTTTAGACTGATGGTTTATTCTAGCTATCTTAAAATTAGAAAAGGGCTAAACCAAAATTTAAAAAAAATCTGGAGGTGCAGGAAGAAAAAGCTTTCACCCTTTTATTCATAATGGACTTTCTAGTGTCTTTTGATCTAAATATAAAGAAAAAAGAATAAAACAAAAGAAAAATATATATTATACTTAGAAAGAAGGGGATTTTAAGCTTGATTCAATTTCACAAAACTAATTTGTAAAATAAAATTTACACTCAACATTGTAACTTGGTCTTAACTCTGGTAAATATAAGATTTGTAACACATCTCATCTTGCTGAAGACAGATGGTATATTGAGTGTGAGACTAGATATTTATATCTGTTTTGATAGCGACTTGATAATTGATGGCATGATAGGCCTAACAAACATAGTTAGGATATACTTTGATATCAAATGAAAAAGTGAACTTCAAGTCTAGTTCAATCTTACAAAAATGAGTTGTAAAGTAAGGTAAGGTTTACATTTACTTATGCATTTTAACTTGACCTTATCTCTAGTTAATATAAGATTTTTACCAATTATAAAGTTTTATCTTCAAAATTAAACTAAGATATTTTCTAATCATGTCATTTTGGGAACTAAAAATTATTTTGGAACTTATATGCTATTTTGTTATCTATTTAACTTCATGCTAATATATGTGTTGATCTGTATCTGTTTCGTTTTGTTAAATTGCTCTTAGACCTATGTTTTACTGTTAATAATGAATCTTGTGATTCAATTTCTGTTTAAGGGTTTGTATCTGATTCAGCTATCATTCGTCGATCTGCTGGTATATTTTGTGATATTAATAGTTTTATTTTTCAGGTAAAATCTAGTTGTAATTTTTGGGATGTAAGAGTTGTGTTTCTGATTTTTTTCCAAAGCTGTTTTTCATTTATAGGTCAGTGGACATATTTTCAAAACAGAGTTTGGCCTCAATGCTTAGTCTCATCTTTTAATTGTCTCTAGGATGACAAGTTTGAAAGGATTGTCAAGACATATGCTGATAGAATCAAGTGTGACCAGAAACAGATAGTATTGTCCTTTGATGGTGATAAAATAAGTTCGTCCGAAACCCCTGCTAGCCTTGGGATGGAAGACGATGATATTATTGAAGTTCACGTGAAATCATGTTGATCTAGGTGAGTTATATTCTATCTTTCTGTTTTTAAAAAATCTTTGATTTTGTTCATAGCATTATGATATCTTGCATTGGTAATGTACTTCTGACTTGAATTAACTTAAGGGTGTCACCTGCTTGCTCACTTTCTGTCATTGACTTGTTTTTTTACAGGGAAGTATCATTGTCTCCTGCTCCGGTAGCCGTTCGATTGATTACTTCATTCAAAACGTAATTTGCTTCTTTGCTGGAAATAGTTACAATATCGCCTATACTCATCTGACCCAGGTATTTTGGTGCTCAAACTGACATTTTGGACCATGCTTGGGAACCCTTGAAAGTTTTTTGTGTTTGTAGCATCTTTAGTAAAAACAAGAACAATTGTAATTCGTATTTGCAATAATTATTTGTACAGCAAATGTTTTGACAGAATAGTTAGGCACTCTTTTGATAGATGTTTCTTTGATTTGTGATATAGGTCTGTGAAAATCCAGAAAACCTCCCGGTATTAGAGGTGCATTGCATTTTTTTTTCTGCTGTTTGGTTGATTGTTCAAATAGATCTGTAAGCGAAGAGGTAGCTCAAAGTGGATTCCGAAAAGTTATTCGGTTGATTGTTGATAAGGATGTGAAACAGACATAGTTGTTCTTCCAGTCTCCAGATAGACACACATATAGGGATTATTTTTAACACTAGAGTACATAAACAAATGCAAACATCATTTTATGGTTACACATTTTCAAATTAGAGATTTTAATTTGTAGTCTAGGATACGTGTTAGTTTTATTTTTTTCAATTTATTATTCTCTCAAGTTATTCTTAGTCAAGCATGTCTCTTGAAGACTGTTAAAATGCTAAAATTTTACGCAAAAATATTCTTGCAATTTGAAAAATGAGAAATGGTTTAGAACAATCCATTTTATAATTAAATGAGAGAAATAGAATTATGATAGAGATGAAAAAGGTAACTTTCATTTATTAAAGGCTTAAATGAGTTTTAGTTCCTCAATATTAGATCATTGTTTTTTTTATTCCTTCTAAAGATAATTGATTTTTTTTATCCCTTGTAAAGATCATTGTTTTTTTTTATTCCTTATAAATTAGTCCTTTTAAAAACATAATTGTTTCTGTAGTCCTTTTAATACTTTTACAAGAAATAGTCCTACAAGAACTGGTATTGCTTCCTTTTTATGAACTGTTTCTTAAGTTGTAAGTTATATTCGGCCGTCACCAACGGTTACGTGTAATTAACAAATCCACTTCACACCTGGAGTGACAAATTTTAGTTTCATGGTTGTTCGAAAGTTTGGATATTACTAAATTTTTATTAAATTTTGTTACTTTATTTCATATTTAAATTTGTTATCCTTTTAATTTATTTTTCTTATTGGATGATGTGTCAATTATTTTATCTGGAAAACTTGTTTATTTACAGCAACATAATTTATATTGATCACAAAGTTTCCCAGACAAGATAACTAAGCAAGATAATATTTAATTGAAAAATATAAAAAATTCGAGTACCTAATAAACTAAAAAAATAAAATAAAACGAAATTTTAATTCAAACAACTTAAATTTATCAATAATTTGAAATTCAATTAAGCCTACCTTTATTAATAATAATAACAATGATTTAATTATATTTTAAATTATTAATAAATTTTAATATTTTTAATTGAGCAGACTTTTTTGTTATATTAATTACTACAAAAATTATATTTTTTCAAACGAGCATATGGAATTAAAGTTTTCTAATGCTTGAGTACTTATTAAAATAATTCGGTAACCATAAAATCTTACTCATTACATGTTAAATAAAAATAATCGGAATCACTTACTATTTAATATTGATTATGACATAATTTTATATTAATTACAGCATTTGTCATTTCTTAATACAAGACAATCAAATAAATAAAAACACAAGTAAAAAATTATGTCACCCATTTAATAAAAAATTAAAAATATACATAGTTGAAACAATATAAAAATTTTAAGTACTGTAAATTTTCTTAATAAATAATTAATAAAAATATTCAAATTTATCATTAACTTATTAACCCTAGTAATTATAATAATAGTAATATATTTTCTATTTATCACTACCTTATTTAGACAACCAGTGTTTAGTACTTACATTTCCGTGACTATTAAACATATTTCCTTCTTTTGTTACTAATAAAATTTCGTAAATACCTTCCTTTTTTTTTCATACCTAACACTTTTGAAACATCTCTCTGTATTCAGTGTAAGTAAACAACGAAATCCATTTCTTTATTCATCTACTCCTTCTCAATGTTTTCTTCTAAGAGCAAAGACATGTTTGAAGGCATTGATTAAAGGGCCATGTGAAACGGGGAGGATGATATACGAACCATGTGGAGGAGGCAAATAAGACAATTTTTAATGAGTTATATCTACTTAATAAATTCAAGATCTAAATTTTGTAAGATAAATTGACATGAGACTAAATTTAGATATGAGAATCTTAAATATGATATTAGGTCATAAAAATAAAATTTATTTTTTTAAAACAACCTTTTTTCTGAAAGAAATATTCTAAAACAATAAAAAGATATTTTTTCATTAAAAACAATTTTTGTTAAGAAATATTCTAGATCAATAAGTAGAAAAGAATCATTCACAATAATTGATACTAAAAATTAATTTATTTTAAGGCAAAGTGCAAACTATTGTATTTAAAGGAAAAATATACACGGATCTAAAAAATGAGACGATATAGAGGGACTCGTAAAACATAAATTAAAAAAACCTCGTATTATATCCCATTGGAAGTGTCCTGATCCCAAAAGGTGTTTTCGTTGGTAAAGAGAAAAATAAATATATAATTGGAAAAAAGTAGAAACTTATCTAAATAATTTTAATAAATAAAAAAAAGAAAAACATTTTTTTATAAATTAAAATTAATTTATGTAAAATTTAGACAAATTACATATTTCTTTTTACAAAATAGACTTATATATAAATCGATTATAAAAAAACTTATTTTTTAAAAATATTCAAGGATCCGAAAAAATTGGTTATCTAAACCTAAATTTGTAGGCCCAACAATGCCAGAAAATCCAATTTGGGTCCAGAGTCCACTTGTCAGTCACGCACATGTAAAATGTTGTCTTCCTCACGCAACTTGCTTTTGCATCTCCAAAGTTTCAAATTTTCTCCCTTTTCTTTATCTTTTTCTCCACACTTTATTCCCTTCAACCCCACAAAACCGGCTTGTAAAGTAAGGTTTGCGATTAGACTTTTTAATGGGTGATCCGATAGCAGATGAAACAACATGCCTAACGACAACAAAATTCACTAGGATGGGCTCCAATTATAGTTTTGATACCATGTGAGAAGTTGACTTTAAGCCTAACTCAACCCTACAGAATCAACTTGTAAGGTGATGTTTACACCCACTTATATACACTTAAATGACCTCATCTCTAGTCGATGTAGGACTTCCAATAGTAATCAAGTAAATTTCAATTATGATTTGGGTTAGTAATTCATGATACCACTGTTTTATTCCCATGCAGTTTTATTCTTGTACTGTATATCTCCCAAAAGCAGTGTTATATTTTCTATAATTTTATTACTTATAAAATAAAATAAATAAACTTAACATCTTAATACTAGTCAAACACTAGTCAAACAAAAGAAATAAGAGAATTAAGAAATTATAGGAATCTTTGTAATTATTTATATAGTAATTAATTTAAAAGTATGAAAATTGACTATTTCTTTCATTCATTCTTTTTTCTTTTGCTATCTGATCTCGTTAGATTTTTTCACATTCCAAGGAAGTAACTATTGCTCTTTGTTAGAGATGATAAAATAAAGAAGAAGGAGGACATAAATAGATAACAAACAAATGGAGAAAAAAAAATGCTATTTTTATATGATATAAAAATATTATATGATATTAATAAATTTATTTATTATTTTTAATACTATTTTTGAATTATTTATAATTGTTATGACAAAAAACCAATTCCTTTTATATCCCATCTATATAAAAAAAAACATTTATTATTTTAACAACACAAACGATCATGTTTTTTTTTTGTTCTTTTCACATAATCACTCATCTACCTTTTTCTTTCCATACCGACTACTCCATCACATTCAAACAAACCTAACGAAGTTTAAAATTTTAAAAATTGTAAAAATCAAAGAAAATAAGACTAAATTGAAAAAACTTGATCTTATAATGAGAAATTAAACAATGAAAATATAAAACTTAAGGATCCTTTGTTTTTTGTATTTCATTTTTAACTGTAAAACTGTCACAATTTTTTATTTCTTTTGTTTATCTCATTTTTAATTTTGTTTTCACGGTGCATTTTTATTTTTTATTTTCAAAAAAATATTAAAAATAAAAAATATAATATAAAACTGACTACTTTATATAATAAAAAATAAAAAGTATTACATTGAAATTTTTTAAAGTATCTTTTAGTTTAATGCTGTAATTTTTTCCTCATAACTAAAGAAAAAGTCATACAAAGAAAGAAGTAAACGTCAAACATTTTTTTTTAACCAAAACCAAAGGCAAAACGAAGATAAAAGCTGAAAGATTATTTAAGCCTTAGCATTTGATTAGTAATATAAAATTCACACTAATTAAACCTTTTCTCTTTTCTTTATTTTTTGTTCTAGAATAAAAAAGTAGATGAGGGCTTTTATTATTAACCGTGTTATCTGAAATCAATTATAAGTTGACATGATAACATATTTTTATATTCATTTAATATATAATATAAAAATAAAATAATTATACAATAGAAAATGTTTACAATTTTTAAAAGATAAAAGATAAAAAAATAAAATAAATAAATGTAAAAAATTTATATTTATTGAAATATATTTTCTGATATAGTTAAAAAACCACCTACACTACTTTTCACGTCAATCCAAACAACATTTATTGTATGCACTGTCAATATCACCTACAACGCAATTCGATGCTATTTTTTATTTATTTTTCTACATATCTTCTCATTTGTGGTAATAAATAGCTTCAGCCACTTGTAATAATCATTACAGAGAATAATATAATTTTACTTTTTGAAAAATAAATACATAAAAAATGATGTAATATATAAAAAAAAATGATTAAATAGATTAAAAAGAGTTACAGAGTACAGTACTTTTGTTCGTTGTGATGTAAATGGAGTGAAAAGCTGCGTGACCCAGCGTGAGACACGAGGGGTGGGCCCGGGGTGCTGATCCGGCCCGGCTCATCCCATTATACGAGTTTGGATTGGCCCAACGCGGCTAACCATTGGGATTACGTAACCACCACATTCACATGCACTATACATTGGATAACGTCCTGATGGACCCCACTTCACCACATTGCTCTTCCATGCTGGAAAGTTCCATCTCTCCATTGTACACGTCACCTCCCTCAATTGGGTAAAGCCTGCAACAACGCATGATTCATGCTTCCTTCTCTTTCTTCTTCTTCACTGCACAGCAAGAATACCACTTTTCGCTGCTTTCTCTTTGCTCTCTTCCACTTTATTTTATTGGGAAACAGTCGTAGGTAGAATCTCTTACTTCCTTTTCACTTTTCCAAGTCCTTCTCAAAAGTCAACCCTCCATGCTTCTCTCGGATTTCTTGTTCATCGTTGCTTCCACTCACTGGTTTCCAAACACTCTTTTCCCTGCTTTTTACTTTCTTTACTTTTTTCCTGCCTGCTTTTCATCACGAAAATTATATTTAATTTAATTCGCCTTGTTTTTGTTTGTTTCTGGTGGTTTTCTTATCTTCATTCGTTTCTGCTTTAGTTTTTGCTACTCTTTTGAGAGGACAGAGTGGTGAGCTATGATTACTTAGTGCCCTCTGATCTGGGTCTTTTTATGATTCAACCTTCATGCCATTACAAGTTCTGAAGTTATTAGTCGTGTGGGTAAATTCTGGATTTTTGAAATAATTCTTTTGGATTTCTAATCAATTTGTTCCAACAGGTAAGACATGGAAATTTGAATCGCTTTTTTCTTTCCATAATAGTATATTGTGTAAATAGTATATCGTATATCCACTTTCAGTGTTCACCATTATTCAGTTATGAATTGTTACATATAGTGCATTTGTCATTTTTGTTTTTTATAGAAATCACTTTAAATGTTATATTTATTATGATTTCGGATTATTTGTATCTATCATGATTTCTGAATAGTTGACATTCTTTTTTCATTTTTTAATATTTTCTAGTTTATTGAAAATAAACTAATTTCCATTTGTATTTTGTCAAAGGACTGTTTTATCATTCTTAATAGAGTTTCTTATGGTTTCACAGGTATAACTGCGTTTCATGTGAAGCTATTCTGCAATTGCCTTTTTTTCTTCTTAAGCTTTAAATTTTATCGACCCTGTGCGATTTTTTTTACAGCTTGTAAACCTTCACAACGTAACAACTGATGTAAGACGAGATTGGCTTTTGCATAAAAGGACTCTGCAACCCTGCATGGACCACCTGAGCTGATATCTGGATCTTCTTTATTTAAATTGCTGTCTATACAGTATGAGGTTTTGTAATCTCAGAACCTTTTTTCATTATTGGAATTGAAGATTAAGGAAATGGAGAAGGTTTGTGAGTTCTGCACGGCCCTGAGGCCACTTGTTTACTGTAAAGCTGATTCGGCATATCTTTGTCTATCCTGTGATGCGAAGGTGCATTTGGCAAATGCTTTGTCCGGCCGGCACCTCCGGAACCTTGTGTGTAACTCATGTGGACATCATGCTGCTTATGTTGTATGTTTGAACCACAAAATGTTAATCTGTCGAGACTGTGATAAAAAATTGCACAATGTTTCTTTATCACACCAGAAACGAGCTATCAGAAGTTTCATAGGTTGCCCTTCTGCTAAAGACTTTGCAGCACTCTGGGGGTTTGAATTGAATGAGATTGAAAACTGTGCTAGTCAGGATCAGTATGATTCAGTTTCTTGTGTTTCTGCAGAATTGAATGTAGCACAAGTCTCAGGAAAGCCTGACATTCAAACTGGGGTCCCTTCATTGCTAGCTGGGGCCAAACTTGATGAGGGATCGACCAGTCAACAAGGTCAGGTATGCAAGATAGTTTTAATATCTCATTTATTGTAATGATGAAAGTTTTAGATTTTACTCATTTGAGAATTACTTTAATAGCTAAAGCCCTTATGATATAAAATTTAGCTTTATGATATAAGATGGCTGTATTATAAACTATAAACCATTTGGGACCTCTGAAGTGATTGACTTTAAAAGCACGTATATACATGTATATTAAAGTTTACGAGTTTATTTTCCATACCTTGTGAGAATTAGAGGAGTCATTATAACGAGTTAAGAGTAGAACAGGATGTACACTGTCATTGCTTTCAATTTACTTTAAATGGATGCAATAATAGGAGTACTCGATACTTTAGTTCCGAAAGTTATAAAGTAATGGTTAATCTAGTCCTGGTTTTATAAAAAAAGATGTCAGTTAATTTAGTCTATCAAATTGGTTCCCACAGTTAATTTGATCTTTTAGATTGTAAAATTAATAATTTAATCCCTGAATTTAACAAAACTTGTCAAGTTAGCTATTTAATTTAACAACTATCCATCAATTCGGTTCTTGAAATTTATGGTGTGTTTGCTTTGGTAGATTTACGGTTTACGGATGGAAAGGTGAATGAGTATCGTGTTTGCTTTAGGAGATTTGCAGGGATTAGAGGGAGTGGATTTGCAGGTTAGGATGGAGAATGAATTCTTGCATAGGTGAAGAGATTTGAGGAGATTCACTGTGATTTTACTGAAGTACCTTTGTGTATTTTTGAAATAAGGTTCTGCATGTAACTGATGGTGTAGTTGTCCTGGTGGTTTCGTGAGGCTGTCGTTGGTGGTTTTGTGGTGCTGGAGTTGTGCTTTGTGTGAAGTGTTGGTGGTGAGAACAGATTCTCTGCAATGAGAATTGATAGTTTTTTATTTTCTGAGAAATGGATCCACTTTTAGTTTAGTTTTTATTCTTAAAACCTTAAATTTAATAATAATAATAATAATAATAATAATAGAGTGAGAGGCTGAATTGATTGATACACACTTACAATCAGAAACCAAAATGACTTACATTGAAATTAAAACAAGTCCAGGGAGTAAAATAATAATTTTTATTTTGGAAATTGATTTGATGGTTACTCTTGTATTGGATAAATGATAGAAACTACCAGTTTATTAAATCTTGAGCAAATACAAGAATGGTTTGTGCATTCTCAAATTTTGGAATTTGCAACATGTTTTGGCCAGATTGGTGTTCCTCACCTTGTAAAATCTCTTGTAGTTGCTAATCTTCCTTTCTTATTTTATGACAACCACTTGGTCAGCACACAACAATTACGGGAAGGTGTAATTTAAAATCTACCCTTATAAGTATTTACTTAAATTGTAATTTTTTTCTAGTTCCAATTCAGCAAATCAAGACAACAAATAACATAATTTGGATTTACAGGTGTAATTAATTGGCAAAAGGAACAGCTTCTATCATATGTATAAATGCAACTCATATCTTTTCCGCTTTTGATACAAGTTAAAATGTGATGTATCTCAATTTTTAATATTGTCTTGCAGATATTGCACAATCATCAAGAGCGTCAAACTATTGTGCAGCAGATTATTGATCTAAAATGGCTCCAACAAAATGAGGAGATTGATTATTCTGCGAAGATCAGTAGGCTAAAAGAAAAAAAATCATCACCTTCATTATATAACACTCTTAAGAAATTGGACGAAAAAATCAATGGTCAAGCACAAAATTCCCAGGATTTGGCTACTAATGTTCTGGAAAAAGACCGTCCTATCGTGGAGCCGAGCACAGAAACTTTGCCTTCTACTTTTTCTCAACTTGATAATTTATCTTCATCTTCAATTATCGATCTTCCCTTGCATGGAGAATTGTTCTGGACCTGCAAAAGTCCTCTTCGAAGTAATCAGGTCAGAGAATTATCTGTTTGAAGAGCACTGGTTTTAACCTCTGTTTTTAATATGAAAATATGAAGTGCTAACTTCTCCTATTTTGCACCTTGCTTTGGTGGGATGCATCCCTTTGGTTACATGAAAATATGAACATGTACACACAAATATGCAAAAAATGTTTCAGACAAATCACAACTTTTTTCCATTGCAGTTTGAAAGAAAACACTAGGTTTTGTACATCATTGGATAATATATTTAGCATATGATGAAGAATGGGGACATAGAACCGAGGAATAAACATAAAAACAATTGAAAAATTCCATATTTTTTATGTTAAATTATTAAAGGTAAGCTATCATCAAGGAGACAGATATTATGCCTTGTATAGGTAACTCAAAGGGCACTAAATCTCACCAGACAAGCAACGCGAGCTTAAAACTCAGGTATATCTTGTCTACATTGGAAAAGAAAACCACAATCTAGCTAGGGATAAGATATCCCAATTCTCATTCAACTAAATCCTAACTTCTGATATTACGGATATTCCCTCAATCCTGATTATAAACAACATTTCACATTTTCTGCTACATTACAAATCATAATTTAATCTAATTTGAAATACAATTTCCCCATACTGCAATAAGCTTCCAACAGTTATAATTGTTATACATTTCTCCTTTTCCTTTATTACAACATATTAATAAAAAGCTTTATAATGATGCTGTGTAGCCAGCAAGGACAAACCGAATGAAAAGCTGAAAGGACAAACTGGACCAACAAAAACCGTACATGAGAAAAGCATATAATGCTAGAAACAAAACAGGAGTATATTATGCTAAGAAAAGGAGTGATTTTCATATATAATTACTGAAACGGGTATTGGTTTCATAATATAAGATTAACATCATTCCAAGATTTTCCTAACAGTGAAGGTCCTCCTATGCAAAGGCTTAACTTGTGTCTTCCAGGCCTATCCTAGTTTAAAGAAAAATTGGGTTCAAGCTGAAAAAAATTGAAAATCATACAAACAAATTTCAGCCAGCTTTTGAATGTCTTGAACAGGAGTTTGGTTGAAAAAATGCCAAATTAAACATGCTCTTGATAGGGTTTCTAAACTTAAATCCTTATCATAGAAAGTTTGGAAATTTTGTTTCAAACATAGCATGCTGGCTTTTTAATCTTAGACCTTCCTCCCAATCTGTCAGTGACAAGAAAGAAGAGTTGAATGTCAGATATATAGTAGCGTGGGAAGACACTTGTTTTGCTGTGTGTTTGTGACTGCTCTCGCATTTGATTCATTTAAATTTGGTTGACATTATATTGATTGTTCAGTATCAAACATTTGGTCAACTTTATACTTGTCAAAATGAAAATTTCTTTTTGTCAACGTTGCAGCTATGGTCCCAAAATATTCAAGACCTCGGTATATGTGAAGAACTTGTTCGTCTAGATGATTTTAACATCCCTGATGTTGACTTAACTTTCCAGAACTTTGATGAATTATTTGGAGGAGATCAGGATCCAATTAGAATATTGTTTGATGATCAAGATGTCTCTTGCTCTTCTTTAGAGAAGGATAAGTCAGTCGGCAAGTCAGATATTGACAATCTAAGTGCAATGGAGGTCTGAATTTCTTCTTTATAAGTCAACATATTTTCATTCCTTCTTAGTGTGTTGATAGTCGTAGGGCTACATCAGACTATAACGATTAGAGAGAAGAGCATCATAATATTTATACAAACTTGAGCAGAATGTGAACAGAAGTTTATTTTTGCAAGGCTAATTTTAAAGGACAAGGGCAATATTAATGCAGAGTAATAATTTTATGCAGAACAGTGCACTTCAACAATTTCCTTTCAGTGACTTATCACTTCTTGCATCAAAACGGAAGATGTGAAACTTTCAAAGTTTAAATTTTTTCTGATTCATAGTTTTGCTTATACCACACATATTTTTTGGAAAGCATTCAAACACAAATACAGTTGCAACGGTACCATAGATACAGTAAAACTGTTAATATAAGTTTCCGCAACCATTGTATTTCTGAAGCTATTTATAACCATAACAGTTCAAAGAAATACCATAGAAGAAGAATTGGAGGACTGCTGTATCCACCCATGTGATGCAATGATTTAGGTCCATAATTGTGTTATATATGGTGCACATGTTTTGAAGCCCCCATGTTTTTATAGTAAGCTTTAGAATAGAAAAGTCATTTTGTAGTTTACGGTTAATTCCAGTTGATCTTCATCAAAATCATCTGATAATGTATTCATGAATAGTTGATCAAGCTAAGGTATACGAAGTCAAGGTAACATCAACGAGATACCCGGTCTCCAAAATAATATACCTATTAATTGTACTATTTTTTTTTTCCTGTCATGAAAGGATTCTTCGGCTTCTGCATCCATTAATCTCTTCCAATCTGATCATGAGAACAAGGATATGAACCCTCTCGTCCAGTACTGTCCAAAAAGCATTGATCCTACTCATGCAACTCAACCATTTGATTCAACTATACCCTTATCTGTTTTGGGAATCAGTCTGGAAAGCAGTTTCACACATGAGGACAGTATCCTTTCTCCCTACAGTGAAGGGAAGGCTTATTCAGGTAGTTAAATTGAATTGAAGATTGCACATGTGGAGCCTAAAGGAAATGTCATATGCAGTATAAAGAGAAAAGGTCTCAATTGTGAGTTCTGAGTGCTAAGTGTCTCACTTTAGCCTATGTTTAGTTGAGTCATTTTAGCATGCCATTTAGTTATCGCGTACCTGTTAGTTCTTTATCTCAGTATTGTGAATTTTGACATTCGAATTTGTTTTTGGTACCACATTGTTCTATTACCAGCAATAATGCATTTTATCCCTGGAAATATTATTAAGTTGATATTTGTATTTTATCAATTTTTATCATATTTATATTCTTTCTGCTTCCAGGCATGAGAAGCAATTTCGACTTCTATCCAGGAAACCTGGAGCTAATGTAAGAAAGAGAGTGAAAGGCATTGCTATGACAGAAAGTTTTGACTTTTGCATATTCTTGCCGTAGATATCTCTCTCTCTTCCAGATTGTTCCTCATCATGAAGCATTTGTTCACTTGATAAATTGACTCACTTACATTTTTTCTGTTCATAATATATTGTAAAAGCCATCATGATATGTACTGCTTATTCAGAAATATATTGTTAATCTATGTGTATGTAAATACGAACAAATTCTTCCCAAATTTGAGTTTCCTCCCTGTTAGAAGTCTAATATCTTGACAACTCAATTCCTAGATGGTGTTGTATAACATACACTCAATACCATGGACATTATATACAGCGGGAAAAAACTCTACAGACAGGTATTGCAAATCTCCAAGTAATAATACAAACAACTACTAAGAATTCATTCTTTGCAATATACAGTCCTTTACTGGTTAAAATTTGTCGAAAAATATAAAACTAAGAGAGATTTACTAAATTTCGTGTTAGACTCGTCTAAATATGTGATTATCAATAAATTTCATCTAATGAAAAAAAGAAAACTGTATAAAAGAGTGTCTGACCAAGTTTGTTGTTATTATTTCTCTTGATTATATTGATAAAATAAAAGAGCCCGGGGATTTGTTTGGAGGGTGTGTAATCTACATGCATAAATACTGCCGGATAGCAAGGTCTTTTTGGTTATTGATAAATGATATGTTTGTTGCTGTACCTGCAGATCTAGGGACTTGTTTTTGTTTCTCTTGATAGCTAAGTTTAGTCAACCCCTTTGCATTTTTTTCTTGACGTTTGAACTCTTAAGCCCTATTACAGAATAATCTACCTATACTAAACAGTTATGTTTCAATTGAATCAAAGTTAAGGATTAAGAAGCAGCCATTTTCAGTGGCAGCTCTATGCATTGAGAGTAGTAGAGAAAGGGACATTTGTGATTTGGTCTTTGGACCTTGATAAAACTTAAGAACAAGTAATTGAGGTTTTAGCAGTGTGACGAAAGCTGTAATGAAAGGGAAAGATAATCTGAACATTGTTTGTTTTATGAAAAAACAATATCTGAGAAGAATTGTGTGGCTAACTTAACAACCATGACACGTGGGAAAGAGTCTATGTATTGGGCATGGAGAAAGAAATTAACGTGAGAATTTTGAATAAGTGTTATTTTATTCAACAAACATTTTGATAGGAGATTTTGATGGAGTAGCGATTAGAGGAAGAGGTTGTTGTAAATGTGATAAAGAAGCAATCCCTCTAACCTCTCACACTCCAATTCCAAATAGAAAGACCATGATTTCTTTTCTTTTCTTTTCTAAATAAATGTCAACCTGTCTTAATCCACTTCATGACTTGAAAATGGGAAACCAAAGCCTAGACCACCAGCCAGTACCCTCCTTCAAACTAACTTCAAATTCAAGCATTATATAATCAAATGCTGCCCTAACCGCAACTGCACCTTGAATACGCCCTCTAAACTGTCTTCTCCTCTTATTATCTTTCTGTTAGAACCAAAATTTATTTTTTCTATTTATGTCTATCTTCAAAACCAACAATAAATCATACAACGTGGACCCCCATCTACCAATTTATATGGATCTCAATTTCTTACCTGTTATTGTTCATAATACAAAAAATTAAAACATTTCATATTAACATGAGAATGTTTATTACGCTATTTGACATATACAATGGTTTAGTAACCTCCGCACAATAGTTTCTGCATTAAGTAATAATTATTGACACTAAACACAGATATTAGTTAATATAAATGAATACACAACAATGCATATACCAATAATTGAGAGCAGATTTTGTAGTTTATAAAACCCCCTTTTTTTTCTCTTATTTCTACTTTAAAACCTCTGTTAATAATAAATATATCATATTTAACAAATATAAAACAAATTTTTTAAATAAAATAATAATATTTATAGTTATTAAATGGTAGTATAAAATATAATAGATGTTAAACTATGACTATCCTTTATAAAATATTGCATAACTATTTCTTAAGAAAAAAATTAAAATTAAAATGAAGCTTCTTTAGAATATTTTTATATAACTTCTCTGAATATTAATTTTTAAATTGTATATAATTAAATTTGAAGTTATCAATAAGAGTAAAAGAGAAAGTATATGAATGGGCAATGCTTAAGCACGAAATTTAGTTTTAAGAAACACACCAATTTAAAATACCAAAAAAATCCTAAAGGGATGTAGCAGATCTTACGAATTGAGTAGGGGTAATTAGGGAAAGGCATAAAAGTTGAATAAGCTCCGAAAGAGCGTTCTGTTAGGAAGTGTGTCAGAGACGGTTTCTTTCTTTCTTTCCATGGCACCAAACACACTCGCCTCAACCATTACTACTATAAAATCTCTTCTGCCACTTCTCTCTCTCTCTCTCAAATCGCTTTCTCTTTCTAAAATCTCTTCAGTCCTCGACAGAAGCTCAAGCCAACAGCGAGGTCAGTGATTTTCAAGAAATTCTCTGTTTATTCAATCAACAGCATCTTCTTTAATTCAATGTTAATTCCTCTATCAATTAACTTCATTATACATTAAGTAATTTGCATGGTCGACTTATCGATCATTTCATCGATATTTCTTGAATACAACTTAGTTCGACGTTTTCTTCGATCGCGCACTGTGATTCTTTAATGAATCGGTTATCAAAATATTATGATCTGAGTACAAATATTAGTTAAGTGATGCCCGATGAAACAATTCAGTTAATGATCGGTCATCGCGTTGCGATTCCGCAATTCTTTTTAGTTGTAACTATCTTTGTCTGATTTTGCAGAATCGAGAAAAATGCTTAATAAGGACGCTTGCTCTCCCTCCTCCAACGGCGGATTCGGCCCCGCTGCCGTCTCTGGTCAATTGCCGTCAAACGGAGGCTACGGTTCACTGTACTCAGCTCTGTCGAACGATAACCTTCCTTCGCTCTCCGCGAACTGCAGCAACGGAGGCGGCGTTTCGCTGTACCCGTACTCCGACTCAACAACTCAGTATGACTCGTGCGTGATTCAGAAGCACCAGGACATGGTGAACCGTCAAAGCATGTGCCTGAATCGCCTGGTGGAGACTTCCAAAGAGGTGGATGCTCTGAGGCAGGAGAACGGTCAGCTCCGGGCAGCAAACAAGGAGCTGCAGAAGCAGCTGCACCTCGTCATCCAGGCTTCGCTGGAGAGTCAGTACGCCGCCGCCGGCAGTGGATCCTCCGGCCAGACTCAACCGACGCTGTTCGACGTCTTGCATGGCTTCCGTAGCCTCCACATTGGGGAAGGCAAAGAGAATTATGCCGATTGGAATAACAACAATAATCATAATCACAACAATATTTTGAATAATAATAATAACAAGGACTTGCAGGAAGCGTCGGACGAGAGTCCGACGAGCGTGATGGAGAATAACGTGGTGGAGGTTGAGAGATTCTCGCTCCCTAAGAGCATATCTGTGAGGTCCAATGGCTACTTGAAGATGGCTCAGACTGCTGCTGTTACCACCAATAATAGTGCAACTCGCAATAAAAGTGCCACTCGCCCACGCGCCACCGCAACTCCACCTGAAGCCGTTGTAAGGACACACGTACTAACTATCTATATATGCTTGGGCTTTTTGAGTTTTTGTTATTATTATTATTATTATTTGTCTTGATATGTGATTATTGCGTTTATCGTTATTTACCGTACTTGACGTGCTTGTTAGTTGCTAATTATTTTCCTTTCAAAAGAAGTAAAGCATTGCTTGTCTATGTCATTACCTGGTGGTAGCTGCAACGAATGGAGTAGTTTGTGGTTGTTGTTTTCATTTGCGTGTGCTTGTTTTGGAAGTGTGCAACTCTAGTTAGCAATCGGGTTCGCAGGACCCATTAGCTCAAGTTGCTCTAAGGCATAAAGAAGTAGCCCGAGCCTTGCTGTGACAGTTGTAACCTGTTTGGTGGGTGGTGGCTAGCATAACCTGGGCTTTAGGGTCGTTAGGTGGGGCTCTAGCTTTTTCCGTTGTTTCCTTTTCTTGCGTGGGTATCATGTCCCAGTTAAGTAAGATTAATTTTGATAAGGAGCCATACAGTTTTGGTATTGTATAGGGGTCAAATAATTGTTTTTCAACCTCTATGAATTTTGAAATATAGAGAAATTGCCAAGACTGTTAGCCATACAACACACGTCCACTAAATATTGTTCTTTCATGTCTAGATTTGAAAAGATTTATGATAGTCAAGTTAGATCTGTCATTCTGCTGCTAGCTGCTAGTGGTTTGTTATGTTCATCGTCTTGATAGCCACTAACAAAAATTTCTATTTAGTGTTAGATGACATTACCATTTTTAATTGGTAGAGTAGAGCTGATGCAAATATATTTTATTTATTATGGAAATTTTTATTGCCAGCGAAAAACATAAAGAAGTCATTTTAGTAATTAATGTAATTAGTGTGTGGAATATATCTAGTTTGTGGATCGTGCACATAAATGCATAATTGGACATGACATAGATAACCATATCTAACAAACTTTAATTAATTTTTGTATGAATCCACATTATATTCTTTCCTCTCTTATTATACACTTATGCTCGTTTAGACGATGACATTTAAATTAAGAGAGTATAGTTCATCTTACTTAGAGGATGACACAAAGTCAGCTTAATTGGTTTAGCACAGTATATATGAATTGTTATAAAATCTTAAATATATTCAATGTTTATGGATGAAAAAATTACGAATCTGACTTAACTACAATTGATTGTTGGTAGCATAAAAATAGGAAGGAGTTTATTTGTTTATTATTATTGTAATTTATGCTATTTGCTTGTTGTTGAAATTTTTGCATATGTTGCCATGGAATGGTACAGCAGAAGGTGTATGTTCGGGGAGGGCAGAAAGAGGAAGAGCCTCTGGAAATGGTAGTGTACAACCAAGGGATGTTCAAAACTGAGCTGTGTAATAAGTGGCAGGAAACCGGAACATGCCCATACGGAGACCACTGCCAATTTGCTCACGGTATTGGGGAGCTTCGCCCAGTCATCCGCCACCCACGCTACAAAACTGAGGTCTGCAGGATGGTCCTTGCGGGGGTCGTGTGCCCATATGGCCATAGATGCCATTTCCGCCATGCACTCACTGAACAAGAGAAAGCTGTCGTATCACAGCCTAAGCCGAGAACAATGAAGCTGGAAAGATAAAGAGTCCGTCTGCTGGAGTACACGTAAATGGTACATAATATTCTTCATTGTGTAATTACAAACATGGACAACTCCCACCTAAACAATAATATTGCTTTTCTAATGAATTGGAAAAGTAAGGGTAAAATACAAAAATAGGAGGTTTGCCAATATCTAGAGCAGGATTGTTGGGGAGAATGTGGTCAGTAGTCGTGGTGCCTTTCATTTTTTTTTTCTCCCGTCACATTTTGATTTTTGAGAGTTACATTCATAATACGTCAGATGATCCCGATCCAACCAACCAATAGACAGTATTTTTTGTAATGATACTACTTTTCTTTTCTTTTTTTTTTTGCTTTTTTTGGTACTTTTGCAATTATACCAATTGATACTTTGCAAAGAAAGCAATTTCTCATCTCGGTTGTAATATATTTCTACTGTAGTCTATTTCTTAGCTGCCTGTACTATTTTTTCTTTTAGTACGAGCATATAATATATTTTATTTCCCTTCGCTTTCCTCATCAAGTAAATCCCTCTTTCCTTAGGTTACAAAATCAGGTCTTAAAATAAATTTGGTAGTAATCTTTGTCTTGGCCAAGATTGTCGTTTTATTGTTTTAGCCCAAGATTCGTTAGGCCTTGGCCCAAGTATAGTAATATGCTCACATTCACTTCAGCCTTCTCCCTTGAACAAAATGTGTGTAATTAAGCTAGGACATTCTACCACGTTTCTTCGGCGTACCACTGATCTCACATACCTGGACGTTGGTAGCTTAGTTCCTTCAAAAATCCATAAATAAACATTTTAAGGAAATTCATGTCATTCACTTTTCATTAGAGATAAAACTTCAACCATTTTATTTTGCCAACCACTTGTCGGCGTGCGCAGTTTTATATATATACTCTTGTAAGATAAATTCTTTTACAGGGATCCAACTTTGTCCAGAAATCTCTTATTTATTATATATGCCCAATTATAAAAAAAAAAAAAAGTATCAATTTGATATCACTGGCTTTTAAAACGACAAAATAAACACTCTTATTAGTGTTCTTTTATTTTGTTACATTAATTTATGTTCGAAAAACATGGATTGATGGAGCACGTGGTGGTGTGCAGTCGAGTACACGATATGTGGCCGTGCATTCATAATCAAACGGTTGAAATATTTGATTGAGTTTTGATGAGTGGCGTAGAGAGATAATCGAAAGTTGAACGGGAGAAAAGATTCGTGTAGGTGGTGATAAGATAAAGACATAGCGTAGTTGTGTGGTGGGGTTGGTGTGAGTAATGATAAAACCCATCTCCCTCTGTTAAGCATCAACATTTCACAACACTTATTCCTATCATCTTCTCCCTACAGACATCAATATATATTTAGATGTGGTTAACCTAACCTAACCCAACAACCTGGCGTTTCATATTGCAGAGAGAGAAAGGGAAAGGGAGAAGAGGTTGATGAAGTGATGGGAGATGGGTGGGTTGGTAAAGCATAAGAGAATCCATATCTCTCACTGTTTTTGCCGATTCCACCCATTCCTATGATTTCCTCTCCTTTCTCTCTTTCCACTCTCCTCTTACATATCTATGGTAAGCTCTTTTTTTCCTTTCAGATCTCCTCTTTATACCATAGATCTGTGCTTTTAAGAACCTTGTTTTCTCTATCTTCTTACTTTTTCTTTCTTCGCATCTATGTTACTCTGCTATAATTACTATCACAGATTTACCTTCCTTTGTTTTTTGTTCTTCTTGTTTGAGGTTTAACAGATTATATGAGCTATTTCTAGCATATGCATCTGTTCTTTATGATACATGAGCGATGTACGTTTTTAGAGAGAAGCTAATTAATTGGATCTAGCTGAATCTTGGTTTATTTGTAAATCTATTTGTCTATATGTACTGGTTTTGTCTTAACTATTATTTAAAACGAATTAAATAAAAAAATTAACAGACACTGACAGCTATAGTTATTTTGATGTCTGCAAATTTATCGTAAGATTTATCTGTAAGAATTGAAGAAATAACTGTCTGTCAGTTCTGCTGAGTTTTCAAAACAAAGTATCTATTTTAAAAACTATTTGAAAAAATTGTTAGAAGTTCACAAAATCAGCTATTACTTTTCAAAAAAATAAGATTAATTACTTTTCAAAATAATAAGATTAAGTATACCTGAGTGATATTTTTAGTTTAATCGATTCCAATATTATAAAATATGAAAACATGTTTAAAATTTACGGAATGTTAAAAACGTAAACCTTTGCATAGTTAGAAATGATAATTTCTTGTTAATTAATATTTAAATAATAAATGAGGTGTGAAGATGCTTATTCGAAGTGGCCAAGTTAAACGGTTTTTGAATTTATATATACATTTTTAATATAATATTAGAGTTTGTATTGAAGAAAATGTTCTGAACCTGACAAAGGAGTTCACTAAAAAGAAATTGGAAGATTTAATAATATGACACGAGACTTGAAGAAAGAATAAGGCGAAAGAATATATTCATTAAATAATAGGCTTAATACCGCTTTTGGTCCCTAGTTTGAGAGGTTTTGTTCAATATCGTCCTACCTTTGTTTTTTTAGTAACAATTAATTTCATTTTTTGAAAAAACTGTTCAATTGATTCATTTTTTGTTACGACATCAATTTTTTAACCTGGTTATGACGTCAATAAGTTCTTTTATGCATTTACCTATCCAAATGTTATTTTAACAGTCCTGACATAATATTATGTTAAAAATCATGTCATCATCGTATACAATAAGAACTATAATAAACAATTTAAACTTAAATATGGAACCACTATGAATAAAAAGGACTCAATTGAAAAGTTTTTTCAAAAAGTGGAATCAATTGTTATGAAAAAAAAAATGTAGGACCATATTGAACAAACCTTCCCAAATTAGGGACCAAAAGCGGTATTAAGCCTAAATAATAATAAAAAGACTTTAAAAATTAATTCAAATTTGGAGATGAATCCATCCAAACTAATACGAAATAAAAACTATGCAAAACAGGCATAAGCCGATTACGCGGAATGCGGACATCTTTTTCAAGCAAAAGAAATAGTTGTACCACCATTTTATTGATTTGTTCAATAAGGTTGAATGTTTAAAAATAACATTTAAATACTTCTTATTCATAACTTTTAAACAATAAATGCGTAAAGAAATAAAATTATTTTAAATATTAGCTTTTCCAAATATGTTTCTTCAAATTGTTGACACTTTTGTTTTCTAGGAACAAGTATGCTGTAAAGTTGAAATAACACGAAGTCGATGAACGATATACATCATCATCCTTTTGTTTTTCACTTTTTCTCAACTACTTGTGTGATATCATGAAACCTTTAAACAACGTGATTCGATTTATACCACCAAGAAATTTATTGAAATGTTCCTCTCCTTTACAAATGTGATTATGGTTATAGTTGTTTCTTAATTATAAATATTATTACTATAAAAATATACTATTTATAATAACAATTTTTATTGCTTAAAATTCATAAGGTATAAAAAGTAATATAACTTGAGATAGACTCTGATATTATGTTAAGAAGTAAATTTTAAGACTAATTTAACACCACAAAATCAGCTTGTAAGGTAGAGTTTGCACCTTCACTTATATATTATAATTTGATCTTATATTTAGTCAATGTAAAACTTTCAACATATATACTTATAATAAATTGTAAAGTCTTTTTATACCGATTTCATCAAGAAACGGTATAGAAAGTGGTAGTATAGCATAATTGCAATACATTGTAAATACTTTTTTTACTAGTACAAAAAGTCTTTTTCAGTACCAACTAAACTTAAAACTAATATAGAAAGTGATGTGGTGATAAAAGTATAATATTAGAGAATACTATCTATGTCGATTAGTCATTATAATTAGTATAAAATGTTTAATATTCATATTTGTCCTCCTTTCACGCTTCACTTTTGCGGAATCTGTGAGCTTTCTTTACGTTTCTTCTTATTCATTTCTTTCTCTCGTTCTTGTTTTCTTCTTTGTTTGTCCCGTTCGTCTTTGGTTGTCATTCTTCGTTGTTGTGGACATATTCCCATGGTTAGTGGTCTTTGTTTTATCAGTAGTGAAGTTGTCGTGCATTCCCTCCTTCCCCCGTTGTTGGTGGTGTTGCAGTGCGTCACTAGTGCTTAGGGTTGGAGAGGTGTTGCGGTGTAGTGGGTGACACTCCTTATGCGCATTGGAGCTTTCGTTGTGCGGTGGGTTGTGCTCTTTCATCACCCTCAAATTACCTCGTTGCTCGTGGTGTTTTGAGTTTTGTCGTCGTTATAAGTAAGTTTCAATTAATACTCACTTGTTTTACTATTGAGACACGTGCAAAAAATCATATTCCTAAACGTTATTAAGTTATGAAATTTGAAAATTTCAAACAATAAACATCTTAAGTATTATCAATAAAAGTTAACTCAAATTGTTCATTTTATAGATTTCGATAACTTAAATAAGATGTTTTAGACAAAGTTTAAGAATCAGTATAAAAAGTATGTCATTCTATGTTGGAAAATGATATATAGACAACAAACTTTGACAATATTTAGACAGAGGACGCGTGTTTAAATGTGATTGGTCCACGTGAAATATGAATTTTAAATTCGACTGCAGACGTGGCATGCAGAGAAGGGATCAGATTTGAATCTGAAAATATTTTTTTCATCTTCGTGCATTCAACACATTTGAGAGTTTGAGAGAGAGAGGGAGAAGCGAAACGCGTTCGAGAACCCAGCTGACACCGTCACAGTGACGATCTCGTTCGAACCGGCCTCCACTGTCGTCGGATTGCCGCCGCCGTAGACCCGCCATCTGTAACGCCCCGGCAACTTACAAGGACTGTTGACTGCCCCCACAAATCACCACGAGACTTTCCAGTGTGCTTTGTCCTCACTCGCACACTTTCCGGGAAAGCTTCCCGGAAGGTCACCCATCCCAGAATTACTCCAGGCTAAGCACACTTAACCATGGAGTTCTTAAGGGTTAGGCTATCGAAAAGTAAATGCATTTTTGGTGATATAGGTAGCCAAATCAATTCCTTTAAGCTATCTTTCAACTGTATAGTCATACCTATACAGTCTCCAGATCCCTCTCATTCCGGTGTATGTTCGATTCGTCCATGTGCCCCTTCCACTCGAAGCCTGCCAGGAGCCGCTCCTTGTCCGTGCCCCCTGCACCATGCCTCTTGCATCGGCGATCACTCCCCGCCCTCGTCAGTGCCCGGGTGTCACATGCCCACCAGTTTCCGTCTGGTTCGTCCTCGAACCACACCGTACTGGGAGAGGCTAGGCTCTGATACCATTTGTAACGCCCCGGCAACTTACAGGGACTATTGACTGCCCCCACAAATCACCACGAGACTTTCCAGTGTGCTTTGTCCTCACTCGCACACTTTCCGGGAAAGCTTCCCGGAAGGTCACCCATCCCAGAATTACTCCAGGCTAAGCACGCTTAACCATGGAGTTCTTATGGGTTAGACTGACACCCGGGCACTGACGAGAGCGGGGAGTGATCGTCGGTGCAAGAGGCATGGTGCAGGGGGCACAAACAAGGAGCGGCTCCTGGCAGGCTTCGAGTGGAAGGGGCACATGGACGAATCGATCATACACCGGAATGAGAGGGATCTGGAGACTGTATAGGTATGGGACTATACAGTTGAAGGATATCTTAAATGAATTGATTTGGCTACCCATATCACCAAAATGTATTTACTTTTCGGTAGCCTAACCCTTAAGAACTCCATGGTTAAGCGTGCTTAGCCTGGAGTAATTCTGGGATGGGTGACCTTCCGGGAAGTTTTCTCGGAAAGTGTGCGAGTGAGGACAAAGCACACGCCTTCGAAGAAGGCAAAACCTAGACGTCGGAGGTGCGCCGTCGTCTTCTCTCCTCCAAGTCACCGTACCGCCGTCGTTGAGCTGTCATTCGAAGGCATGAGTATCTTCTTTCATTGAGTTGTTTTCTAGCACTGTTGTTGTATGGTTAGAAGCAAAGTCTATAGTAGAAAAACACCCATTACCCTGTTCTTCTCTTTTTCTTTAATTTAAGGAAAATAGGTCCTTCAAATCCAGCAAAGAAAACAACATTTTTTGTGTACGCCTGATTTGGAAAGTATGTGCTCCAAAAAACATGGAACCAAGGATTATTGTAAACAAATGTTCTAAAACAAGGACAAAAAGTGTGAAATCAGCAATGAGTAGGGGAATGAGGTTTACTCTCTTCAGTGTTGAGCTTGGGACTGGCAGCAGAAGCCCCAAGTGAGAGGAAAATCAATGAAGTTGAAGCAAGGAAGAGTAAACGGAAGACCTTGAAATATCTTAAATTGGGCTCCATGAATGTGCTTTCACCTTTTGGAGAGTGATAGCGTGTGAGTCAGAGAAAGGTTACTGACATTATTACAAAGATGAATGGTAAATTTGTTTGTTTGATTATTTGTTTTGTTATATTCATTAGAACAGTTGCTTTTAATAAGGGATTTGGGCAGAGTTTAATTTTTTAATTTTTTAATATATCTAAATTAGTCTACATGACTGCAGTTTGAAGATTCAAGAGAGTGATAACACAAAAACAATTAGGAAAAAGAAGATTTGTGAGAAGAAATATGTAGACTTAGTTGAGATGATTTAAGATAGACTTAATTAGTAGTTTAGTTCATTAGTAATTTAATTTCTATAAGTAGATATTTTATTTATTTTAGTTTTTATATTTGTTTTTAACTTTAATTTCATATTTTGCACACGTATTTGTTTCCGTTTNGAAACCATTTGATCTCAAAGTGGGTATGAATTGTCAAGATGTTTTATTGATTTCAATGTTTCCAGTTACTAAAATAGTTTTAAATATTGCTTTATAGTTTTAAATATTGCTTTATAGCCCGTATAAACCGAAATCTTCAACAGAGTGTTTTGCTTAGAGATAGTGGATTACATTTTTGGCTGGATTCGAAGGACCTATTTTCCTTAAATTAAAGAAAAAGAGAAGAACAGGGTAATGGGTGTTTTTCTACTATAGACTTTGCTTCTAACCATACAACAACAGTGCTAGAAAACAACTCAATGAAAGAAGATACTCATGCAAATCATTGTTAAAAGGAAGAAAATACCTTTTAGAAAGGTACTCCGGCGACACTCCGACGACAATCCGACAACACTAGGCAGTTGGGACGACGACAAGATGTTGCCTTCGAATGATGGCTTAACGGCGACAGCACGGTGACTTGGAGGAGAGAAGACGACGGCGCACCTCTGACGTCTAGGTTTTGCCTTCTTCGAAGCCAGCTCGAACGCGATTCTGGATAGCTGCGTGGAGGGAAGACAACGGAGGACGGTGGGTCTACGGCGGCGGCAATCCGACGACAGTGGAGGCCGGTTTGAACGAGATCGTCACTGTGACGATGTCGGCTGGGTTCTCGAATGCGTTTTGCTTCTCCCTCTCTCTCTAACTCTCAAATGGGTTGAATGCGCGAAGATGAAAAAAATATTTTCAGATTCAAATCTGATCCCTTCTCTGCATGCCACGTCTGCAGTCGAATTTAAAATTCATATTTCACGTGGACCAATCACATTTAGACACGCGTCGTCTGTCTAAATGTTGTCAAAGTTTGTTGTCTATATATCATTTTCCTTCTATATTAGAGCGTTAAATAATATAAAAAATGTTTTTTTATATTGATTAAAGCCTTAATAAGTATAAAAAATATCATTTTCTTATTGTTCTAACAGATATAAAATGTATTTTTTTTATTACAAAAGTAATATAAAAAGTATGGTTCATGTATAAATTATCTTTCTCTTTAACAATTTTTTTGGATCGTTCTCGAAAGTGGTATAAAAAGTGAATTTTTTATAAATGGTTCTTATAACATAGTATATAAATCATTCAATATTTAAATTATGGATAAAAGTAACATAAGCTTAAATTAACGTACTTTAATATTATTTACAAAAGCGTAAATACTCTAAATGAGTCTTGGAACAACAATATTAACAACTTGAGTTAGAGTTTGCGTAATTCAATATAAAACAAATTTTATAGAAAAAAATATGAATCAACATGATGAGTGCTATAAGTGGTATTACGTACTTGACAAAGTTTTAAAAATAAAAAATCTCCAAGTATAAAAATATTACAAATTCCTGATCTAGCATCTGATTATATGTAATATATCTGGACATAAATTTATATGAAATGGGTAATATACTGTAGAGCATTTTACATGTTCAATGCACAATATTATTATTTTTAAATTGAAGACCTTGTCAAGAGAATTTACTGGCTGCAAAGACAAAATTATTTATAATAATAGGATAACATATATTTACATGTATTTGATATATATTATAAAAATAAAAAAATAAATTTCATATTTTTAAAAGAAAAAATAATAATAATAAATACTATTAAATAAATATAAAAATGTATATGTGTGAAAATATCATTTCCGTGGGAGTATAAAACCTAATTGAAGCATCGTGACAGAGACAGCTAGAACCTAATTTAGTGATGCTTTTATTATATATATTTATAAAAGAAAGAAAGAAAAAGATCCCTTGAAAATGGTATCAGACGAGTGAACACGGCAAGGCAAGCATGGCATCGAGATTGATGCGTGTTCTGTCGTATTACCGCGAATTGGGTAAAGTCAAGTTAAAGTGGGCATTTTGCAGACTCGGCCATTCAGTGAGTCACGTGACATTACATCAATGCGTTTTACTTTAATAATATAATGATATAAAATTAAAAATATAGTTATAATAAAAATCTTACCAAATTAAATAATAACAGTCCTTCAGTTTCAAAATAATGGCAGTTGAATGATTGATTTAAGGCGGGGTGAGCGTGGCGAGGGTGGTAAGGCTTCGTATATTATTAGGGTGGGTTGGGAAATTGGTCTGAAGGAAAATATAGGTTTCCTCTGGAAAAGACGAGGCAGAAAGGAAAGAGAGACATCAGCCAGGAAGGGTTTGGTAATGGGTGGTTAGGTAAGAGAAATCAGACTATTCTCTCTCTCTCTTCTTTTCCTCTTGCCTGAGCCTCCCATTCCTAATGCTTCCTACTTTCTCTCCTTCCTCTTTTACTTCCCTTCCATTTCAGTTACACTAGGTATGTATTCATCTATTTCTCTATCTATATCTTCATTTTTCACTCTAATCTGTTCTAATCTTCATATTTTCTAAAGATCCTGATTTCTATATTTATGCTCTGTTATTTTTGGAATTCGTATTATATCAAAAGCAATTTCGCAAAATATTAGTTCATGTGCAGCGTCAACTCACCATCTCTGTGAAGAACAGCCGATTCACATGAGTTTCTTACATTACACTATCTTTAAGATGTAGTAAGGAAATATTATCATACAAAAATGTAGAGCAAAATTTCTCCTACATCTGATCTTCGCACCAGAGTACTCTGTTCAGGCACAAAATAACAAACATGAGAAAGAGGGACTATCATCAACCGTTTGTTTGACTTGGGAAGAAGGGGAGGTGAATAAATTAATGAAATATTTCATCATAAAATATTGTAGGTATAATTTGTTTCCATTTTCAATTGTGTATTTAGTTAACATTAAATGAAGGTTAAAAATATAATTCAGCAAAAGAAAATGTTCAAATGAAAATTCATCGTTACATATATGTATTCTGTATTCAAGGACTAAAAATGGATTCTATTTAAGGTGAAAGTATATGAGAAAATCTTATAATATTTACTGTTAATAAGAGAAAGTCATACAAATCTTCATCGTGAGCATTCTTGGAAAATATATCTTTCAACTTTTTTTTGTAAATATTCTTTACAGTTAATAGTTTTACAAATACATATTATTATGAGATGATTAAATAACCTTTTAAATACACTATATATATATATATATATATATATATATATACTTGTTTGTTTACACTCATTATTAGTTTAGAAAATAAATTATAAAAGGAACTAAAAATTGCCTCTATTTACGGTAAAAAAAGTTGCCAGTGTGAATGTGGGAAATTCTCGGTGGTAAACATGAACGTGATGATGCTCAAAATGCTTTTATTTACATTAAAAAAAAAAAAAACTATTTTCCGCATGCCTTAAATGCTTACACAAATGATAACAAAGTTATATTGATTAACTTATATCGCTTATCACTAAATCTTATTTAAAATATAATTTTAATATATTTATTTTATTCATTCCATAATTCTACTTTTTTTTTAAAATAGACACTTTTTAATTAATTTAAAAATCTAGAGCTTTGTTCACATTTATTTCTCTTTTCATTAATTAAATGATTTTCCATGATATCTTAAGTGGCCGTGTCAGGTCTAGAACTTAACGGTTTGAAAACAAAAATAAGTAAAATGGAAACTCAATTGAAATTATAGATTCTAAATATAAAATTTTAGTGTTAAAATAAAATATTAAAATTTTATATTGAAAAAGAGACCAATTTCTTTTTTAATTTTAAATATTATATGCATACGGCGATAAAAGAAAACCGAGTACTATATTTATTACTGGCTACGTTGAAAAAATGATAAATGATAATAAAAAGTAGTGGAGAGGCCTGAGAGGGTCCGATCCACTACGCAAAAATATTCTATTAAAATATCCTCTGCCGACAACTTTTGTCCATATTCTATGTCACGATTTTCATCATGCTCACAATTTTGATTCCTCTTTTCTTTTCCATTTTTTTTTTCTTATTATTATGATTATGACTGAAAAGGCTCTTGTAACCTTACACAATATTTCTTTCTTGCATCATTTTTAAATTTAATTTGACACAATCCATTGAGATGGAAAGGCCTTCTTCCTCTTCCCTGTGAAACAGAGAGAGAGAAAGAGAAGAAAAGGGAGACAAAATTGGAGGAAGACATGGGTATGGGGGGATTGGGAAGTAAAGCTTATGCTATGCTATTGTTAAATCCATCCCTAATCAAAGCAAAGCAAAATATGGTGTTTCTTCCCTACACCTCCCATACCGCTGTTTTCCTCTATTTTTCCCTCTTCCTCGTCTTTCTGCAGCTGCTTATTCATCTCAGATCTCTCAACTTATCTCATCTGGTAATCTTATCCCTCCCTCTATTTTCTCATCAAATTTTTATCTCTTATTTTTAATCTACTTTCCCATATTGTATTCATTACTTGCAAGTCGTCAGAACTGAAAACTTTTTACCGATTTAAATTTTTTAGATCTAGATAAGTTTGGTTCAAGTTCTTGTTAAACAAATTATACGAACCAATTAAACAGCCAGTAGTCTGGATCTGAGTACATTAAACAAATTTCACTGAAGCACGTATTACAGCAGTTGAACAAAGAAGAGCAAAATCAAGAACACTCATCAAACTCCTTACTCCTAACGTACCTTTCTCCTTTTCCATGCCACCCACTGAATCTTTCTCTCCCTACGATCACCACCACCGTTAATTCTCACTTACCTAATTTGTTGCTATTTTTCTTACAAGTTAGATATATTTCTTTCTGTAATTTGATTGTTCCTAAATTTTAAATGTTAGTTTTCTACTTTTCCTGTTTCAAAATATATAATTTCCTGCAAAGTAACACGGATGTTCTTTTCAAAGACAAGGCACGTCACGTTATTTTTTTTTACTACAAGTTCATTAAGATAATACATGGGCAAATGAAAAAAAAAAAAAAAAAGTTTGTAAATGGTGTTTCAAACAACTCCTTTTTCAAACTAGTGAATATTCAAAACTGAAATGGTGATTGAAAATATGTTTCAATTTTTTTTTTGTTACAATCATGCTTGGAAGCATAAATCCAATTGTTTTTTTACGTGTATAAAAACAGATTTTATTTATATATTTTTGTCTCACATTTGTACTTATATATAATTTTCATTTCTTGTTTATCTTGTAACGCATGGAATTATATATATATAATTTCCTTTAAGAAATTATGGTTAAAGATATGATTTTATTTATATATAATGAAAATAAAAAATAAAAACATGCTTCTAATCACAATTTCTTAAAATATTTAGGGAAAGATAAATTAACATTTAGATATATATCAAATTTATCACGAAAACAATAATAACGAGGAGATAACATTTTTTTGACAATATTTGAACATTATCATACGTGTCATTGTGTTATTGGTTCATGGTGATGTCATTGTGTTATTTGGACCAATCACACAATGATACGTATGATGATGTTCAAATATTGTCAAAAAATGTTGTTTATATATCATTACCGAACGAGATGATAATGTTAAACCACAAAATTTGTGTTCAAGTTCAATCTTAGAAAACAAATTATAAAACCAATCGTGGGATTAGTTCTCTCAAAGCAATATTTATTGATTACCTTTCTTCAAGTGTTATTTTTAAAAAAAAAAATCACTTTTTTTAAAGTTTTTTAATATTAATCTTCAAAAAAAAAAATCCAAGCAAACTTTAGTCTAAATTCACAGTTTTAAAATGAAATATTCTCAAAATTCACATCTTACAAAAATCTCAACGCGATTCATCCACATAAATTCAAAACAAAATTCAATTGGGAACTTAGGTATTTGAAATTTCAAAGTTTACTTTCTTTACTGTAATTTCCTCAACTTCTAAGAAAGAATTGGAATTAAAACTCCATATAAAAACTAAGAGATTCTCTAAAACCCAAATCACTTTCATCTTTCCATTTATTATTTTTGAGCAATGGTACCAAACTTGTCGGAAGAACCAATCACATATTATGACTAAAAACAGTATTTGAAATGGAAAAGAAATCCCTTTCACATTTAAAAAATGTTAAATATGTAAAATTTAGATATGAAAATAAAATTTATCTCCAAAACTTTAATACATTCTTATCTTAAATTTAAAGATAAATAATTCTTTTAATCCAATTGTATTAACTTTTTTCGAATATATTAAATAGTTTGATACTCACATTATTTATACGTTTAATCAAATAATAACCAATAACATTATTTAATATTAAAAAAGGTTACGTCTTTAAATTTAAATGATTATATTCATTAATTTTTAAAATTTGAATACTAAAGTTAAAAGCACATATACTTTCAATTTCGCATATAAATATAAAAATTAAAAACTTTATTCAACTAAGTGTGGACGTGAGATGCTACTTGAGTATACTTATATTTAAAACATAATTTGTATTTAAAATATTAATTTAACAAACTAAATTCAAATTTAGAAAATAATATTCTCGTCATTAAATTCAAAGTAATTTGTTACCTCGATTAATTTGTGTATATAAATTCATTTTTTTCTACGATACTAAGTCTTAAAATATGTTTGTGGAATAATTATTCATTTAATAAGTAAACAAGATTCGTTTAAGTTAAAATAAACAAACATATGAAAAACAGAAATCTACTTAGAAGATTTAGCATTGACTTAGGTTGGAAAATGAGAGATAAAAAGGAAAAGAAAATAATGTTGAAAGTGTAATGAAAGAGTTGAGAAAAGAAGAGCTGAGTTATGGATTAACGTGAATGCATATGCATGGTCACATGATAATTAATTACTAATAAAACCATTAAGCATTAATTAGAAAAGTTAAAAATAAAAAAATAAAAAATAAAATGGTGTGGTTTTGCGCATGCGGGATCCAATGCGTAAAAAACATAGAAAGGAATGAAAAGGGACCCACCACTGTTGGCCGAGACACACTCTCGAGGCCTCACGCGCCGCTCTTTGTACACAATTATTCGGACACACCATAAACACGCATCCCTTACCATCTTTCTGCAACAATTTTCACTTTTTTATCTTTTCTTACTCTCCAATGAAAAAATTATGAAAAAAATATTGTTAAAAATACTTTTCTCTTCTCAATATAACATCTCATTTTAAATCAATTTTTACCTAAATATATCTTTTTTTTATTAGTTTATGTTTATGCTTTGGTCTATTAACATATTTTATTAGAGTAAATCATTATAAGTGTGATCTTAAAGTGTAAATTTTAGAATTTTAAACTTTAAACGAGTGTTAATTAGTATTGAAGAAGAAATATATCGAATAAGATAATTCAAATTTTATTCTAAATTGAATTTGTAATATTAAATAAATTTAATAAAATTAGTTAAAAAACTAAATTCACACATTTTTTAAATTAAAAAAAATTAAACTAGACTAAAATTTTTAAAAATTAATTTCAATTTTTACTAAAATTAAAAAAATAAAAATATATTTAATCCCGAATTTTATTTTATGTACTTTTTTTATTTATTATGATATTTTCTCAACAAAATGCTTAATATAAAATATAATTAGAAACATAGTAATCCTATCATTAGAGAGTTTTTAATATTTATACCAATAATTTTTATTAATTTAACAAAAGTCTTTTCAACAAAAATATACTCATATGGTAATTAAAATATGAATATCTAATATTTTTATGCAAATAATATTTCATTTTTCAACACTTTTTTATTTTTATTTTTATGCAAATAATATTTTTATTTTTAATTATGTATTAAGATATCAGAAAGTCAAATACAGCCATACACAAATAAACATGTAAAATAAGTTTATATTTTATTTTTCATTGAGAGAGTAACAAACCTCTTTACTTAACTTACAAAAGAAGCTATTCTTATTATAGCTTTAATTAAGTTATAAGTACATTATAAATGCATATTTTTTTATTAAACTTCTGTTTAAAATTACTTATCAGATTAGATATTTAAAATATTTTTAACTTTTAATTATTTTATTATTATTTGATTTGTCGTCAATTTAGATAATACAGTTGTTATTTTGGATCGTTATTACTTACATGTTTTTATTAGAAAAAGTGAAAATAAAATAATTAAATTTGAAGTTCTTTATATATTTGAATATTTCTTAATTGAGTTTATATTAAAAAAATATTTTATTGAGTATTTAAAATTTTTATAACTTCAATTGAATTTTATTTATTTTATTTTAGTGTCACGTAATACGGTTGTTTGATTTTGCCATCTCATTTACAATATCATGAACTTGGACATTGAAAAATAATTTCTAAAATCTAATAATTTCATTTAAGATTAAATGTTAAAATAAAAAAATAAACCAATCATATAGAAACTCAAAATAATATCGTTAAGTATTATGTACCGAGATAGCGTTTTGAGAAGTATTTTTACTTTTTAATTTTCAACCTCCACCTTTTTTTTTTAGTTTAGTGTTTTCTTGTTTTAAGACATCCATTTTTTGAGTATGTTTTTTCTAAACTTAACAAATTTTTTGTTGAGCAATGAAATTTATGGGAATTTTAAAATTTGATTAAGTTTTTATACTGTAATATTGGTGTGACATCGTTTATACAGAATATTTTAAGGAAAAAAAATGTATACAGACAGGTGGAGCACACTGAGTTATTAACTGGCAATTAGAGAGTAATGTGAAGAATTTAAATTTGATTTGGATTTATGCATAAGTGTGATTAAAAGTGAAGGGCAGACATAGGAATTGAAAGGTAAAAGTGAGACATGAAATCTAGGTAGTGTTGTTGTGTATAAGGTGGTCTGCTGCACTGTACTACGCGTCATTAAGAGGATCATAAAAAAAAATGTAGAATTTATTTCCAAAAGTTGAATTATGAGTATTTAACAAGATATTATGATTATACGCTTGAAATATTAGTTTATTTCATGTAAATATTTTGAGTGAATACTTTCAAAAAGGTTATGAACTGAATTGCAAAAGATACAAAGAGGATGACAGTCTAAGCACATATGGAAAAGATTGTAAAAAAAAGATTTAATGAATTAAGTAGGTTTAAAGGTGATTCCTCCTAATAATGACATACTAATGACGTAAGGCTGAAGTAGAGAAATTGACAAAAATGGCCCTGTGAGAGGGAGACTATTAGGTGGGATGGGACGAAACCCATGTGCCCGGTGGGTCCCATTCTATTGATTGAGTCAACTCTGTAGCCATTTGATTGAAGAAACAGCCTTATAATCCTAATGAAAGAGAGATCCACGTGTAAGATCCGTTGGATGAAGATCAAAAGGCGGTGGTGCGTGCGTCTATTTCTCAGCCTAATGTAGCACAGCAGAAGAGCTTTTGGTTTGGACGTGACATAATCTATTAAGAAGGCACGCAAAGGGATGAATTGGTTTCTCTGTATAATGAAGCAACGAATAGAATTATTAGGTTTTAATGAAAAAAGAAGAAGAAGAAGGAATCTAGACCGCTGACTTGTTATTGTGCTTTTTTCTATTCTGATGGGAAAATCTATAGTAAAGTGATTGAGCTGCACATTTTGTTAGTACAGGTGCGTTCTTTCTCTATCATCTTCAAAAGTATGTTTCCCAGTGTCTCACATTTTCTCTTTATCATACCACCAATATGCTAGACAACCACTTTCCTCCCCATTATATTTCTTATAACTCATTTTCTCACCACCTTTTTCAATCCTACCATCATCGATCATTACACAATAATTGCATAAATGTGTTCCTTCACAGTATATGATTTTCTTTTTTTTTTTTTTTGGTGTTAGAAATTGATTGAAGATTTGAGCAGGGAATAAAATCAAAATCTTTGACTAAGACAAAGGGTTGTTAATAAAGCAGAGAAAGATTGCATGAGGTAGAATTTTTGAAGCGTCTTTTTCTCCTTGTCTTCCTAAATTTCAATGCGCATGCAACTGCGATTGTCCAGTTCAAAATGTTGACGTTCCTTGTGCGTGGAGTCCACACTATGCACCGCGTTGCCTCGACTTGGAAAATTCCTTCACAATGTTCTCAAATAAGCGCCTTTTCATGTGAGCAGACAGGGAAAGGACGTGGAAGAAAGAAAAGAACATCACATTTGATACACCTACGATTATTAATAACTCAAGATGGGAATAAACAGTAAATCTAAAATGGTATGAAGAGGAAGTGTTTGAGAAAATGTCACAGAGGAAATGTGACAGAATTAATAGCACAGCATACGTGTTGTTTTGGGGATTTTTGTTTGTATGTGTTGTTTGGGTTGGATGGTGGTGTTGATTACTCAATGATAAATGGGTGTGAAATTGGACACACAAATTGGTGGGGTTAGCTGCACCTTGGGCCAATCATCCGCCTCCATATCCATTCACTCCAATCTAGGTTAATGCCCCACTACTACTACTACTACACACTATACGAATCATCTCTCCCAGTCCAACCCTCAATAATAGGGTAATAAATCCAAAAAGTTGCCCATAAAAGCTTGTGCGTTGAGCTTAGTGAGAAAAAATAGTTAATCACCAAGCCACGTTCACATACTCAGACAAACAAATTTTTCTTTCCCTCTTCCTCTTTAACCCACCATAAATCAATATGAAAATTCCAAGAGCTTTGGAAACCGAGTTAGTGGACATTTTGCCATTCCCCACAAACATGCCCTTAACTATATTAGGCCAACAATTTCAACTTCGCTTTTTTTTTTTTTTTTCTTCACATGCATATTATAAATCAGAATAATAATAATAATAATAATAATAATAATAATAATAATAATAATGCAGAACCAAAAGCTAAAATCTCGCCTTTATATACGACCCATCATGTCACCCCTTGTTTGTCCCTATGCTTACACACTCTCACTCTCTATTCCAACTCTCATTTTCTAAGCCTTAGCTTAGCTGTAGCTCCCCCATTTCCATTTTCTTCTGCTCTTCATAGCTTTGTCACTCATCCATTATCACTCGTAACTTTTTTTCTTAACAGACCACCAAAATGGCATCTGGAACTACGACCGTGTCTTCGAGACTTGGAGGTGTGACGGTGAGAGATGTTAGCGCCGTCGTGGACGACGGTGGTGTTGGGCAGAAGGGCATTTCCGTAAGTATGCATAAAAGCTGATGATGAATGAAGGAAACAACGCAACACAAAAGCTTTGCAATTGCACTCTCCCGAGTTTCTGGCTCATCACAATGTGAAGAATTGGGAGAGTGTCATCGTTGCATCGCGGGGAATTGAGGGGTGCGGTCCGAATTACCTTTAACTTAATTAGGTTCTTAAATTTTGTATTTTACTTCTTCTTTCTCACGTATTTGCCGCTGATTTTTCTTTATGTTAATGTTATGATGGAAGAATCATGGGATGTAAGAGATGCATACGAGGTTGCTTGTTTGGTTGTGGTGGTTTTGGTCTAATGGGTTTTTATTAGTTTAGGAACTTATGCTTCTGGCATGCATCACTTACACCCATCAATGTATTTTTTTTTTTTCCTTTGTTGTGAGTTTTATATAAAGGGAATGAATGACTTTGGCTTTCTTATAATTTAATTTCCATTCTCTTGCTCTTGAGCTTTTGATTTTTCCTTCCAAAGATAGGAGATGCAAAGCAGACAATGATATGATACCAAACGTTGAAAAGAAAATAAAAAAGAATGAGAGAGACAAAAGCAATGGAAAAAAGCAGTGTGTGCCTTTGGTGAAAGAAAGTTTATCACTTTGGACTTTAATGTCTGTTTGATCGCTCACTCAGAATGAAACCAATTAATAAAAAAAAAATGAATATTCCAGCATTGACTGAATAGCAAGAAATGAATCAATTTGGATACACGTTACGTCCTTATCATACTACAACCTATTTGTCTTTTAACCAATAATGTACTCATTGAAAACTATTATGTATAAAACTAAAATTGTTATCAATTTTAGTATTTTTGACATTTATATTTTGAGAAATTATTTGTTTATTAGGTGTAGAAAACCAGCCTTCCATGTAGCTAACAGAGGTAAAGTGGGTAAATTTGATTTTGCCTGCCCAAAAGCTAAAGAAGTAAAGTGTCTTTGACATTAGTTATGATTAGTATTATTAAGCAAAAAATAACTTTTTTTAGTATTCATTAATCATCCTAATCACATGACCATTGTACTGTACACAGTGCTGCTTTTTAATTAAATCCTCCTTCTACCATTGTTAAGAAGAGATGGATAACAAGAAGAATCATTACTTAGTTCTTAACTTTATGGCTTATATATTAAAACGCGAAAGAAAAACACTGTTTAAACAAATACAAAGCTGAAAAGTTTTTTTTTTACTCAATTATTAATTTGGTTCTCTGATTTTATTCAAATTTTAAAGCAAAATCTTTAATTATTAGTTTTTTAAACATTAAATTTGATTGCTCGCCGGTTTTTTTTTTTACTTGACTATAAATTGTGGTTTAAGAATAAATCAAAAACCCTCGTGGATGGAAAAGAGAAATAATTTATGGTTCATTGAAAAATTAAAGAACCAACAAATAGTTAAAAAATCAAATTGAATGTTTTTTAAAAATAAGTAAATGATTAAATTTAATGTTCTTGAAAAATTAAAGGATTAATTTGATAAAATCAATAACTAGTTTTTTTCTTTAAAAAAAAATTCGAATGAATCGACTTTAATTTATTTAGCTAATATATGTTCTTTTTAAGTGTTCAATCAGGTTTATTTAAAACTGTAGTTTGTTTCATTGAAAACCCTATAAAAAATCTAATAAATTTCACTAGGTCAACTAGTCTATAAGAGCTCACGAGTTTCTTACATCATATAAATTACTTTTTGTTATTTTATATTAATATTAAAAAAACATTTTTTTATAAAAGCAACAAATATATTATTTAGAAATGAATAAACACATAGACCATAGGTCCTCGTCTTATTATGCGGTCAAAAAACGAGAAATTTTTTTACAAAAAAAAAAATAAGGCATAGAAAATAAAAAGCTTTCTGAAATTAGTAATTTAATTTAGGACCTTCTATGTTTCTTTTTTCCTTTTTTTTTTCATTCTTATGAAATTTGTAATAACTCTTTTTAATTCTTAGGAAAACGGTGGATTTTGATTTTAACTTGAGTAAAATATTTTTCTTTGATTTTCATCTTTTAAAGTTTACATTACTCTTCTTATCCGTAACGTGTAGTAGAAAAATCACATTTATTTTACGAATGAGAGTTTGAAGGAATACGTGTGATCTTATACTACAATATAAAATGTGTCATAAAGTTAAAACTCAATAGTTTTAAAGAGTGAGAACATATTAAAGTTAAAGGAACAAATTCAATCGAATCATTACTCTTATATCCCACACACTCTCAAAATTAACAATTTAATCCTAAAATATTTTAATTATTTAGTAAAACATTATAATAAATAAATTCATTTAAATAAATTAAATTTGAAAGTGTCTCGTATAATATTAAATTTGAGTTTTATATTTTTTAAGAATTTATTAGAAGAACTAAAACGTAAATTTGGGAGAGAAAATGACATTGAAAGAAAAGGTTAAGAAAGAAAATTACACTTACCCTTGTGTTGATTTGATAAGTTAGCATCCATGGCATGATGTTGAAGTAAATTGTTTGAAGAATTTTAGGTTATTTTCTCTTATGATCTAAAACGGTAGCATGACCCCTACCCTATATCAGGACCACCGCAATTAATGGTTGGCGGCTTAGACCAAAAGGGTAGTTTCTATTTCTATATATATTCTCTGCATTTTGCAGTACAATCTCTTAAACATGATGAGAGATTCAAATATTAAGTCAGAACAACGATGAAGTTACAAGGAAAAGGATGATTTAAGGTTCCTTCATTTTCATCCTTCGTAATTTGGAAACATTGAACTTTGATCAGCTTGCAAGACAACCAAACATAGTTCTCATCGAATGCTAAGGACATTCCTTGAATGTAGTAAGTACTATAGTTAGATAAGGTTTTGATCCAACTCAACGTATGTTACTATGGTTAAGATGTTTGGGCCACGATATCCAAAATGTTAAAATGTGATTTTAAATTTAACTTAAATTTATAAAATAAATTTTGTATCTAGTTATATATTATAAAATTGTTTTATATTTTTAGTTAATATGATATTTATAATACAGAAAATAAATTTTATAATCGACATTGTTTTTACTACAATATTTTCAATGAAATAATAACGCCCTATACCTTTTGCCTACTCTGCAGAAAAATTATATAACTCAAATTTTAAAATTGAAACAAAATACATTAATTAAACATCCTTAACTAAAGATTCATTAATTAAACGGATGAAAAAAAATATTAAGAAAATGGAATTTTGGTAATTTTAATTGAAAAATTAAGTTTTATGTTGGAATCTCTGTTGATAGTGGAAGAAGCTGCCGGGTCTATTTGCAGCCCGTATTGATACCATACAGACCAAAAGGAACACATTTTATATAGTGAAATATCTAAGTGGGTGGCGCATAATCTCAATTTTTTACACTTCTAGTTCAAGGAAATAAACATAATTTAATATCCAATTATTTCTCACGTTAAAAATATAATGAGGAATATAATTGACACAACGCGGGAACAAACCAATAATATCAAAATTAAATATATTTTTGTCTCTTAAAATTTTATTAAAAATTAAAATTAACTTTTTTTAAAAAAAAAATTAATTCAATTTAGTTTCTTATATTTAAAAGTTTATTGACTTAGTTATTTTAATTAAATTCTGTTAGTTTTATTTAATTTTTAAATTATTTTTTAGTTATCATGAAATAACTCAAATATGATTATAAAAAATGCTTAAAATATTAAATAAATTTAATAAAATTTTATTTCAAAAACTAAATTTATTTATTTTTAAAATTGATTAACTAAATTTGACCAAAATTTTAAAAGAAGACTAATTCTAATCTTAACTGTAAATTAAGGGAAAAAATATATTTTATCAAATAATTTGGCAAATTAGAGATACTTAGCTTTAGTTCTATCCACATGTAGTATGTTCTCCCTCCTCTCTGTCAAAAATGATTAGGTAATTTGGGATTATCATGCATGACACATGTTTCCAATTTTAAATTAATAACATTTAACTAATTATAATAATAAGGAATCATCATTGTCTCAAACATCAAATAACAGTTTTGTAGGCATGAATGTTGCATCCATTAAGAACGAATCCATGAATGTTGGCCTCTACGTTATTTGATTCCATAAAAGATAATATTTTACTTGCTAATATTGTACTTTTACTTTATCGATTATTTTCCTTCGTTAGCTTAAAAGAGAATGAGAAGAAAATTTATGAATAATCATTTTTTTATATTTTTCAAAATACTTATTTATTATTGTATTGTATGACTAGACAGTCGAAACAATAAGACTGATAGGAAGAGATTATCAAGAGAGGACAACTGGCCAAACAGGTTGGAACCCACGCGTCATGCAATTTAAATAAGTAGTCGTGCGGTCAGGAAAGTGGAGATCAGACGAACGTCCTCTAGTGATTACTATTCCTAAACATCGCTTCAAGTCAAGATTACTGATAAGCGTTACTTAGCATGTAATGAACCATGATTTGGCTGTTTTTGAGGTTTTATTAATTTCAGACTTATCTTAAAACCTATAAATAGAAGTCAAATCTAATAAGGTATATGATTGTATTTATTGCGAATTTAAGATTATGTTGTGACTTGATCAGATTAATTATGGACTTGAGTATCAAAGCACCCGGACAGATTGGAGCACAACCAAAGAAAGATTTTGAACAAGGAAATATAGAATTAACTAAGCTGACTTGGAATAAAAGTGTGAATGAGTGTTTTGTAGAAAATCTTCAATCCTATTCTCGAAGCAATCATGTTGACATTCTCTATTTTATTTTATTTTATATTTTTATAAAATTTATTATAAAATATATTTTCAAAATAATATTACCAAAAGTGAGAGGTCATTGCCTTCACAGGCATTAAAGAAAGTGTTTAAAATATTTTACCGTGTCTCTTCCTTCAATATATATATATATATAGTATAACATTGTTGAAGTTATTGAAATTAAGAAATTGCAATAGGGTACGGGGATAAATACATATAAATGGAATAAGATAAATACATCGAAAGATGAAATATGAAATATTAAGGATATGATTAAGAAAGAGATTTTATACAAGGAATCGAAAAGAAAATGAAAGTAAAACTATCATAAAAGTGAAATTTGACGTAACTATATCGAGAAAATAGTTTTAGATAAAATCGAAAGATTAACTATAAGAGATAAAAAAAGAGTTAAAACATGGTAATTATTATAAATTATGTAATTTTTATTTTGTTTTATTTTGATTTAAGTGTCAGCAAAATGAGAGAGGAGAGGCAGGTTATAAATATGATGTTCGTGTAAAAAACCCGGAGACAAATGGTATTTACATGTCAAACACTCTTAAAACGTTGTGAGTAGAATAATGGTAAATTTAATGATAATTACTTAAGTCACCACTTTCATAAATTTCACTTACTAGTTTTTGTTTTATCGTGTAATTTATTTTCCATACCATTTTATATTCATGGTCTTTATAACAATTTTCCTTCAATTCATATTCATTTGTTTTTGTCACAATCTCCATTCAATCTTTATATAAAAAAAAAAAAACAAAAATATGAGTGCTGAAAAGAAATACATTAATTAATTATAGAAATTCACGAAATTCCGACGAATTAAACATTTTTTTATAAAGTTGATCCATAACATAAACAAATTGAACATAAATTTTGTGTTAATTATGAAATCTTAAATTAAAAAACCTAGTTTATTGAAAAATATTTGTTTATTAATCTAATTAACAAATAATTTATGTGGAATTAATTTGGTTAAATAACAACAAATTAAACAAATATCGAAGTAAAATTCTTTAAAAATAAATATTTTTTAAAATACAAATACATTTTTTTTCTTCTTAACACTGACAAATCTTTGTGCTGGGAATTAAAACATTGGAGCACTTTTCTAAAGATTCAGTAATGTTGAGTATCATGAATATTTTTTTTTCTGTATAAATATTTTTTACCAGATAATTAATTGTATGTGATTAATGAAGAAAACTGTAAATAATATTATTCCACAGAGAAAAAAAAAATATCCAAGCCTTTCACATCTTTTGTTTTTATCTTTTTTTATTAGAATTGGAGGTGTTTGTTGTAGTCTGAAATAATGCACGTGACATTATTAATCATTGATGCTATAATCAGAATCTTATCAAAATCCAAACATCTATCTAACCTTCTTCCCATCAAGCTTTTATCTTCATTACTAAAAAAATTCTTATATCATATTATTACATTTCGTATCTTCCTCTTTTTTTAGCCAAAAACTATCTTCTATATCTTAGATAATTCTTTTCATGAACTATTATAAAAATGAAAATGTAAAATTAATTTGAATTTATGTAAAAAATAATTCATTATTTTGAAATATATTTGAAAGAAAAATTGATGTAAGATAAGTTTAATTTTCCAAGTGGCACCGTCGAAGCATCTGGGTCCATTCAAAATGTGCCATCGGTTATCTTGTTAGCGAATGAAAATTAAGAGGTCACTTTTGATAGCAAGTTGGCTTTATTTATATGTTTTTCAAACACTTACTACCACTTTCCACTTTCTATCTTTAGATATTTTAGTGAAGAAAAGAGGAAAGCTTTATCTCTGATGTGGAAAGCGAAAACTTACTCAGCTAAATATTTTTTTTTTTTTAAATATCTCAAAAATAATATTCAATTTTCTCACTACCATTTTATTGACTACCAAATCATATTATTTAATTAACCAAGAAAATTCAGTACGAATGTATAAAAATGTCCTCTTGCATAAAAAAGTGGTAAATTCAAATGCATATATTAAAAATAACTATTTTAAAATTGATATATGTAATTACATTTTTTTAAAACGAGACTACTTTCTTTTTTGAAGTTTAACCTGATTATTAAAACCAGTGTACTCTTAAATCATAACAAAAGACAATACAAAAAATTCAATAGAGAATCTAAACTTTTGCTAATATTGAACTATATTTGATTAAGATATATAAACTATTATAATTTACCTGAAGTGTTATATATTTAAAAGTTTGAAAAACTATGTGATGATTATTTTTTTAGTTACTTTTTTTTTTCCATGGTTCCATTGAAATGTTTATTCCCAAAAGCTTTCACTAACTTTGAGGAGTTGAATGAATAGTTGTCAAAAAAACATTTTAAATAGTTTTAATTAAGGTATGAAATGATCATTTTACAAAGTGATAAAAAAATTATTAGAATGATTATGTGTTCCTATCTGACGATGATGAAGGTAATGATTGATATATAATTGAAGGTTGCGAAAATAATTATCTAATAAGAGTATTTTTTTTTATTTTTTATTTTAAATTAGTGAATCGAATAAAGTTTTAAAAAGTTATCCATATAGGTGAGTCTTTCTTTAAAGCATGATTTTTGTTTGAAAGTATTTGTTTGTTTATTTTTTTTTTCTTTTAATTAGATTGAAGTTGTAATTGGTAACACAACTTTAATTGCTTTGCTGTGTTTCTTTTCCTAAAGTTTTTAATAAATCATAATTGCATGCATAATTTTAGTTTTTTTATTTTTATTTTTTGTCATTCTAGTAATAATAGTTTGACATTATTAAAATGAAAGTTAAAAATATTTTAAATATATATTTTTCATTCAACGTTTTAACATTTTGATGTGGTTTTTAAATATGAACTGTTTTGGAGTTACAATTATAAAATAAAAAAATGTTTTGAATATAATATCTGACTCTAATAATGCATCTTAATGGATTTGAGGTAAGAACATTTACACATATATTGTTTTAATTGATACTGTAAATGAAATAAAATCAAATGATTTTTTTTTAATAAATTTTGGAGATGTTGAAGGTTAACCATTTTGCTGACTTTTGTTTGGATTGAAAAAAAGAAGAAAAAAAATGCATAAAGAGGTGAGCAATGTGAGTTTATGAAGAGCAATAATGATAGAAATTGTTGTAGAAAAGCTGTGTAAGGGTTGTATTGGGTCCATTCTAACACTATTCAAACAACAAAAAAATGTGAAAGTGATGCAGCTCATTGACCATAACTATCGGAATACTTGGTTTCATCATATACGGTAAAGAGTAAGAAATAATATATGACTTTTCAAAATTAAGTATATAGACACATGTGGTGTTTTTTTAAGAATGATGATTAATGTTTTTGTGTACAAAATAAAAATTTAATCTATAGTAATTTTTTTATATTTGGAAGGATATGAAAATCATGCCTCGTCACATGTTACATGAATTCAATAAAAAAAAATACATTTTGTTCTTTTCAATGCCAAGAAAAAAAAAAGAGTAATTATAGAGAAGACTTTAGTGTTTAGTGATTTAAAATGAACACAGAACTTATAGGTGTATCCTTTTAGTTGGTTGTAAAATTATAGATTAATGTAGGTATTTTATGTTGTTAATATAAATTATAGTATTAATAGGTAGAGATATATTATTTAGTGATTAAGGTAAAGTTGTTGAAAGAATTAATGTAGGAAAGAAAAAGAAAAGAAAGAGGGAGAAATGGTATTTACAGCGACACCTCAACAACTGAGTTTTAATGAGAGACCTATAATCTAACACGGCTCCATCCACTTACTCTTCTTCTTCTATTTCCCTTCAATCAAACACAATAAATATTCCTTTTCCTCATAATTTTTATTTAATTTCCATTCGCATCCAACATTTACGACGGGAAGAGAAGCTTTCTAATATCTCCGATTATTAAAATAGACACAAAGGAGTGCAAAATTTACAGCAGATAAAAAAGGATTCTCAGACGCTAGAAAACCCTTCAAAAAATACCTGTTAACTAGGACAAAAAGAAACAAAAAATCTAACCTAATAATACTAATATTAAAACCCTACAAAAATAAAAAGACCAATATTAAAAAAACAAAAGAAACCGCGTCCAGGTCTGTAAAAAGTGATCGCGAAAGAGGGGTAAAAGTGGGAGATTGGAAAACGGAAACGGCGCCGCATCAGTGAAGGGAGAACCAAGAGATGAGTTGTTGGCCGAGGCGGCGTTCGGTGAGGGCCACGCGCTCCTCGGAGAGGAGCGGGGAGCGGCAGAGAGGACAGTTGAACTTATAGTGGTGGAGCCAGCCGTCGAAGCAGCGGCGGTGGAAGACGTGGCGGCAGGGGAGCATGCGGAGCTGGTCGCCGTCCTGGAAGGTGGCCTGGCACACCACGCAGGAGTGGTCGTGGGCGGCTCCTTTGTAGAAGAATAATTGGTTGTTGAGGGTGAGCTGATCGGAGAGCATGATGAGGCCGGCGAGGCCGGATCCGACGGCGGCGAGGAAGCGGTCGTCGACGATCTGGTGCGTGTGGAATCGGGCGAGACCTAGGGATTGCAACAGCGCGAAGAGCATCGAGCGGAGGTAGTTGACGCACATGGCTATCTGCGCCAAGACCAGGAGCGGAATCGAACCCGACGACACGTCGTTTAGTTCGCTTTGCAAACCCATGATTCCAATTTCCCAATCAACTCCGAATGAATTAATGAATACAGAGAAAGAAGATTTTAAGAGGTCGCGGTGTATCGTATCGTATCGTGTCGTGTCGTCTTTGTGTGGATTGCGAGAACACAACACCTTCCACCTCTGTTATAAAAAGCCTCTCTGATGTGATGTCAGGGACTTCTTCACTATTCTAATTTCATTTTATTCCCATTTTTACAAATTCATTACTCTGATTAAATCAATCAACTCGGAACTTAATAAATAAGGTTTCTGAAATTGTAATAAAAAAATCTCCCCTTTTTATCCGAAAGTAATTATGTGGATTGGTTTTTGCAACCTATGTAATTTGATATGGATCTGCAAGATTAGAGTCAATGCAAGATGATGATTTATTTAAAGAGGAAGTAAATTAAGAGCAAATGGGCATGTGATCTTTATCTCATACATTGAACTAGTTTCGCTTTTCAAACATGAAAAGCTGGACAGGATCTTTCACAAATATGCAATACCACATTTCTTAACTCTCTCTTCTCTGTTTAAGTTCCAAAAATAATAAATCTTCTAAAACCTATTACCCAAAACAACACGTTTCTCAAAACTCTTATCCGTCTTCTTTCGGTTATTCTTATGTGAATTTCGGTCAAAGAAGTAAATCAGGCTGAATAGAATCTTTGTTTTCCATTTTATCCCTAAAAAAATAGTTTTTCTTCTTTTACTCGATTACTTTAAGATTCTCTGTCCCAATTCTTTTACACTCAACAAATCATTTTTATTCTTTTCTTGTTTGCCCTAATCGTATTGATAATCATTATTATTATTTTGTATGATGTAGAAAAAAAGTATTACTTTTTATACAAAAAAGTCTAGACTCACAACTTTACCCTACACTCTCATAAATGGAACTCTGTGTGTTCTTTATGTTTCCTATCTAATTCTTACAATTTTGTTTTTTGTATTCTTCTCTTAAAGAAAGTAAAACGGTGCTGCCTCTTGGTACTCGAAAGGAGTTCCACCGCTAAAGTGAATGTTTTAATATTCAATTGATTAGAATTAATTTATATACATTGGGAAGATTCTATCTACAACAGTTTTCATATTGTTTTTGTTAAACCTACGATTTGATAGTTAGGTTGTCAAATTTAATCCTTTCCATTATTATAAGTGTTTCGATTATAGATAATATTTCGGTTATCATCGACTCCATGTTATCTTCCTTAAGTCTAGGATATTTCAATGTTTATCTTTATTATTATTGTTCGTCATTCAATTCAGTTTCATCAAATCTCCAGTGCTTGAATATCAAAGTTACTAATAATTTTAGTAATTAATTCATAATAAATATTATTTTAAATTTGTATTTAATTGTAACTTAATTAGTATTAATTGTGTTTTATTGTAAGTTAATTAAAATTAAATATAATTCTTTTCAAGAGTCACTTCGACTTATAGATTATAACTGTTTAATTTCGAGATAGTTACTAAAATCATGTTTACATGATAATTAATCGTTTGATAATTCAATCTTAGATTAAATCACACGGTACAAAGAAATTAGAATTCATTAAAACTCAAAATATGAGATGATTAACTAGTAAGTAGAGTTTATTCTGCTTTGATGGCTGGTAAATGAAGTCTGCAATATGTAACATAAAATAGAGATATGTGGAGATGCTAGGAATCTTCCCTTCCTCCTTGGACTCTTTTTTGGTGGATATTCTCATATTCTGATATTCACAGCATCATCTAATTATTTTTGTAGGGTGCTCATCGTACCAATGAATCCAATTTAAACAAATTTGGAATTATTAAGAATGAAAAAAAAAATACAAACTTAATTAATTTGATTCAGATTTTGAAATTTAGTTTTAATGATTAAACAATATTTATCCTTTATAGCTTAACCTACATTTGTCTAATTTTTCACTTTTCACTTGCCATTAGTTATTGTGCTTTTATTATTAAGTGTTTATGTTGATAAATAAATTTGTGCTTTGTGGTGATAAATTTATAATATATAATAGTAGATTTTGTTATATAAGTTGTTTTTATAAATTAAGTTAATTTAAATTTTATTTTTAAGATAGTATTAAAGTCCTTTAAATGTCTATTCCAGTAAAAAAAATATTATTTATTAAGTATATTTTGTCATTTATTATCCAACCTTTATGGTATTATTAATCATAATTGATTTGAATATGGTAAGTTTGTATTATTCTTTAAATTTGAGTTGGAAAATATAATATACTATTTTAAAATAATTTTTTTTATTTTATTCAATAACAAATTTAATCACTCAATTTGAATATAATCAAGTTAGCTTGAAATACATAGTATCTTTCGTTTCAGCCATTAAAAATTAGTTTTTGTTAGAAAATTTATATCGATTAAAAATAACATCAATACATAATATATAAATGCAAACTTTATTTTACAGATTGATTTTATAAAATAGAATTAAATTTAAACTCCATTTCTTAACATAATATCACAACTATAAATTAGAATTTATATTAACAAGTTTTGTTGCATGAGAAGAATGAGTTAAAAGTGCAATAAAAAAGATCGTAATAAATTATTTCTTACTTTTTTTTCTATTATATATAAAATAATGTATTGTGTGTTTATTTTATAAATTGTACTTTTAGAAATTATATATATATATATATATATATAATGAAAATATTATAAATAAATATATCTGGTATATAAATGTTTAAAATATTTTTTAAATGTTATTATATTTGAATTCGCCTCTATAAAAAACTTCAATTCAACCTATCATGTAAGATAGTTTGGAAAAAAAATCATGTGAATATATTTTAATGTCCTATAATCATTATAAAAATTAATTATTCTAAAAACTCTAAAAATCACTTTAATATAATATTGTAAATTAATTATTCTAAAATTCTAATGTTATGTTAAAACATAACTATTCTAAATCACCAATTATAGGACAATAAATTATGAAATGTTTATATATTAAGAAATATTAAGGTGAGATATTTAACTTATTAGAGAATAAGGATCGATATGGAAAACCTAGCAATGTTCTTGTGGAAAATAAATATATTTTAATATAAACCATCAATTTATCATTTTTGTTGACTTCTATGATGTTACCTTAGTCTTGCAATGCTGGTCGTAGATGGTGTCAATTTTTCCTTAACATAATATAGGCCAAATAGAAACAATTCCTAATTACTAATGATAGCCTTTAATCTAATAGTTATCGCTTAATCTAACCATTGCTACCAAATTCAAGATAACGAATTTGATTCTCATTAAAACAATAATAGAAGGGAAGTTGTATCTTATGTCAGGTGCATTGTATAATGATGCAAACTTTGTTGTATTTATGAGTATACTCGATTCCACTTAAATTGGATTTAGACAAATTTATCACTCAACCCAATAAAAAAACTCGGGAAAATATATCTATTAGATTGTATATGAAAGGCAAATAAATTATATATATTATTTATGAGTGTGTGTGTGTGTGTGTGTATATATATATATATATATATATATATATATATATATATATATATATATATATATATATATATAAATGATGTAAGATCATTCTCTTGTGTACCATTATCTTGTGATATTGAAATTATTAAATAATGCAAGATTAGAGTTTATCTGCAAAACAAATCAATATTTAAAAAATTAAATATGATGATGGTTGGATAAACAATTTTACTTGAAATCAGGGTAAGAATTTAATTAATTTGGTGTTCACATCTATAATAGTAGTTCTAAATCGTTGTTATTTTTCTTTGAGATATAACCACGATTATGTTCATAACTACATTAAAAGTCAATTGTGATTAATCGATATTTTTTATTTTAGCTACATCTCCAATAATAACGATTTTTTTAGTGTTATTAAAGAGAAAGTTTAATCATTGTTAAACCCCTTTTACAACAGGTCTATAAAATAAAGTCTAGAGTATATGGTTTTCTAGTTGATTATATTATCAAACCAAACTATCACAATTGGGAAGTGATTTAAGTGGTGCATATACAATTTAATTTATTTAAAATGATGAGATCAATCCAAGTATTGTATACCGAGAAAATCATTACTAAAGTAATCAATCTATTGTATATATTTTTATGCACCAAAAAAGGATTAAGTTTTCTATATGGAGAAAGGCATTGCAAAAAAAGTACTAATCTCATCTTATTATAGATACTTTCACAATCCACCCAATGAAAGAAAAGCATTATTATAAATATATATTATCATTTAAAAAAAATGCAAAATATGAGGGGATTAGACATTGCAGTTAATTAAGAATATATATAGAAATAATTTAACCATTACTTATTTAAAAATAATATCACGTTCCATGTAATTTGACTAAAAAAATTCAATTTATTTTTTATAGAAATGATGGGAAGAAAAAAAAATGGAGGGGTAGTTTTGGAAAATAAATGAAGATACTGTCGACCAAGCTGTGATATGTTGTCTCCAAAGACGTATATATTAACGTTATTAATAACCAAGTTGAGAAACATGCTGCACTGTGGGTGGTAAGGAATATGAATGTAAGGAGAAGCATATGCTATGCTATTTCAAGTCGTGTAGTAACAAATTAACACCAAATAATTAGATCGAAAACCTGTGATTAATTATGACCTGTGAGGGAGTAATTAATAGCGTTTGTGTGTGCAATTTGCAATGGTTGCGATAGAAAAATGAAAAGAATCTCTTTGCCAACTTTAATCTTGTGGCGTGAATTAATGTATCCAAGTCCATTAATGAAGGGGATTATTAAAAAAAATGTGTATTAATTAAGGTAAAGCAAGGAATTGATAGCTAAAGAAGAGATGTCAGCAAGATTTGCAACACAGAGATTTTGCGTAATCTGCGGTGGGTCGGTGACTTGTGTTCAGACTATAAACACATTAAGGTTTTTGGAGCTCATAATAAACTGACAAAACAATGTAATTAAAAATTCTAGCCAAACACCATCTTAAAAGTATTAATTAAGTAATGTGGTATTATTAAAAACTAATGAAATAATGAACCTAGACTGCATACAAAACTTGTTACATACGACGACTCAGCGTAATTATAAAGGAATTAATCTTTTAATTAATACCTATATATAAGATATTATTAATTAAATATATTATTAAGAGTTTTTCTATTATTAATATCAATACTCGAATTATAAAGGAAATAACTTTTACTTACTCGAGTCATGATTAATCACTATTTATTCTATCTAAAGAATCCATCTTGTTATCTATCTCATTCTCGGTTGATATCCAAAAGAAAATATCCATAACTTTTATATATATAATAATAACAATTGAAACGAGAAGAAACTAATGAAAATGTAAATTATCCTGGCAGAAGAATAAGAAAGAATTTGCGTATAACCATTTCAAAATTCCTCAAATGAAAATATGTTTTATGGGGTATTTTACTCAATAATTATCTCCAGTTTGACATTATTTTGTATCGTTAAATTGTTAAAGGTATTTTTAAGTATTAACTTGTTATTTGCGAAAATTAAATTAAATTAATAAAACCATATGGAAGAGAGTTCTCATTGACCAGAATCCAATCCACGCCGTCCAATGAGATCCGCGTATCTACCGACCACACTTTTAGTGGCTTCAAACAAGTGTGGGCAGCAGACACGAAGCAACCACATGTTTTGGAGCAACGAGAATGAATGATCATCGTGTTTTTATTTTTATTTTTTAAATGTAGTATTAATTATTTCTTTGTACAATTATTTTATAGCAAGTGAAAATTCAACTTTTAAGTTTAACATTAATAATATAATTACTTTTTTGTGAAATTGCTATGGTCATTCCTGTATTTATTGACTTCTCCTATTGTCGTGTTTCTCCGATTGGTAGAAGGAAATGTTCCTGTAAAAAAGCATTGCAATGTCAAAGTAAGTAATCGGTCTTTAATAAATAGTAATAGTAAATATTCTTAATTTCTACATTTCTAAATGAATTTGGTTGGTCAACTTTAAGCTCAAAATTATTCAATTAGTTAGTAAATATGTTTTCAATTTTTAAATTTTAATATGAAATTTAAATTTGTTTTTGTCTCAAATATATAGTCTTATCTTTAAACTTAAAAGTACAAAAATTAAAAAGTATCCATGTCAATTTTAAAATTAGCATCATAAAAAACGTTTGTTAAATTAGTATACGATCTTTTTAACTTAACTGTGTTAGGATATTTTTGATATATCAAATTATGCTTCATACTTAAGTTTGAGTTGTTTATCTCATTTCGACTTGATATTTAAAACATATGAAAAATAAAAATTAAAGATTGTTAGATTAAGAGAAATATATTCATTTACTTTTTAAAACATATTAAAGTTCAAAAGAGAAATAAATTTTAATTTAAAGATTATATATATATATATATATATATATATATATATATATATATATATATATTTAATTCTTATTAAAATTTCTCTTCTACAAATTAATTTTATTCTTGAACTCAAATAGATTCATTTATCTATTTCACAAAAAACAATATATTCATATCATGGTTTCCTCGTATAATATCTCAGGTGCTAATGAAACTATTTTAGTAAAATTTAACTGTCTCAATTCCCGAACGATTGCGCAAAAGATTCGAGTTTCTTTTACATTTCCTTCTTGATCAATTATAACTGCAACATTATCATTATACTGAATTATTATACGGTTGTTACGTTTTAGTTGTTTACAAGTACGTACATTTACAGCTCTAATCACTTCAAAAGTTTATTTTTTTAACATTCTTAATTGATCACCAACAGTAAAAAAAATAATGGAAATGCAAAAAGAAAAATATTATTCCTCTAACTCAAACTCACACTATCCTTTTTGTAAATCTACCCTATATTATGTCAAATGTGTCCTTTATGTTGTCAGAAGAACATAAAGGACATCACAAAATAAACAAGGAAAGTCATTGTGCATGGAACATGCTTTGGGTGTGTTATGTACTTTTTCATGTCTGGAAACCATATAAGATATGGTTTAATTTTTAAAGGTGTATTTTATTTTATTTTTTTGTAAAACAATGCAAGTATAAATATATTATCTAGGAGTTGGGAAATGTTTTAATTTGTCTCTAAAAGTTGCAAATTGCAATTTTCTGTTGGTTCTGGTTCTCTTTTGTTTTGTTGCTCTTTGGTATCATTTAGAAATTGATGTTCTAAACATAATATAATATAACTAGGATTCTTATGTGAGTTGTCACAAGTTCTTTTTTAACATATCTTATTTTTTGTTTTCTATCATTAAAACAGTTATTAAATTATTCTGCTGTAACCATTTTTAATTAACTTGATTAAACTAATGTAATGACCGTGATCAGTATATAAGAACTAGAGATTATGTTTGTTACCATCTCTTACCAATATGTTCAATTTTAACTAAGACCAGCATTGTTTCAATATGCATAATGGTTAAGAAAACAAAATAAAATCATCATTAAACGCATAATTAATATTTTAACATTATTATAATTAAAATGAATTAATTTACTTATTTGGACTAATCTGTATTTTTTTAGTCTAAAAGTGGGTTATTAAAGTTGATTGAAAAACATTTTTTTACTTAATATTAGGTAACTGAGAACTTGACATATAAAATGCTATATAGAATGTAATGTATATCTTCATCTCCTAAATATATTAATTGTTGATTAGCATTCACATAACAATATGATAATGCATTAAAAATGATGCATCGTTTTAGAATTTGTGTAGAATGGTTGAAGGAAAAGGTTTATGGGATGATAACCAAAAATATCATGATTGAGGTCATGTTACTGTATCAATTTTGAAATACAGAATCTAGTTTAGGTACAACAACCATACCTATAAAGTTTTTCTTTATTATTTTTTTGTGCTCTTTCTATATATATGGTTGGTTCTGCAGAAAAAGTGTTTACAAGAATTCAAGATCACACTCTACTCTTTAATGGCAAACACATCCCAATGGAGGAAGGTAAGAATGTTAAAAAGTAAATGCTGGTGTACGTAATTAGGTAACTCAGTGTTTTTAAATTAAAAATAAACAAGTCTTATATAATATTTGAATAATTTTGTAAATTAAATTAATTATCACTATACTGTATGATTATCCGATCAAATCACATATCAGACGATTAATACTCAATATAGGGTGAGATGGTCTAAAGAGAAAGCAATTAGCAGTGAGAAGGAGATGAGAAATGGTGCTTTCAAGGTGAGTTGGCAGATGATATTAAAGTTTAGAAGAGTTTGAAGGAAGGTTCAGGAAGTGTAATGATGGAAATTCATCAGTTAGTGGGAAGCAGGAGAGTCCAGAAGATTCTTAAAATATTCATTGAATCATTAACAATACCTAAATATCATAACAAACGTTAACATCACTGTGTCCAAGTGTATTATCACTCAGAGATTAATCATTCAATGTCTTTCTTAGATACTTATTGCTCTTTTCTTTAGGATTCCTAATTTTTTTAACATCTTTTTCATCTTTATTATTTCAGAAAATGTTAACATTTCTAAAATATTTGTTCAAAAGACTAATCGTGTATTTCAAAAGCCAAAAAAAATAGAGGTTACACATAGTAATAACAATAATATTTTTAACACAATTTACACTAATTATAATTTATTTTAAATTACTTTTATAATCAAAGATAAAATAATAATAAATTAACTTTATTTACTAAAACATTTTTTATTTTATTAGCTATATCCATGACTCAGTAATTTTCTTAAATTTAATTTTAAACTTTTTTATTTCTTAAATCCAAATAATCTCATTTTCAGTTTTATTTTCTCTTCATTTACTTTTTCAAATCCATCTTAAAAACAACTACACCGTAAATGTAAGCTTCCAAACACTACCCCGTAACAAAGGAAGAAGTTTAAATAAAGTATATTAGGTTTAATATGTTTTTTTTGATAATTTTTTTCAAATAATTGAACCGTACCAAATCGAATCGAACCAAACAGTAAGTGTATCAAATCAAATATAATTCAATCCAATCAATCCCAATCGAACTTAATCAAATCTAACCGAACCCAACTTAATTGAAGCTAACCTAACTCAACCGAATCGAATCTAAAATTAAAAATCCAAAACCCAAAACTTAAAACCATAAACCGAAATAACGAATCAATTATTATATTCAATTGTTACTATTGCTTCTTGAATATAAAGAAGTGTAACTAAACCTTATTCATAGTTTAAATTCCCAACAAAAAAAAGAAATTGGTGATTGTTAAACCACAATAATTTGTTTTTCAATAGAAATATTTTTAACATTCTTTTACCATATGAATTTTGAACAGTTAACTCCAGAAGGGAAGAAAGTTACCATGGAATAATCAAGAACCTAAAAAATAAACAATAAAAAAATCAAATTTTTAAAAAATAATTTTCCTTGTATTAACAGTAAAAATATACTTCTTTAAAAAAAAGTTTAGGTTACTAACTAAAAATAAATAAAGCTTTTAACAAATACTTTCTTTTTATGAATGGATATTTTTGCCAGTTTTTCAGAAACAGAAGTGAGAGGTAAAAATTTAATTTACCGAGTAAAAATACAATTTTTTTTTTATCAAAACGTATCATTATTTTTGTTAAATGAGTTTTTTTTCCCCTTCTGTTTATGTATGAAATGCTAGATAGGAGTTGTTCGAAGTAATAAAATGTTAAATTTGTTGATTAATGCTTGGTTAGAAATGGCTTTCTTCAATCTTCAAAGTTAAGAGGTAAGATCCCAAGCAAGAAAGCCAAAAGGAAAGAAAATCAGGAACTGTAGTTCCTTAAGATCATCAGAAGATATAAAACATCCATTTACATTATGAACTGAATGCCTATAACTTTCAACTAAAATAATGTTTCATTTCGTACAAAAATCAAGAATCTACAAACTATACAAGCACGATTTGCATGTGCACGTGCACGAGACCGATTATATTTCCCTCTTCAGTAATTCCTGCAATGTGAAGACACAGAATTTGTGTCATGGAAGATGAAAGCATTAACATTAATCTTTGTTATTGTTAGATAGTGTTACCTGTTGGGAGACCATAAGCGATAACCGCGCTCTCTCTTTTTTCTTGCGTTTGCATTCTCCACACCAGCTAGTAAAATCTCTCTGATATTTCTTCAACTCTCTGAAAGTCGAACTGAAACAGCAACACGAAGGTTCAGTGATTTGCAAATTGCAATCCAAAGTTACAAGGGGACCAGTGTGAGAATTTTGCTGCTTCAGTGAAACAAGGGGCCATGCTATGTCAATATTTTGTAGTAAGAAAAAGTTATTACACACCTTCTACACCAGATGATTAAATTCATCCTGTTCCCAGATGTTGTAGGTCTTGCGCCATGCCGTTGACGGCCAGGATGAAGAATTGCCTGTCCTGGAACATGGGAATAATTGAAGATCTCCTACAAAGATACGTTGGTGTTATTTATTTAACGAAGTGAACGTATGCATGAAATTTCTATACTTGTCACCAATGTAATAATACTATTTTGTCAATATCATGTTTCTAATATTTTCCTGATGCTATTGAATTTGGGTATGAATGACATGAAATGTATAACTAGGAAAGTTATAACAAATTTGTCCATTAATGCACTTAAAGAATTAAATAGTACGTTAGGATTTAAGTGCAAGGTGTGAAACTAGAGACAAATTGTTCAGTATAAATATAATTTCCCATCATGACAGTAATAAGGTAGTAAACATACTCCTGGCTGGGCTATTGATAGTACATGTTCTTCACATCGAACACCCTGGAAGAACACTTCTCCGCCAGAAAATTCTTTTCCCAAGCAAACATTCAAAGAGACTTCTGCATCATCCACATGTAAACCTGCAAAAATGTTGCTCTTTAGATTTCAACAAAAAATCTGGTGTCAGAAGACTCCTTACCATGCAAAGTATATGGGATGGTCGTATTCAAAGAGACTATTTCCAAATTTGAACCCTTGACCAACCCACGGGTTACTGATTAATTTTAAAGTACACAAGTTGATACGTTTAAATTTACTAAAGATAAGCCAAGATTAACCAAAGTATCATTGACAGTTAGAGTGAACAACATACTGAGTATTCTCTGTCCTTAAACAGTAAAAAACTACACATAACTGCCATAATTGTCCTTGATGATTAGTTCCTATTATTACTGCTTGCTGGAAAAATCAGCATTGTTCCCAAGCTGAAAGTTGGAAACTGGTTTTTACACACTATCTATATCCACTTCAATAACAATTAATTCTCCATCTACATTTAGGGCTTCACTATCTCCCAAGTTAATCAATTTTAATTGTTTCTCTGCAAATTGATGTAAGGGATGAAACTTTTATCCATGCCTAAAGTGTAAACACTTGTTTTTTTTTTTTCTACATCAATAATTGGTATTTTAAGTGGCACACACCTCATTGATCTCTGCTGGATTTTGTGGTTCACACTTTGTTCTTCTACCCAAGAATGCTACAGATGATAAGTTCCTTTTGTTTTGGTCAGATTGATTGTTATCTGAGTTTGACCCTGGACTGAAACAACTCTGACTTCCAATCCACGCTGCAGTCACCTCAACATTAGTAACAACAATAATTGGTCTTATATCACTTTGAGGACCATACAACCAATTTTTGTACTAGAAGATCCCATTTTCGCATGCCAACTTGCACTCCCTGGTCCAAATACAAGTGCAGTTGTTTCTATCTCTATACTTTGTGCATACTGCATTTGCTTAAACTTTTGTTTGGGTAGAGAAGTTTGCACCCGGTACTTAATTTCAGGATGCAAACCACCTTAAAAGATAACCCAAATATTGTTCTTCAAGTAAATGATTAACTTGTCTTAAAATTTAGATTTGAACTTAACTTAATTCTATAAAACCAAATTTTAAGGTGAGCTTGCCACCTCATCTATATATTTTACTTTTAGTCATACCACTAGTTGATGTAAATCTAACCCCCACCTTTGAGGTTGCAATTAAGGTAACCTCCAAAGAGGTGGCAAATAAAGTGGGTTAGGACTGATCCCGGTGAAGGCAACTTACCAAAAACTTTTGATGAGAGAAATTCAAATGCTTCTCATCCATCAATCTCTCCTGTTACAACAGCTAGGTCAGGGTTTTCATACTGTTGGCCCCCAAATCCTTGTCACCATTTGCTGCTTCAACTTTGCCCACATAATAAGTCCATCATCTATTTCTCTCAATAGATTAAACCAATGGATAATAGAACCCTTCATGCTTAACTTTTAATCTTCACTAATATTCTAAACTTAAGTTTTTGCCCTTGTAATCCATCCAATAGGGTCGTCTCCATTGAAATATGGCAGTTCAGCTTTCTTAACTGTCATACAGAACTTTTCTTTGTCTAAAAATGGTTGAAATATGTCCTCTCCCCGGTTCTATGCCTGATGACCTGACTTTTTTCTCCTCATGCTTGCCCATCAACTTTCTCATATACAACAAAATTTCTCAAAATTTGCCAATTTCTAGTTCAAACTGAACCCGGACATGCAGCCCTTTTGATTTCTCTTTCAATTCAAAAGGTCTATATATTACACATGCCATGATATTTCTTTCTGCTGCTCACAAGAATTCCATCTTTTTGATTCAGCAGGTCAAACCAAATTGATAGAATAGCACTTCATAGAAGTAATAAAAGACAATATTGAACACTACAGCAATATACTTGCTGCCAGAGACAAAAAGTCTCTCCTATTGCACAAATACAGAAATGCACTTTCTGTCCCAGAGACAAAAGTCTCCTACAGAGAGAATTCAATGTCCACAAAGCGAAAATAATTTTACATAGCTGATAGACCAACCAGCAATTATTTTCTACACAAAGTTGCCATAAATAACTGTCCCTGACTATCAGTTCCTATAACTAAACTTCAGTCATTTAGATAGCTTGTTTAGGAAGGGTAGGATTTTAAAATATTGATTAAAACGAATAAGTATGAATTGAATTTCATATAAACTATCATTTTATTTGTTCCACTTTAAAGGCTCACAGAGTGGAGAATATATAGTTGGAACGAAAATTTTACCCTCCCACTCCACCTCCAACCCCCAAAAAAGACAAGGTATCTTCACACCATAGAAATTATTAGACAAAACAAGAACATAAGGCATTGAGGCTAACAAGGTAACAAAACTAAATATCTCAGTATTTGATACAATCTGAAAAATCTAATGCACTTTTTCTCCATATCCTTTAGTTATAAGTCATAAAAGAATCAAAATCTGTAAGATGCCAGGTAAATAAAGGCATATTCCATCATGTGTATGATTAGAGTAGAATAACATAAAAAGATATACAGACATGCTTGAAACATTAAACTCCGTTTAGGTTCAAAAAATTATTACAGATTGTATCTACAAAGCAGCAACCAAATTCAACAAGTTGGAGAAACCTACCAAGTTCAACGTCTTTACTGATTCCATATTCAACAACAAAACCGTGGTGAGAGTCCAGTGAGGATCCACCAAATTCACTGTAGAAAACTACAAAAAAACGTTCAAATTGAAAAAGTGAATTCAAGTCATTATATCAGTTTCCTCATCTCAGTCATCATTTTCTAATTAATTCTCGTTAAGAAAAATAAACAAAAAAAACCTCGTGATATGGGATGTATGATATCACTCATAAATCTGTCAAGCATGGTTTCCAGCCCAAAATCTTCAAGAACAACACCATGTTTATTCATAGCACTAGGGCGCATGATTCTGAGTTTGGTACCACGAACCCATCTTTCAAAACTATCCACCTAATTAATCAGAACTTGATAAGAACATGAAACACTAACATAAAATAAAATTATATAGCATGAAAAGGAAAGAAATGTGATACCTCAGACATCAGTTTTTTACAAAATTGGGGTTGAAGCATTTCAAATGTATAAATTCCTGTACTAGGTTCAGCCATTATACTTCTAAAACTTGCTTCAGTGTTTTCTTTAATTGCTCTGAGAAATGATGGTGTGAAAAAGTTCTCAGCATCCATAGTATATATCTCCCTATGTAGTGGCTATAAGAAAAGTCAATAACCAGTAAGATCGAGCAATATTGGAAAATCATGCTACATACAGAAACGAGAAAGTATAAATATTATCGTGGAGAAATTTCTAATGGAAACATGTGCTGCTCATTCAAAATTCTCACAGACAAGTACCAAATAAAATATCTCTCCTGTTAAAAGTGTAGTATAAATTATTTCATCAGCACCATCTCCCACAATTTTAGAAAGAATCATAAAAGGAAACCATAAAAATATTCAATTCACCAATGAGCAAAACAGCCATTTTCATATCCATTGAAAACTTACTGGATAATTTAATATGATCTTCAGCCTGTACTCCCTCAGCTTTTGAATCTGTTCAGTCCAACATAAAATAACAAAAAATCAAAGAGTGAACGATAAAACCAAGCCAGAGAAAAAAATAACACCAAAGAACAAAAGAAACACCTCTCCTCTGCCATACCAAGAATAATTCGATATAAACAAAACATACAAATACTATGCTCACCTATCATCACCTTTTTACGCTAACTAGTAAATTTTTAATACCAGAAACCAAATAGCACATTTCATGATATCTTCTAACACAACTGCGGACAGAAATCCATATTATTTAGACTTCCAGACTAGAAAAAGTTAAGCTTCTGCAAAACCAGTTAACATGCATAGCAGATGTATCACTTTCAAAACAGGCACAGGGGAGTACTGCCAGTTCCAACAAGCAAGACAGCACGCCAATAAAATATAAGAATGGCATTATTCTAAGAACTATCGATTCAAGACTAATACAAGAATGATTTGGAACCATAACAAGAAAGACCAACTTGTTGATTAAACAGACACAGCCTTCTTCAAATCATGTATCTAAGCAGTCTAAAGTACAGAATCATCTAAATTGTTTGTCAACAATCATGCAAGCAAAACTAAACACAACCTAAATTCCTACTCTCCCGATTTCCAAGTAGGAAAAAAAAACAAAGCTTTCTGAAACAAAACATCAAAGCGGGTCAGGCACCAATAAGGCAACACAAACAAACGAGACCTTGGATCGAGGGCAAAATAAAAATGAAATTTTGATTGAAAAAACATAAAGGGCACCGTATGTGGGGGCATTATTATTGTTATGGTGACAGTGACACCCACCCGATTGCGGTCATTCTCGGGGAAATAGCGAAGCAGAATGTTCCTCATATACCGAACCTTAACCTCACGTGAGAGGTTGAGGACGTGAGGAGGCAAATACTGCTCCAGTGAGCTGAAGACGTGAGGATTGAACTCCATTTGAAGGTCCTCATAGTTTTCAGACTTGTGATCTCGCTTGGGGCTTATGCAGAGCCTATCGGAATTCAAATTTACCACTCTCGCTGTCACATGTCCACTGGAGGGTAGAGGTTGCTGTGGGACATTGTTCTGGTTCTGCGACATGATGCTGTTTTCAGTGAGAAAATCATGGAATTGGTGATGCATATATATAAAAATAAAAGATTTGCAAAAGGTTGGTAGAAGAAAATGACTTGTACTTATTAACAATTTTTTTTTTGTTATTTTCTATATACAATCCACCTATTTGGATTGTCTTTTTGTTCTGAATATGTTTATCTTTTTATTTGTATATAGAGAAATTATATAAAATAATATATATATATATATATATATATAAATCACAATATATATATATATATATATATATATATATATATATATATATATATTACTTTTTTATAATCAGTAATTATTTGAATTTAAAAAGTAGTTACTAAAATGATAAAACTAAAAATATTTTTTTTATTATGAATAATTATTTAAATTTAGAAAGTAGTAAGTAAAAGCGTAAAATTAGAAAAACAAAAGAAAAAATTAAATAGGTGTATTTTCTTTATATATGGTCACATCTTACGTGTAATTGTGTCTACCTTTTTTTTAATATTTTATGATAATGAAAAATAATAAAACTATTGTTAATGTTATTATTATATCTATAAAATTTAATATTAATATTATTTATAATTTTATTATAAATAATCTTATTTATTTTGTAGGTAATTTTTCAATTAAAAAATGTTAAGTTTAAAAAATATCAAATAAAAAAACAATTAAAATATCAAGAAACCAAAGCTTAAAAAGTAAAGTTGGTAAAATAATTATTTAAATTTATAAAAATTATTAAATAAAATAATTGAAAAATAAATATGGTCTCAAAAAGGGAAATTTCTTTATAAATATAGAAAGATAGATATAAATATTGATAGATAGTAGTGAAAACATATACATGCATATGTTTTCACATTTTTTATGATAGTAAAAAAAATAAATTTAGTATTATTATTATTATTATCATAATTATAAAATTATATATAAATATCTTTATAATTTTATTATAGTGTTTTTATTTTATAAGTAATTCAAAATGTTTAAATTTTGAAAAAAATTGTCATTTAAAAGATAAAAGTGGCAAAATATTTATTTGACTATAAAAATATATTTAAAGAATAAAATTGGAAAATAAAATGTGAAAACCATAAAGTAAAATTTTTATATATACTAGCAAATAGACACTATTTGTCTGTGTTTGCATTTTTAAAATATTTATTATGGACAAAGCATAATATATTTTAAAAAATATATATTAATTTTCTTAAAAAGTATATTATATCTTTCAATGATTTTTTTTAATTTCCTATGAACCACATCATACATAATTTTTTCAATTTAAAAAAACTGAAAACAAAAATTAATGTAATGTGTATGACACATTAATAATATATAATGCAATATAAAGGATTAAATAAATAATCTAAATTTTGCAAAATGTGTGGCAATAAAATATTTGCTTCTTAAACTATTTTATTTTATTATTTTATATATTTTTATGGTGACAAATATCATTTTTTACTAATTAAAATTGTGTTATATTCTTATTTTTACCAAGTTTTACATTTTGTTAATATTAAATCTTTATTTTATAGAATTGTGTGATTTTATAATATTAAGATAAATTATATTTAAAAATTTCGTTAATAAAATTTTATTATGGTTTTAAGGAATTCTAAAACTGGATTCCAAAACTTTGATTCTTTCATAATTTTTTTTGAGTTTATTCATCTATTCTTTAACATTATAATAAACTTTTAAAATTTAGTGAAAGCGTATATTATTATTATTATTATTAGGTTTAAATATTAAAGTAATTGAAAGTGTAATTGAATAGTAAGATTATATAATTTTATATTAAATATCTATTCTTAGTGTTTATTATATGTTTTCTCAATATTAAAAGTAACATTAAAATAGTGAATTATTAAATAAAATTACATTACGAAATCATAATAAAATGATTTATTATGGCGACCAATATATTTAAAATTTAGACGTTCATTATTTAAATTAGAAAAGTAATGTAAATCTAATGGCTTGAAATCATTGTGAAGCCTTCACAACCTTACGAAACCTTTGCAAGTAAGTTGTAACACAGTGACAGAAGCAAAAGCAAAGGTTGTAAACCTTTGAGATGTCTTTGTAAAAACTGATAAAAGTATTCACTCTTGGAAATTTCATTGTATAAATTGGGCTCCTTTTATAAGAAACAGTGAGCTCTCGAAATGAACCTCTCCTATTAAACTATAACTATTTTCCTCTTTGGTTCATGTAACCCTATGAAATGGATGCCTATTACTCTCTCAACAAGATAATCCATAACTTAGAGACAGTAAAAGAAGCTCAGAGGTGAGAATCAACTATACAATATGATCTGCATGTGCAACTTCACGAGGCCGATTGCATTTCCCTCTTCATTAATTCCTGCAACATCAACAATAACATTAATCTTAGATGACCCTTCAATCTCTAAGGTGTTTATTGTCAATCAGTGTTACCTGTTGGGTGGCCATAACTAGCAACCGCTCTTTCTCCTTCTTCTTTCGTTTGCATTCTTCACACCAGCTAGAGAAATCTCTCCGATATTTCTTCAACTCTCTAAAAGCCGAACTGCGTGATAACAATGAAGGTTCATGCATATCAAATTGACCAGAACTATGCTTACAAAATTTCCAATCTAAAGTCACATGGGGAAGTGTGCTGTGTTAATTTCCATCTACACCAGAGAATGAAAACATGCAAATACCTTCTACACCAGAGAATTAAGTTTATCCGATTCCCAGATGTTGTAGGTCTAGCACCATGCCGATGACGACCTGGATGAAGAATTGCATGTCCTGGAACATGGTAGTAATCGAAGTTCTCCTACATACATATGTTTGGTGTTATATATTTAACAAAGTAAAGATGTTCATAGGAAATTTCTATACTTGTAACTAATGTCACAACTTTTGGTCAATATCATGTTCTAATATTGCCATAATGTTATTCAATTTCAGGATGAACGATATGAAACGTACAACTCAGAAATTTATACTGTTTTTCAATTATTGCACTATGGAAATAAATTGCTGGGTATGAGACTGGAGTCTCACATTAGAAGTATGTTGTTATATTAAGGAACCACGGATACGGAACCATCCAGAATAGTGGAAGGGTATGAATAATGAACTGGTGGGTATACCTCCTTAAAGTTTAAAACAGAAATCAGATACATGCTGGAGATCAATGAAGTTAAATATAAATTATTCAGCTTAAATAAGAGTAAGGTAGTAAGCATACCACTGGTTGGATATCTGAATTTACATGTTCATCACATCGAACACCCCGGAAGAACAGTTCTCCACCAGAAAATTTGTCCCCCAAGCAAATATTTAAGGAGACTTCTGAATCGTCCACATGGAAGCCTGGAAAACAATTTGCACTTTAGATTTCATCAAAATCACATAAAGCTAATTTGTTCGGAACAGGCAACACAAAGCATGCGAGATACACTTGTATACTATACAAAACATGTAAGCATCTAAAGTAGGCAATATAAGAGGAGAAAGATCTAGCATAGAATTGAATTCATGAGAGAAAGTATCTAATTGTCATGATTTGGGATGGATTAACGAGTAACGCAACAAGAGATAATTTTATAGTAAAAGAATAGGTACATTTAAATTTAACACAAGATAAGCCTCAATGACAAAGGTATCAATCATAGTTAGAGTGAACTTGAATTAACTAACAAACTTCAGTTATTTTAGAAGGAAGATTTGGGAGGGAAACAAGGAGGGAGAGGGGTTGAAGTTTTCATTTTGAATTAACAGTCACAAAGTATTTATTGAAATGAACAAGGGTTGACTGGAATCTCATGATAAACTATCATTTTACCTTCCATTCTGAAAAACTGTTGAATTAGCGAATCTATACACGTAATGAAAAGTTTACCCTCCAAAATCATTCGTCCCAAATATCTTTAGGGGAAAGATAAGACACCCTACTACACAGAAAAAGAATACAAAACGGGCATATATGACATTGCGGCTGAAAAATATAAAACCTGAATATCTCGGTATTTCAAACAATCTGAAATCTAATCCATGTTTTTCTTTCTTATCCTTTTTGTATGGCCATATAAAAGAATAAAAATCAGCAAGATGAAAGGTAATGTGTATACCATAAAGAAAATTTTTCAAGCATATTAACATAAAACTATAAATAGATTTGCTTGAAACATTAAACTCCATTTAGGTTCAAAATATCTATTACAGATCCCAGACAATACCATCTGGACAAAGCAGCGACCTAATTTGAGAACCTACCAAGTTCCACATCCCTATTGATTCCATATTCAACAACAAACCCATGATGAGAGTCCAGTGAGGATCCACCAATTTCAGAGTAGAAAACTACAAAAGAAAAACATCAAATTGCAAAAGTTAGTCAACATTAGTTATAGTAGTTCCTTCATCTCAGTCGTACTTGAGTAATCCATTCTCATTAAGAAAAATAAAAAATAACCTCGGGACATAGGACGTATGAAATCACTCATCAATCTGTCAAGCATGGCTTCCAAGCCAAAATCATCAAGTACGGCACCATATTGATTCATTATATTAGGTCGCATGATTCTGAACTTGGTAGCATGGACCCATCTTTCAAAATGATCCACCTAAATAATCAGAACTTGATAAGAACATACATTGATATAGAACAGATAAAATTATATATGCATGAAAAGCAAAGCAAAGCAAAGAATTGTAATACCTCAGATACTAGCATTTCACAGAATCGTGGTTGAAGCATTTCAAATGTATAAATTCCTTTACAGGGTTCTGCCATTATACTTCTAAAACTCTCTTCTGTATTTTCTTTAATTGCTCTGAGAAATGATGGTGTGAAAAATTTCTCAGCATCCATACTGTATATCTCCCTGTGCAGAGGCTACAATCAAAAGTGAATAACCAGTGAGATTGAGCATGATCAGAACATACGAAAAGGAGACAGGACGACTGTTCTTGTTTCACAAAATTCAAATGTTAACATGTGCTTTTTTACTGGCATTTCAGGTCTCTCTGGATCTGATTGAAATTCACGTCCACAAGGGTCCAATTTCAAATGTCGTTAACATCAAGAACACATGCAGATTCCAAATTCTCACAGATAATAGGTACCAACTAAAGTGTCACCCTAAGTCTAAGAAAAATTATCCCATCAACAGCATCTCCCACAATTTCCAAGAGAATCATAAAATGAAACCATCTAAATTTTCAATTCGCAAACGAACAAAACCGCCATTTTGACATTGAATAGAAAACTTACTGGATAGTTCAACATGATCTTTTGCCTGTATTCCTTGTGCTTTTGAATCTGTTCAATCCAAGATAGAATACCAAACTCAAAAACTGAAGAGTGAACAACAAAACCAAGCCAAAAACAAAATATACCAGGAAAAAATAAAATAAAACAAAAACATATTCATTATCATACTAAGAATTGGTCTCATTTATCTCACCTATTTAGGTTAACAAGTTCTTTAACAGAAATGGCAAGTCAATAAATTTTCTAAGACAAGTGCAGACAGAAATCCCTATCATGTAGAATTCTACACTTGAGAATGATAAGCTTTCAGAGAAAACCCGCTAATTACACGGCAGATGTATCATTTTTCAAAATAGGCACAGGCAAGTACTTCCGACGGACAAAAGAGAATGCCAATGAAAGAAAAGATTGGCATTTTTCCTAAGAACTAAGAAGACAAGACTATAAACACGAATGATTAGGAACCACATCTTTGATGAAAGACCAACTTGTTAAACAAACATCGTCATCTTCACAACATGCACCCGCATTGAGCAATCAAAATATAGAATCATCCAAATTGTGTGCTGCCAATCAGGAAAGACAATATGTAACACAATTCAAATATCTATTTTTCCCAATTCCCATCAAAATTTTCCCAAACCGATCGAGAATGCAAAAAAGACCCTATTGGCCAAGGGCAACATAAAAATGAAATTTTAATTCAAGAAACGAAAAAATTCAGCTCTTCCAAACTCCAATACCCATATGGGCCCTTCAGCCCACCATCATTTTTCAAACACAGTGAAGTCAACAAAAAAATTGAAAGAACAAAAGTCCAAAATTGTAGTGGCACCCACCCGAATGCGCTCACTCTCGGGCAAATATCGAAGCAAAATGTTCCTCATGTACTGAACCTTAACCTCGCGAGAGAGGTTGAGCATGTGGGGAGGCAAATACTGCTCCAAAGAGCTAAACACAAGAGGGTTGAACTCTAATTGAAGGTCCTCATAGTTTTCAGACTTGTGATCTCGCTTGGGGCTTATGCAGAGGCTGTCTGAACCTCCAACTCCCACGTATACATTGGAAGGACGAGGTTGTTGTGGGGCACTTCGCTCCAAAGAAACATTCTTGTTCTGAGACATGACGGTGTTTAGCAGAGAGGAAGAGAATGAAAGGAGAAAACTGAAAAGGGTAATTGTTGTGTGAATTGAGAGAAGGCGTTGAAGGGGTTTGAGTGTGAGAGTGAGACTGAGAGTAAGGGCGGTGATGTGCTCACTGCCCTTCAATTCATCGTGTCTCTCTGCTTTTGGTGGGTTTCTGAGCTCTAGTGGTTTTTCTATGACGTTATAACAATACATCCAATTTCTCTTTGCATTTATAGGCTTTACTATTCTTTTTTTCTTCAACCTGTTTTTGTACTTTAGTCCCTATTCACTTTTCTTTTATTTTTTTTACTTTTTTAATTTTTATTCCCAACAAAATATCCTTAACAAAGTTACTTACATTCATTAAAGTTATCAAAACTTTGTTTAATCAACCTATTGCTGCAGCAGATGACATAGTTGTGTTGTTTGAGATAAATAATTATGTTTTAAATTCTACAAAATACTCTAAAAATTTATTAAAAAATAGGGTAAATACTAAACTTAGCAACACTACATAGAACACCAAAAACGTCATAAACATTAACATTTGAGTGAACTTTTTTTATAGAGTATGAAAACCTAACATTACAAAATCCATAGAAAATAAAATAAATACATTTTGAATATTATTGGGAATTGATGTTCACATGTAATTGTTGATTAAAGAAATTAACGACTTAAAATTATAACAAAGTCGTAAATGAATGCATAATGATGATAAATGACAACAGTTCAAATACTCGTTAACATTATTAAAATTAAGGGTTAATTATTAATTTAGTCGATATATTTAAATTTATAAATTATTTTGTTTTTATATATCTATTTTTCATATTTATAAAATTTCTTAATTTTTTTTCTGCATCTCCTTCTATCTCTCAGCCTCCATCCATCATCACGCTCCCACCACCTCTCTTCAAAATTTTAACCTTGCAAAAATAATCCTCAGAGCTATTAGTGTTATTTTTTTATGAGAACTTTTCTTTTTTTAAGGTATTACATTATTATTCTGACTTCTTTATTTTACTTAATATTAAATGTATAAGTATAACTTAATTAATGATTTAGTAATATTATATATATATATATATATATATATATATATATATATATATATATATATATATATGCATGCGTGTGTGTGTAAAAGTAGTATTGAAAATTTATTTATTTTTAAAATATAAAAATATTTAATTATTTATGTCATTGAATAAGTTATTTTTTATTTATTGAAAAGTTTATCTAATTAAAATTACCAAGTCATGTACCTTATTATATAATGATATTGATAATTATTGTGTTAAACATTAAAGGTAAAAGAGGAATACGCACTAAATTCTCTTAAAACAAATTTCGCATTTGCAGAGAAATAACCAAAGTTTAAGAAAAGAAAAGAAAAAAAACTAAAATATCATCATTTTGAACAAGAAAAAATGTATAAAAAACTTCCTTACATTATATTATATGAAATACTGCTATATATCAATAAATGATTATTTATGTTGTTCAAATCTTAGCTTATTAGTATTATTATTAACTCGTTGATTTGATATTTTGGTTGGATTGTTGATTAATCTATTTTGACAAAACTCTTCATAAAGGATAATTTTATCAATTTTCAAACAACTTTCTCACGTATTTAGTTTAATCTACTTCTAAAAACCAGTGACAATTCTGTTTAAATAAAATAATAAGTAATTATTTTTAAGAAATATGCTATTTGTAAACATACATGACTTGACCAGCTTTAAGAAGATTCATACTGTAAATTTGAAAGTTGGACTTCGATTGCACTTAAAAAAATGGTAAATATATATATATATATATATACCTTTAAATAAATGTTATATATATTTGATCTTAGGTATGATTTTTTATAATTATAAATCGTATTTGTTTTTTTAATTTTTTGTAAAATATTTGTTATGCTCTGTAGGAAAATATTTTACAGATTCCGAAATCTAACTATACTTTGATTGATTTTCAAATCCGATAAAAAAAAATTATTGAATTTTGAAACCTGTTACATTAACGAATTTTAAAATTTAATTAACAATTTTTTTAAAATTTTGTTTTCAATTATAAATTTAATAATTATTTAATTTAATTTTATATTTAATTTATATTTTAATTTTTATCTTCATTTATGTTTTTTATTTTCACAATTTTTACTTTTATTTTAATTATTTTTGGTTTTTAATATAATTACTATAATAATATGAATTATATTTCAACAATTATTTTAAATAATATAAATTTTTTAAATTAGATTAAATAACTATTAAAATTTTAAATAAAACAAAATTTAAAAAAGTTTGTTAATTGGATTTCAAAATCGTAAACATATTAACAGATTCAAAATCAGATTAACAATTTTTTCTAAAATTTTGTTTTTTATTTAAAATTCAGTAGTTATTTAATTTAAATTAAAATTCTAATATTATTTAATTTATTTTTATATTTTATAGTTATTAAAATATAATTTATATTATTATAATAATTACAATAAAAATAATTAAAATAAATATATTAATAATAAAAATAAATAATAAATAATAATTTAAAATTTTATTTAACATATTTAAATATATTATATTATATTAAAATATTAAATTAAATTAAATAATTATTAAAATTTAAATAAAAAGTAAAACTTTAAAAACTTGTTAATAAATCGTTAACAGTTCACGGATCTTGTTTTAAGTTTTCTTTTTTAATTAAATTTTAATAAATATTTAATTTATTTTAATATTTTAATATAATTTAAAATATTCAAATATATTAAATCCGATTTTATATTATTATTTTTTATTTATTTTTATTATTTTTGTTTTTTTAACTATTTTTATTTTTATTTTTTAAATATAATTATTACAATAATAGAAATTATATTTTAATAATTATTAAAATATAAATATATACTAAATAATGACAAAATTTTAAATTCAATTAAATTATAATTTAAATGTTAAAATTTAAAAACAAAATTTTAAAAAGGTTGTTAAACCGTGGATTTTCAATTTTATTATTTTCAATTTTCAAATATAAAAAAAGAAGTGATTGACTCGTGACTTCTAATATATTTTAAATAATAAAATTTATTTGTAAGACTTATATTATACTAACTTTTTAATATTAAAATAATGAAATATTTTTTAAACACACTGGTCAATTTTAAAATACTAATTTCTAAACCTTTACAAAATATTATTTTTTGGACCTATTTGTTATATATATATATATATATATATATATATATATATATATAATCCAATCACATACACAGAACTTCTTATCTTTTCTAATATAGTTTTTATCTTTATCTTTAAGATTTTAACATTGTTGAAAAACTAGTACATTAAATATTTCAATCTTCATATTTTTTCACCTCTTTTAATCTAAACATTTATATTTGTTGAATATATTAACAGAGTACGTGGGATATTAACGTAGGATTCTCTATTATAATATTTCGATCTTAATATTTTTTATTTCTTTTAATTCCAAAATCCTTATCCTTATAAATTAAATTATGCATCTATTAAACTGTTTCAATCTTTATCTGTTTTAATTCCAACATCTTTATCTTCTTAAATTTAAAATATGCATTTGCTATATATTCAATATTTATAATCTTTTTTTTAATTTATTTCAAAAGGCAATATCTTATCTTTATAAATTAAAATTCGTTATAATTATATAAAAAGGTGATTTTTCTTTTTGTATCTACTTTTTTTTTTCTTTCTAAATTTTCCTTTCAAATAACAGTTTTCTTAAATTTAACTGTTTTTATTTAATTTGTTTTAAAAAAATTAAAAATAATAAATGTTTTCCGCATATGAATCAATAAAAACAGTTCTGATACATGCTTCCATAATTAAATAAAATATTTTGATATTCAAACAAAGCATGGAAAAGGACTTTTGTGTTTGAAAAATATAAACCGAAAAAGAAATTAAAAAAGTGGGTTGTTGATATTGCCGCTTGAGAGTGTCTCACATCACCTACCGCGGACTGACCAAGAAATCAAACCAAACACTTCATATTTCTTTTTCACGGTTTTCTCTTTCCCTACAAAGCCTTCAGATCACATCACAACACAATCTTCACTGTACTTCCATGGCCATGGCTTCTGCAAAGCTCAATACTTTGTCTTCACAGTGGATCGCCCACAGCACCTTTTCTCCCCGCCGGGGATCTTCTCCTCGCCGGGTCTCTCTCCCGATCCGCGCCTCTTCTTATCAACACGAACTCGTCCAAACCGCCGTTAGTACCGATACTTTATGATACCTTCTTCTTTCTTGCCCTTTATCAATTCTTTTGATTTCCAAAGTTTTTCTGCTCTAAAGGTTTTAACTTTGCTGTTTTTGGTACACCCTTTGTGCATGCGTATTTTCCGTCTTTGGTCGTGTTTGTTTGTTTGTTTGTTGATTTATATTAATTCGATTCAATTTAAATGCTCTAAAAGTTTTAAAGGGTTAATCTCCGACAATGTTGATTCAAAATTGCATATATCAGTTTTGAAGAAATGTACCGTCTAACAGTTAGCGAACCCATCTAAATGGTAAGATCTTTTAAAATGGAATACCGTCTATATATGATTTTGTTTGTTGTTCCTTTCCTTATTGACTGTGCCGCATATTCTTCAAACCGAGAGGTTAGTATCTTCTTCTTTCTTGCCCTTTATCAATTCTTTTGATTTCTAATGTTGTTCTGCTCTAAAGATTTTAACTTTGCTGTTTTTTGGTACACTCTTTATGCATGTGTATTTTCCATCGTTGGTCGTGTTTGTTGATTTACATTAATTTGATTCATAACTTACTCTGTAATGAAATCTCTCCTTGGATTTGGCTTTTTAGTATTTTTTTACTTCTTGGAAGATTTTCAGGATGCTGTTTTTCTATGTTGAGTTGGATTGTCTTTTATATACGTTTTATCACTCTATCACTTTGGATCTTAACCCTTCAGTAACGATGAGACTGACTTTCTTGTTTGTTGGTTGTATAGAAATCTATTGCAACTCCTGGGCGTGGAATTCTTGCAATTGATGAATCAAATGCAACATGCGGGAAGCGTTTAGCATCCATTGGTTTGGACAATACTGAGGTGAATCGCCAGGCTTACAGGCAACTTCTGCTTACCACACCTGGCCTTGGAGAGTATATTTCTGGTGCCATTCTTTTTGAAGAAACCCTTTACCAGTCAACCACTGATGGAAAGAAATTTGTGGATTGCCTTCGTGATCAGAACATTGTTCCTGGCATCAAAGTTGATAAGGTTTGTTATTTGAGTTTGTCAATGGTGTCATGTGTTACTGATTAGATTTAGAAGTTGGCTTGGTGTTTACATTTATAGTTTTCCTATTTTTAGGGTCTGGTCCCCCTGCCGGGTTCGAACAATGAATCATGGTGCCAAGGGTTGGATGGATTGGCTTCTAGGTCTGCTGAATACTACAAGCAAGGTGCTCGATTTGCCAAGTGGTAAGTCATTTTTTCTTTCTGAAATGTTGGTCTTAGTTAGATGCATTGAGAGCGACTTTAAAATTGTTTTGATCCACAGGAGGACAGTTGTTAGCATTCCATGTGGTCCTTCTGCATTAGCTGTTAAGGAAGCGGCATGGGGACTTGCACGTTATGCCGCTATCTCTCAGGTATTCTTGCTCCAATAAATCTTTGTTTGCTGAAATTACCTTGTGATCGATCACTGGACCCATGAATACACACTATGTATTCATGTCATCAACCATTTTCATGCATTAGACGCAAACCTTCAAATACTCGTATATTCTTCCACAACCTCGTATTCTTCCACCCCATACAAGGATGATACTACCAATTACCAACCAATGTTTTTGAAACAACCTATGGTTCAATTATGATTAAACCATAGGTTCATCGTATTTTAAAAAAGTTATTATAATAATTTAACTATTTGCTTATGAAAACAAAAGAGATGAAGAGTATGAACGAGCGTGAACTATGAAAAGGTAGCAATGTCAAATAATGGCCATGCACGTACAAATGATAAAACACTGAAGCCAGAATGAGCACAGATAATTTATACGTACAAAAAATGAAGAGAAATACTCTACACAGCTTCCAGGTTCTGTTTTGTTTTGGCAACCACAGGTGCAGGTAGGGCAGTTTACTATTGTACTGTTGTAGAAGGATGAAAGAGAAACACAGCACTGCCAAAAAAATATTCAGATTAGGTTTAAACTAAATCTGAGAAACTAAAACCTGCTTTTCATAGCTTGTGATCAATGTATAAAGCATAAGTAATTAGGTCTAGTTACCTCACTGCTTATTATTTGTTTGAAGAAAAGTTAATAATCCATCTCATCAATCACGACAGATATCGCTATGAAGTAAAATTGGTAGTTTATCCTTTGGTATCGATCACTGGACCCATGTGATGATAGTGGTTCTTTTCATTTGAAGGGAGTGAACTTGGGTTGTGGGTTTAGTTTGGTCTATGACAAAGGGAACATATATTTTATACAAATTTGAATGAATGAGAACCTATAATTGATTTTTCATTCTTTGAACGTTTGTTACTTGATGTTGGTGTAGATTTATCTCAAGAAAAAAGTTTTTCTTTTACAGTACACTAATCCCCTTGCTTTACTCGTTCTTCATTGCAGGACAATGGCCTTGTGCCAATTGTGGAGCCTGAAATTCTTTTGGATGGAGACCACTCAATTGAAAGGACGTTGGAAGTGGCTGAGAAAGTGTGGTCAGAAGTCTTCTTCTACTTGGCTGAAAACAATGTCATGTTTGAGGGAATTTTGCTCAAACCTAGCATGGTTACACCTGGGGCTGAACATAAGGAAAAGGCTTCTCCGGAAACCATTGCCAAATATACTCTAACCTTGCTTAGAAGAAGAGTTCCTCCAGCAGTACCCGGAATCATGGTAAAGTAACAGGTCTTTTGTATTCTCCATTCACATAATTGGCTATGCTAATTTTACTTATTATTGCACTTAATAAAAAAAATGAAATATAAAACTAGTAAATTAAATAGTGAAAATGTTTATTTTGTCAGTTTTTGTCGGGTGGGCAATCTGAAGTGGAAGCAACACTTAATCTAAATGCAATGAACCAAAGCCCCAACCCATGGCATGTTTCTTTCTCGTATGCTCGAGCTCTTCAGAACACCGTGCTAAAAACGTGGAAAGGACATCCTGAGAATGTGGAAGCTGCTCAAAAGTCTCTTTTGGTGCGCGCAAAAGCAAACTCCTTGGCTCAACTTGGAAGATATTCTGCGGAGGGTGAGAGTGAAGAGGCAAAGAAGGGAATGTTTGTCAAGGGCTATGTCTACTAATCTCTTTAACTTTTTATCATTCCTTCTTTGCAGTGATCTTGAAGTGAAGGGACTTAGATATGTTTTAGTTTTTTTTTTCTACTTCTAGCATGAGTTTGAATAAATTGAAGCTAGAAAGAAAGGTTTTCTTGGTAAAATGAATGGATATTAGTAAAAAACCTACAAACTCGGATGAGAGAAAAGATCAGTTCATTACTTGGTTATTGTTTATTTGTCTGTTCACAGATTTTGTTGTGGTAGTGTGCAGTATGTGATTGGGCATGTTTAATCCGCATTTGTGTGTGCCATATTTTGAAGTATTGAAAAAAATGATATAATCAGAATAAGCCTTTTCTTATAGTTTGTCTTTCCTTATGAAATTGATTTTCTGCATTTGCCCATGGTATTGACTAGTCTTTGTCCTGTGCTAGTGTTTAAGTTTTCTAACCAAATGGAATACTAGAGTCTATTACCATCTGCAACATATATTTGTTTTCCAGACAGCTTTTACGCTATAAAAAAATATTTAAGACATATAGATATATGAATTTATAATATTATAAACATAATCAAATTGATGCAATTTAATCAAATAAGATGCAACAGTATAACCAGATCGTGAATAATAATGTTTTTTTTTATATCTTTTAAATATTTCAGTCCAACTCTAAAATAGTCTATAAATATAAACTAATTTAATTTCATAGAAACTACTCACTCAATTATCTTATTCACTTTTTATATTAATATATTTTATAATTTCTTCTATTTTTACTAGCTTGGGCATCATATAATCTTTTGTAGTTGAATATCTTCTTCCTCTTCATCAGAATGATCAATCCTCAAAGATATAAATTTAACTTTTCAAAAATACTATTTTTCTCTACTTTAGGAGAACCATACTAGGTAAAAATACTTTTATTTACTTCATGACAGGAGTATAAGATGAGTTGAAAATTTTATATTGAATAAAAAAATAAGAAAGTTAAATAATATATAAGTAAAGATAATCACAAATTTATTATTTTAAAGTTTTTTATTGAAAATAAAGACTTATATTTTATGAGTTTGTTCACAACTCATTCATTTCAAATATTATTTTCTCAAAGAACTTGTAACTGGTTTCAAAATCTAATTCATATCGGTGACTAATTCATAGATGAGTATGATATAAAGTAGATGAAGAATCGTATAGATGGTGACCACTAAATACTTGTGTCTAAAGGGAGTTTTTAGGAATAATTTATGCATTACTTGCATTTTTATTTTTGTCTTAAAGCACCATTAACAAGATGACAGAATATCTTAATATCTTAACCTTTGCCTTCTTATGACCTCACCAACATGGTACAACAAGGTGTTTTGTTTAACTGATTTGAACATACGAAGGATTTTTAGCTGAAAGCTCCAAGTAGAAGGAATTGTCACCTTCTGAGGTTATTAAAACATGAGATTATGCAAATGCTCAACTTGCCCTTCATTTATTTGGTGGGATTGCGATTCGACACGATATACGTTATGCATATATATACTTTTGGTTAATTTTAGTAGGAAAACTGCATTTTTTCGTCCAAATAAAATTTTAATTGTAAGTTGGTCCTAGTTAATGATACAGTACTCTAAATATGACTTTTTTTTTTAAGAAGTTTACAATTTTAGGATTAACTATTTTTTTAGTTTTTAAATTATAAATGTATGCCTAGTTAGAGAGAAGAGATCCTGATTTGTAATAGGATGGGAGGAAAAGCAATGACTAGCACATTCTCACGGATGTTAATAAAAAAAAAAAGGAAAATAAAATTTCAACAAAACTTAGTGCAAACATTCTAATATTACAAAGAAAATCTCATTCAAATCCAATCAATAGAAAAAAAAATAAATAAAACGAAAGGAATTTTTGGCTCTTGTTTTTGTTCTCTTTACTTTTAAATTTCTACACCGAATGATAGACAATTTTGTACCTCAATCTAATTTTATCTGCAGCCTGAGACTTTTGGTTGAAGTACTAAGAAAATAGCACTTTATACAATTTTATTAAAATAATCTTTCTCACTAAATACATTAAATAAAGAGTGAGGTACTTGTGGTTGTTGAAGAATTTACATTTTAATTTACGTCAGAACAAATTAGAAATAAAAAACAACACTTTGGTTTTTGGTTTACCGCAAATACACACTCCAAAGAACATTCAACTGAATCCACGTGTGGTGTCTTTACATTGATATTCATGCTATGAAAACGGAAATCCAAACAAATGTTGAGCTGGCAACACGACCGCATTAGGTACATTCTTTTCGGGGCTTGTCCTCTCAAAGCAACCTTCGAATATGATAAATTTCAACTTATTGCACCAACCAAAATTTATTGATGCTGAACAATCATTTCAGTTTCCCATTTATTTGACCTATAATCTGTCCAAAATCGGTTACTTTAATTTTTCACCTGGTTTTGCTCGGACCAAGAACAAAAGGCCAGAAAAAGGTTTATTTGGTCTCACCATTGGAATAGAATTATGTTGGGATGAAATGTGGTTCGACATATTTAGGATTTTAATACTGTCAAAAATGATAATCACTGTACAAAATTAATGGGTGAATAACTGGGATTCGAGTGTGGCATCATTTCCTGCTGAATATGTGCACAACCGCCCGCACCGCCACCCCAACCCAATCCATTTAATGAATGCTATGTACTAATCCCTCCTATCGCGTATGACCCTGCCACTAACAGTCAATTTTCTCACTGATGTAAAAGCACAAAACTGGAAAAGTGACAGTTATTTGCTTCATGCTCGCGGATGATCTTTCATCTTGCTTCGATCAAAGAATGAGTATCTTTCAACTTCAAATTCAATCTGGTTGATGGTGATATGGGGTTGGCTGCTTTCATGAACAGGTTGACTCAATGATCCAGGACTTTATAGTAACAATGCCCCATGAAACCGCATACATCCTTCGCCTCCGGCTCCTTTTTACCTTTGCATTGAGCATATTACTTTGACCGCTTAATTGTGATCCTTCTTACTTTTCTTAAGTAACATTGACAAGTGATTGATATACTCCCTGCCTGCTTGCTTTCCACCCATCAGCCACTGCAATGCCTCAGCTGCAGCATCTTTTTCTGCACTCTTTTTATTGTTACAAGGTTGACCCATTATCTGCATTCCATTGAATTCAACTGCAGCCTGAAACTGATTGTTCTTCAATTGTTTAGTCTTGTAGACGGGTGCTGCACATCCTGCTCTCGTAAGCAATGTTTGGAGCTGACTTTTAGAATTATCTCCCCCAGGTCCACTCTCAGTCCTTGAAACCAAGGTTGGGTGTGAGGCCAACATAATAGATTTTTTAGATGGTTTATGGACCTGGCGACCAAATACAAATCTACCTTCACATTGGTCATTGGAAATCAGCAGCCGTACTGCAGATAGGAGATCTTGATACCACTGTATGCCCATTCTTGGAAAAAGTAGCTGCCAAATACAAAGTTTAAATTAAAAGTTCAACCGTCATGTCAATTCAGACTGGCCACAGAAAAAGCACTAAAACAGAAATAGAATGGTAGTTCTATTTGCATCGAGAAGGTAGGAGAATGATATTAATTTGCACCTACTTTGCCCTGAATGAAGGCATCAAGTTCTCTCCTTATACTCTGGTACATTTCAACAACACTCGGATCCATAAAAAACTCAAGATATCCTCCCAACATCTTTAAATGGTTATCCTGATAAAAAAGGTTGGATTCCAGCAAAACATCAGACAACTAAAACTAAGACACCAATATCATACTGCAAACATTGCATATAATATTATAATAAACACAATAAACAATAGAAAATCACATCAAACTTACAGCATCTCCTTTCAATAAGCTTCCTCCAAACAGAAGCACCACTGAATCAGACACGGCTGTTGAGTCGCGGAGAAAAACCGAGTTCACTTTTATCTTCTCGTTAAAAACAAGCCATGGATATGGAATTTTAGTTTCCCGAGTATTCACTGAGTTCTAGGCAAATGAAATGAATATTCGATTAAAAAGGAAAGCCCAAAATAGAATGGAAAGGTGACGACCTTAATAGAATTATTTAAAATGCTTCACAGCTACCAGCAAATTATAAAGGTCTTAATGAACTTACCGAATATAGGAGCACTTGCCCATCCTCCATTGTTTTCAAAGAGAATGATTTCTCATTATTCTGCAAATGAAATTACATCTTTATTTACATTTTCAAAACATGACATATACTAATATAAAAACGTTCAGGATGGGCCTATATCCATCAATACGAGAATCTGACGGGCAAATGTTCAATTTTAAAATATAATTGAGTTGAATAAAAGAATTTGTCATTATGTATTGCAACTGACTAAACACAACATGATCTAATTTTAATTTAAATTGTACTTAATTATTTATTTTATATATAATTAAGAAAGAAAATTTAGAACAAGGAGTACAAGAAAATATACTTTTATAAACAAACTATTCTGGAGTAGTGCTGGAATCAACTATTAACACAAAAAAGACAAAATTAGGCTAATGAAGTCATTAATATATTATCTTTGTCTTGAAAATAGGACATACCACAACAGAACCAATTCCAGGATATAGGCCATAGAAAATAACTGCTCGGATAAGATTTAGATCAGAGCTCCATGCATTGCAGCTGGCTGCGTTGCTATCAACTAATCCGGTATCCTTGAGCAGGCATATGAACTCTCTCCGAAGAGCATCAATAGCTTTCATGGATTGTAAGGAAAGGAAATTTTTCCAACAGTATTCATATCCACCCATGTCCATTTCAGCATCTTTCCAACCGTCATATGCCCTTACAAGTGCAAGGTGGTCACTATATTCACCACAGAATTGAGATTTTGCAGCCTCTGCAAGCTACAATGAAGAACTTTGAGCTGTCAAATAATGAAAAATTCATTTCAACACAAGACATCGCCCACCCAACAAGTTGGAAAATAAATTGGCCATATTACATATATCCATTACATACTTCAAATAAGTATGATTAACTGAAATAGTGATCATCCCGACGAGCTCTTACATTCAGAATCACATGATACAACTTTGGCAACGAAACCTAATGTAGAAGTTTTTTATATTTTTTTTTAAATAGTGCACGGCTAAAAGTCTCTTTCAAGCAGTATACAATAGGTAAACTGCTTTTGGAGAAATAATAGGAACGCACTTCTTTCAACACTATTATCAGATGAATTTCATGTTTGGTACCACTCATTAGGAAGTGGGACACCACACAATTTGTAGGTACTTTTTTCTTATATATTGCTCAAATTTTTCTTTTCTATTCAATGCAGGACTCCAATTTACACTTAGGTTCCTAACAATCTTTTCCTCAAGTGAGTCTATTCCATATTGATACATTCTTCCTTGAGTTGAAGCATTTTTAACCATGAGTATTTCAATAGTGACTCTTACTTATACCGTCGTTTACCATGACGAAAAACTGCTAGGAAGACTTTTGATACATAGACCACTCTATATATCGTACTCAACTGAACCTGTCACCAAGTTAGACCTGAATCTAATTCTATATTAATAAAGTAGACTTTAAACCTAACTCAACCTTTACAAGTTAACTTGTAAAGTTAGATTTGCACCGAATATTATAATTTGGTCATATTTCTAGTTAATGTAAGATCTTTCATACATCCCCTCACACTGAAAACATCGACCATGGGAATATAAGGGGTCCCGATAGAAGTTACATGATAGACCTAACAAACTTGACTAGGATTGATCTATATGACTGATACTAACTTGAACTACGTAAGAAAATAAAGAATTAATTTATTGATAACAGTCACACCAATTGCATTCCCATCACATCTATATGTAATAATCAAAATCTTTAAAAAGCAAAATAAAAGTATGCTGAAAAAAATACGAAGATCTTGAAGATATTTTTCCTACTTACTATGGAGATATTAAGAATATCTTAATCCTAATAATCTGCTACAATAGAAGCTCAGAATAATTAGTTGGTAAACTAGAGTTAGAAAATTATGTCGATTTAGTATCTCCAAACTCTGAAAAATATGATCAATTTTTAGAATGACTACATCTGTGCATTCTTTAGTTGGACACCAAATTAATCTACACGGAAACACAGACTTTAACAACTAACACAAAATACATTTTCCCAAGAAAGGTTATAAAAAACAAGTTACAGCTAGCAAATGATGAGTATTTAGTTAATTGCTACGCTAGTACAGCACAGCAGAAATAAATTATTGTAGGAGTGCTGTGACTTGCCCTATTCTACTAAACATTGAACACATAACGCAAACTTAATCAAATTTTACCAAAGAGGACATGGTAGACCCGAGAGAAGAAAACAAAAATAAAAATGAAACAAGTATAAGATTTAGCTTCACTTTAATTCTTTCTATAGGTAATAGGTAAGAGGCAAGATCTATAATAGATTAGGTATACACATTACTTTTTCATATTTCCTACTACCATATTTCTGTATTGTATGCGACAACAGAGCCTCAATTTAGATAAAATTCAGTGTATCTGGGTTCTTGAAGCAAATTCAATTGCAATCAGTGTCCAAGCAACACGCATAAAAATAAAATGTTATTGCATTGTAATATGTTCATGCTAAGAGGGAACACAAGTGCAGAAGAGATTAATACAATCAGGCATTAAATAATCTATAATAAAGACAAATTATCATTTCAATCATTAACCAATCATCTTAAACAGAAACAACTTACATCTTTTTTATCCAACGGTGTTAGAAAAGGATCTCTCACACTGAGACCAGCAACCACAGTTAATATGGGATCCAGGCAATTGAAAATAGCACCTAATATTAGCATCTTGCCAAGTTTGGGTTCCATAGGAAGCATTGTCAAGTAGCGCCCTGTCAAGTGAAGAACCAAGTACAAGTCTTTATTTCAAGGAGCGAACACAAGCTAAATTTTCTAGTACCGGCAAGGGACCAACCAACCTAGAATAGTGAGATTCTCTTTCTCATCCAAAGCTCCAATTATTTTTAAATATTCAATTGCATTTTGCACCTATGAATAAAACGATCACAAAAATTACCGGTACAAATTTACATACAAGTAACCAACACAAAAAAGAAGAATATATGAACTTATTAAATAAGAGAAAAGTACATGAATTGATGGAATTCTGAAGAATAAACCAAATATATACCGCAAGTATCTCAGGAGACTGCAAAGCCCTGGACAAGAACTCAGATATGCTTTCAAGTCTCAAACTTTTAATTTGTAAACAGAGGGACTGCAGAGGTGTTCTCAAAATTTCTGGCAACTGATACTCCGAAAATGCATCATACACACATCTAGGATAGAGATGGTAACACTCTCCTGGTTGTACCCGACCAGCTCTTCCTCTTCTCTAGAAAAATATATTCAGGGGAAAACTCAGCATTTAAGGTCCAATATTTTCGTTCACGGTTAATAATTAAGGTCGTAATTCACTGGTAGTTAACTGTATGCAGAGTTTATGGGTATACTGCATTTTACCATTATAATCCTGTGGTCTAATCGATTTTCATCCTTAAACTATAGAAAACGGCACATGACCAGGCCTTACAACACAACAGCAATTTCCAGACAAGGGCATTATTATTTTCAGCAGCAAATGCATTCATTCACTTAAATGACATGTGCAGTCTTCCCTAAAGTTTGTAGGAAATATCTTGCATAGTCTCATCAGACATTATCCTTGATAGATAGGCAGTGGAGAAACTACCATAAGTTGGTAATTACATAATGACCAAGGTACCAAATCCAAGAGAATAAAATACCAATTTTGAATTGCATAACTTTATTTATATTTTATACATACCAATAAAATCACGCCCCAACCCCCCACCAAAAAAATTAATCAGAATTGTCCGTAGCCTCTTTTACATGTAAATGATTCTATAGTTTCTTTTATGCCACAGATGCAACACACTGGAGGATAAATTATAATTATATTTCAGATTTTTATTACTTTGACGTTATTTTCACATTAATTATGAACGATTAATTTTAGTTATGTAAGACAATTTCAAGGTAAAAATAGAGTTGATTAAATTATATCATATGTCACGATCTATTATTTTATATTATTAGAGATATCTCTGGTTTTTATTTGTAGGGGCAGCCAGTTCTAACTCACTTAAAAAGTCAACTGACATGACCTTTTCATGACCATTTAAGCCATATGCAACAGGTGGTAAGGATGTTAGTTACTTATAGATTAATTAAAACTAATCTACAAAAGCCCTTAGGAACTATTAAAATTTAGACATCAGATCAGAAGCTCTCCGTAAGAATAGTAGAATTCTATTAGTCCACCTTAGATTTATATCTTTTCATGACTACCCACACAAAGTTCTTCCTGTACTACAACTTCCAATTTGTCATTAAAGCTTTAGTGAAAATGATGACCAGTGAGTAAATACAACATCTATCAAGTTTCATAAAATATGTCCAGTGTACGTATTTCTTCCCAAAATCATGATTATTACAAAACTATGAAGAACACAGCCACTCTCCTGTTGATGATAAACACAAGGTAAAGAGCTAAGCCTTAATCTACAGGAAAAAAAATGTAGAGTTGTTATCATAGAATAATTCACATTCCAATCCAGATTACTGCTAGCAAGCAACATTTATAGTTTCAATAGCCCAGTGTCCATAACATTCAGCCAACTAAACATGATAAACTATGCAGAATGCTTTGAAGAAAACCAGTATGTATAAGTGATGTCTCCTAATTGCAAACATGTATTAGAGTGATATATTAAAAACACACGCAATCAACTAAAGTATAAACTTACTTGTTGAGAAGAAACCTTAGAAATCCATGTAGGAAGCAGACAAGGTGTGTTGTTCAGAGCATCATATGATGTTTCTTTCGCTTTTCCACAGTCAAGAACAAAAACAACATCATTTATCGTGATACTGGTTTCAGCAATATTTGTTGTTAGCACTATTTTTCTTACTCCAGCTTCAGGCTCTTCAAATATTAATCTCTGCATATTGCCTATCCGTTATGTATATCTAAATATTAATCGTAAGTACCAACGAGATAAAGCACATACAACCTTTCTTTGGCAAACCATGCACAAACATACTGTTAAAACTGTTTTCAGACAACAAATCATTACACATACAGATTGTATGACAGAAACTGCAGATTTGTGGTCAACGGACAGAACAATACCTGCTCTGAGCTAGCCATTGAGCCATGACATGTAAGCAACAGAACACGGTTTGGATCTCCCAAGACAGTGTGAGTCAGGAGTTTCTCTTTCAGACAGCTTATATCATCCCATCCAGTCATGAAAACCAAAACAGCACCAGGTCTTTCATTCTCACATATATTGCACAAAATATATTCTATGAGATTAAAACCAATGCAGTCAGGATTCCAACATGACAAAGACTCCTGTGTATGTGGGCTGTAATCTTTGAAATCAGCAGCTCTAATTGCATCCTGGTCATACATTTTCCGAAATAAACTAAAATTAAGAAATACTAAACAGTTAAGCAACTACCGTTTTCAATTTCTAAAATACCTCTACGACAGAAGCAATTTGACTTTTCCTCTTTCTTGGGACCTGTCTGTTCATTTTCCACATCTTTTCTTGACCATAATCATCAATTTGATTATAAGGAGTTAATCTGTAGCCCGTCATTTCAAGAATGTTCTCCAAAAAATGGGTTCTGACGTGGTATGTGAAGCCCTGTATTAATAAGCATATCCATCCGAACAATAAGAAAAGGGGAAGTCCTTAGTTCTAGGCCCCAAAATATTATTATTTACTAAAAAAATAGAACATTTATTTACTGCCTTGATACTCTGAAATTATTTCATTTTATATCTATGTACTCAGGTTCATGATCCATCATAAGAAATTGTCAGACACATCCATCTCCCATCAACAAAAAGGAATAACACTGTTTCAGCAACGCACAGGAATAAACATAGTCGGAGCCCCGTTAAAGTACGAAGAAAAGAGCTCTGCATCTAGGGTAGCACTCATCAAAATCAGTTTCAGTTCTGGCCGATGGAGAAGGAGTTCTTTAAGGATAATAAGCAGAAAATCTGTCACAAAAAAATGAAAGTATATGAATATTTAGAAACGTTCTAAAACAAAAAGATTCAATGAAGCTCAAAACTCTACCTTCATTCATCCCTCGCTCATGAATTTCATCCACAATAACGTGAGTTACGCCTTTCAACTTTCTATCAGCCAGTAATCTTCTTAATAAAATGCCTGTGGTGCAAAAGAGAAGATGGGTATCTCTCCCTTTCATACCCTCAAGTCGAACTTTATATCCAACCTTTCAAGGAGAGAGAAAGAGTAAGTGCGAGAGCAACCAATAAATAGGGAGAAATATTGAAATTTTAAGGAAACAGAAAAGTAATAGATTGGGATAGTATATTAAAAATAACTGTGTTTCGCAGATAAACTTACAGATTCGCCCAATTTCTCTCCCCTCTCAAAGGCCACTCGTTCAGAAACTGACATGGCTGAAATGCGTCTTGGCTGTGTGCATATGATATTACAAGCAGCTCCTCGAACTGATTCTATCTCAGATTCTAAAATGAATTGTGGAATTTGTGTTGTCTTGCCACAACCTGTTTCGCCTGAAATGATAACTACCTAAAAAATATGTCATTTAATAACAGACAATCAAATTATAGAAATAAAATTTATAAGATTAAAATTACGACTACAGTCTGTGTTTAAATCATATATTTACCAACAAACCAACTTGCATGTTTGAATAAAAGTAAAAGATGCATACTACAATTTATATTGATTATTATAAAAGCTTTACAGTCACAATAACATCAGTGGTTCTGCCAAACGACTTTTACTGGTGACACTGGCGATAGGCATATAAAAGCTGAAAAGTTGTGTATTAAGGACCACACGCACTGCTGAGGAAGTATATCTTATCACTCCCAACCCAAGTCCCCACTCATACATCAAACTACTACAGTAATTGTATAAATCAAAGCAGGTCAAATACTGAGCTTTTTCCGATTATTGATTTGGGCATGGCATTCTAGCCACCACAAACCCAAATACTTCTCATTCGTCAATAACTCTGCTAAACTAACCAACCATATGATACAACAGTCTAATATACAGTTGTCTGATAAATATTAACGTGATAATAGTCGAATATCAGTTGTCTAACTTCTGTTATAAAGCCAGTACATTAAATTTTTTATCATAAAATATTTTCATACAAATGCCAAGAGCCAACCTCCACCTGACAACCCACCTTTTAAGGGATGATCAGTGCTGGTGTTTGCATTGAAATTCAACCAAACCACCACCATAACCTTTATACTTGATATTCATGGTTTAAAAAATTTTACAACAAAAAATTCAACAAAGTATTTGCAGCAGGATCTGAGTTCCACAATAAAAATTTCAGTTTACATAGTATCACTGGATTGATTTTCTGAACCAACTCAAAATCCTCAGTGCATCGGCCAGTTAAACCAGCTAACAGGAATTGACTTTCAACATTGATTTTAGACAAGTCCAACATTCAACATACAAACGGTATAAAGTTAATTTAAAAGGATGTTCAACACAACTTGTAATACAATTAATAGGCCAATAAGTTTAACCAATAACAATATTGTTAATAATATTATACAACTATTCAACACACCTGATTCCTTGATATGACTGATAATATTTCTTCTTTCTTTTTATAAGCTGGGAGACTTCTGCGAAATTCTAGCATTCTACTTCCTTCAGCAGATTCCTGAAAAGAGAAGGTAAGATGTGAAGAACATTCAAGCCAACTTTGTTTTTCCTCGATGGTTTCTAAAACCCATTGGATATTCAAAATATTGAAAAGATATTCAGGGAAAACAATAAACACACAAAAATAATAAGAAGTATTTGTAAGAGGTAATGTGGACAGACTGTAATGACTACGAAGAAGAACCACTGGACTTTTTTTCTTTTCAACTTATTACAAAACAAGTTAGTGTGAATATCAACAAACAGTAGATTGATCTATGATCATTGTCAATGGAGGGAAGATATCACCCCAAAACTGTGACTGATGAAAACCTATGTTCCACAGATATGGGTATATATGGTACTTTGGTTGTGTTAAATATATAGATAATCGCAATTGGGCCTTCAATATAGGCCTATGAGAGTATACTTTTGAGACCTTCCTAGATTCATAGATCTATCACATACTTGTAGTCCTGCACCAGGTATGTACCAAATATGTCAACCATGAAAATGGAATAATCATGGTCCAAATATGAAAACTGACAAAAATTGTTCTGCTTGTTGTCTTTCACATGTATCCAACAGAAATGTACCATTACGGATAAGCATATTAAGTTATTAGGATTTCTGTTTACAATAAGATTTCCATTGTGTTATGTTTTTCTGTCCACATTACAGAGTGTTTAGGGTAATCTTAAGCCAAATTGAAGCTGAAGCTACAGTATGTTGCTGCGAGGTGGACAGGTGTTTAATCCAGGGAGAATGAAATTCCAAACACATGCTTAGGGCATGATTGGGAAAGACTGTTAGGATATTTTTCAGCTGTTTTTGAGATATATAAAAAAAAAAAAAATTAGCTATTTGCAATTTTAGCTGTATGTTTGGGACAAGGATAATAGTTTAAATTTGCAAGCAACTTTTCTTCTGAAATAATAAACTGTTTTTATTAATCTAAAGAATGATAATTTATAATTACTTTCTGACAGTTTTTATTTCCTTTCAGCGTCATACATTATTTTTTTTCTTAGGTAAAGGCTGTTTTTTAAACATAATGAATTGTCTTAAAACTACATTCAGAAAACTTAAGTAAACCAAATTGGTCATGATCAATTATAACAATCATCGATTATCAAGATAATTTAATTCTTGCAGTTTTCCCAAACAGACCCTTAGTGTTTTTGACTAATATTATATTCTGTAAGTGTCAGGTTTCCCCTACTCTCACCATCTCCCTTACCTCCCTTTACTGCTAAGTTTTAAACATCATCATAGCATTAACATTGTAGTTTCTACCCAATAGGTATTTTAAAAGAAATAGTAACTCCCTTAGTTCACGACTATTTCTATTTATTTTTTACAAGACTACCAACATGCCATGACAAGATATGATATCATTTCCATCCATTATAATTTCATGCTTTTGAATTAATAAATACACTATAAAATTACATCAAACTTATTTATAGACTCCTTAAAAGAAATGGTAAATCCTTGCTTAAATCTCAGTGCTATCAATTTAGCTCATAATCAAATCCTTCATTCAAGAACAAAGAAGATGGAACTGGATGTTTTCTTTGTTAAAGAGAGAGTTTTTGATAAGCAGTTAGCGGTTCAACAAGTTCCCAGTCAAGATCAGTGGGCAGATCTTCTTGCTAAATCTTTATCTTCTGCTAGATTTTCTTTACTTTGGGCCAAATGCTCCCTACAGTTTCCTAACCTCCTCAAGTTTGCGGGAGTGAGTGTAATTCTCACTTTGTCATCAATTAGTTAGTTGTAGTTTGTTTGTATAAGTTTGTTAGTTACAGTTTGTCGTTATCTATATTTAGGGTCTTTGTTGTTTGTGCCAGTTAGTGCTACTGGTTTAGTTAGACAATTACAATTGACTAGTAGCAGAACCGTATTATAAATACAGATCTCTGTAAACAGTTTGTGGGTTCAATATTCATTCAATTCAGAATAAACAACCAAATATAGACAAAGGAATGAACTAAAAAAAGCACATAAGTTTTATCACAGAACAGGAAAACAGGCCACTATTTTCTATTTGAGAGAAGGTAACCTGCCAAGCTTGCTGCTGAGAACGCATTTGTAAGCTCCTCTGCCAAACAATTTTCTCCATAACAGCCTTACTTGAAGCTAGTGGCTCAGGTTGCTCAAAAAGCCCCTCATCCATACCAATACTGCAATTACTGTTAGATCTTCCAGATGACAAATCCAAACAGCTTTTGTTCATCCTGGATTTTTGGCTAAGATATTCCTCAAAATGCGCCTTAACACGGGTAAATGTGGTGAAAGACAAGCTCACCTGTCAATTCCTGAAAGCTTCACTAAGGTGTATCTATTGACAAGTAAATTTTCTATAGATAACAGTATTCAAATACAGTCTATAGACACAAAAAATAAAAAGGAAAAGCATTTGAACTTAGTACAGGCCAAAGGGAAAAGTAAAGAGCAAATGATTGAACAGGATACATACCTCCCTCTGAGGCTTCCGATCGTCCAAATCATATCTGTAATTTGGAAGTGGGACCTTACTGAAGACAACAACCTTAGCATACATATGGCTGCCAAAAACTAACGCAAATGAAAATCCCCAAAATAAAGATCTACTCCTCACTAAAAACAATAGCACTCAGGTAGTGAAAAAGAATTGAAGAATCACCTATACAGCCCCATTCCGCTTGCAATAACTGCTATTCGCTCAAAATCACGCCTATCCCTTTTCTCCCTCGAGATTAATTCGTGCTTACTCTTGTCATTTAAGAGCATGGTAAATTTTCGCTTCCATTCGTCAGTGTTATCATCAAGCGAAGCATTCGGCAAACAAGCAAATTTGGAAGCAGGCTAGCAAACCAAAAGAGCACAAATTAAACTCAAATACCACGTTCACAAACATGTCCACCTACACTTCGAATGACAAGAGAAAATGCAAGACGTTAAAAAGACAAAATAACTCACCACTAGTGAGGGAAGTTCGAATTCACGATCGGAGCCTTCCTCGGAAACAGTATCGTCATAAGCAGAAACGAAGAGCGAGCGTGCCTTATCGGTAACTCGTTCCGTGAACGGCGGTTGCAGAGTAGAAATGGTGTGTGTAGGGTTTTCGTGGGGTTTGGCGCGAAGCGGAGAGGGTGAGTTGTTGAAATTGGCGACGGAGCGCAAACGGAGGTGCGGCGGAATGTAAAGAGAGCCATAGGAGGACAGCGTGCGGCGGTCCTTCATGGCCGGAGACGGAAGGGGAATGAAGGGTTTTAGGGTTTTGGGAATGCACGAAGGTTGCGTGACCGAGAGCATGCAAACTTCTACCACGTCCTTTCCTATGTGTCAAGTGCTTCTTTCTTTCTTCAGGTTTACCTCTATTTTGTTATCTGTTCCTGATAAAAATACTCACTGAAAGCAGATTATGACGGTGAGATCTATCTTCCACGCTTCCAACGGCGCGTGCATGCTGAGATTAAAAATTTAAGTTAAAGTGAGCTGGCTCGTTTTAACTGGTACAAACCAAAATTCAGCTCACTCATATATCAGTTGACTCCTTAACTCTCGGTTTTGTAGACCAGCATGTTCAATATGTTTAAATGATATATTATTATTATTATTAAAATAGCAACTATTTATTTACAAAAAATTAAAAGATATTTTTTAGTGTATGAGAGATTGAACAAACAATTGATCATTATATATATTATCATCTTTTATCTTTTTGAACATCAATTGATCATTACAAAATTTGACCTGGTTTATTGTTCATAATTTCTAGTAAATAAATTATTTGTAAAAAAAAAATTATATGGATAATAAGTGAATTATTATTATTATTATTTATATAAAATATGAAAATACCACTTTATATGTTTCATACTTATTTCGGTAATAGTATTCAAATTCTTCAATATAATGTTAAGAATAGTTACGATTTTCAAAAAAGATAAAAAATGTCATTTGCTTAATGAAAAATAAAAAATAATATCGAAAATTCGAGTGGTTGAACATTTGAAGTAACAGAAACATGAGCAACTAAACTGTTTTTTTTTTCTCACATTTTATTAATATGTTAATTCTGTAACAACTAAACTGTTTTTAAAAAAGCCATGTTTTGCAAAACAAGATGGTGTTGTTTCGTTACCAGTATGATAGTAAAAATTGAAAACAATATGATAAAACTTGGAACAAATTTTTCGGTGATAATATACTTTGATTCTCAAATTTTAAATTTAAATAAATATAATTTTTTAATTTAATAATTTTTTTTTAATAAGTTAAATGGTATTTTATATTTATATTTAATTTTTTCTTTTACATAATTTGTCACGTATTAATTTAAATTTCAACTTAAAACACTAAAACATAAAAATAAAATTAACGTGAATAAATTAAAAATAATTATATCTATTTATTTTAAAATTTAAAAATCAAAATACATCAAAATTAAAAATATAAATAAATTTTAATTTTACAAATAAATATAGAGACTAAAAATACATTTAACCTTTATTATCTTTATTTTGTTAAAATATCTTGAAAATTTGTCAAAACAAGTTTAAATAAGTTTGAAATAATAAACTATTGGTTGAATTGTAAATTTTGTTTCTTATTTTTTTTTCCACAATTTTAGTTTTTTAATTTTTAACTATATCTAATTTTAGTCTGTAAATTTGTTTTACTCAACCTTGATCCTTAAAATTTTAATTATAAGTAACTTTAGTCATTTTTTAGTTTTTAAAATATATGAAATCACTGTCAAATTACATCTGACGATGACTTTCTGCCACTGTTATCCTCTTCAAGAAATTAAAAAAAAAAAAAAAACTACAAATATAATGTATTTTTTATCCAATTTCACTACATTATACGCAAATAAATCAAATATACGAATAACTAAACTAAAAATATAAAGGTATGGCTAATTAAATTACAATTAGCTAAAAATTTGGAACTAAAATTACAAATAACGAAAAATTGAGAAGTTAAAATAATGAAAAATAAAATAAAAACCAAATTACGAATTTTGTAAAATAAATACCTAAAATTACGCAACTAAAATTGTGGACTTTGTGAAATAGAGACACAAAAATTAAATGAAGCCTAAACTATTCTTACAGTTCTAAAAGAGTTATAATATAAAATAAACGAAGAATTGTAGTTTTGTTTTTTTTTTTCTTAAAATACGCCCTTATTGTAAGGGGGTTCATATAGAAATCAATTTTTTTCTTAAAACACACCCTTAGTGCACCTTTGTTTCAGGGAAAAAAAATGGAGGTGCAGAAAACCAGCGGCGGCGCAAGGTAAAACATGGGATTGTAAAATTAGGGTTTCACTTTTTCTATTTATTCAGGGGCATAATGAGATATTTAAAAATTAGGGGGATCGGAAGGAAAAAAAGGAGTGCAGGAAGCAGCAACCCACGGGCCTTTTATTCAACTCCCACGGATTGGGCTTAATTGATATCCATTTTTAATTTATGCTCCTTGACCAAGGATAAAAAAAAAAAGTAAGCTCTTAATTTTTTTTCATTTAGTCTTCAAATATAATGATTGTCTTGAATATTGAAATAGATGTTATTTTATAAAAAATATTAAAATTTGTATTCTTTAGTTAAAACTGCTTCGCACTATAAATCAACATGATTCGTTTATAAAAAATCATTAATTATTCTTTAGTTATATTATTAATATGAATTATTTTATCAAATTTGTTAATAATTAATATTGTGTGGAGTCTATGGGAGATGTTATACGATAAATAAGTGAATATATTAGAAGGAGAATAACTTAAAAATGGCAACAAATAAATTATGTGAAGTCATTCAATTTAGGTATATGTTCGTACAACTTGACGAAGACATATAGATTATAAACCACAATATAGATTTTAATGTGTAAATGAAATAGTGCTTTTAATTTAAGTGTTAGAGGTACCATTGGAGAAAAGAAGAAATGTGAAGAAATGATAGAAAATGGAAAGAAATGAGAAGAAATGTGTTTCCGTGTACTTGTTATAAAGCCATAACAGAAAGATTGGTTTATGAAAGATATAGAATGTCCAGAAAGAAAAAGAGAGACATTGGAGAAAAGAAGAAGGAAGTTGAGATGAAACAGTAGGTGGCTAGCATCAGCGAAACGTGACAGCCTTTAAAATGGGGTTGTTGGGTTAAAAAATGAACAAGTTTCAGAAGGAACTGAATATAGAAGACAGGGATAATCACAGTAGGGACTTGTTGCATGTGACTGTGACAATTATATATATAAAAATATATAATGAAACGTCAAGGTTCATTGACCCTATATATTATAGCAGTGGATTTCTTTCCCTAGGTTAGCCAGTTCAAAATGACGTTAAAATAATCTTAGCGTATTTTAAAATAAGTTCATTTTGATGTCTAGTACCTCCAAAACAAGACTGTTGAAAATTTAAAAATAAGCTGCCACCTCATGGATGTAAACAAACAACACTTCTATACCTTAACCATGATTAGAGATGTCGGATGAGTGCATGTAATAGTTTTTTTATTATTAATTTTTGAAATGAGACATTGATTTAGTTGTCGGGGCGCGCTTTTGGGATTAGGTAAATAATTTGGGAAAATAATGGAATCTGAGGCAGTTGAGTCTGCGACAGGCTGGGCAGGGGTCTCTCTGCCTTCTTCATAAGAAAAGATTTGTTGATTTTTGTGATAAATATCTAAAAAGTTGGAAAATTGAAGTGGAAAACGTGTGATTGTGGAATTGAGATGAATGGTTTGTTTTGGTGTTATTGTTTGAAGGGGAAGAGGGCCACAGAGGTGGTGGCGAGGGAACACTTTGGCCACATTCACACAAGTTTGCAATTAGCGTGATGCGTTTCAGGAACTGAAAAACTCTCACACCCTTCTGTTTGAACTACTCAGTGACTTCTTGTCTTCCACCTGTCTCTGCTGTTCCTTCTTTCTAATGTGACTCAATCAGAATGTTGTTTTCAACTCATTTATTATTCTTATTATCATTTCCATCGCAGAGGACAAACACTCAAGACAAATTTCCCTAATCAATATTACAATAATACACAACAAAAACAAAACCACTGCAGTTATTATTCAGTAAAAAATCAGATCAAGATGTTGTAAGTCTCTAACCAATTTATGAAATTAAGTTAAGTTTAAAGTTTATTTCTTAGTAAAATATTAGTTCCATCCGCTATCGGTTGGATCAAGATGATTGGAATGTGGCATACAAGAGGTTATGAATGTAACATCCCGACAATTTGATTGTCCTCACACATCAGATTTTCCAATGTGTTTTGTCTTTACTCGCACGGAAAACTTTCTAAAAGGTCACTAATTTCTAAATTATTTCAAGTTAAGCATGCTTAGCCATAGAGTTCTTATGCGTTAAGTTACCGAAAAGTAAATGCATTTGTTGATATGAATAGCCAAATTAATTCCTTTAAACTATCTTTCAATTGTATAGTCTCATACCTGTACAGTCTCTAAATCTCTCTCATTCTGGTGTATGTTCAATTCGTCCATATGTCCCTTCCACTGGAAGCCTGCCAGGAACCGTTCCTTATCTGTGTCTCTTGCATTTCATGTCTCTTGTAGCGGCGATCACTTCGTGTCCTTGTCAGTGTCTAGGTATCACAATAAAAGAGTTTATTGTGCAGATTATTGGCACCACCAAGTGGAAAGAGATTATGTGAAGATATATATGATTAATTAGATGCATGAAATTGACATGTGGAGCCCTTTGTGGTGATGGTTGATTAGTTATTTATGTTGAACAACTAGTAATGATATTCCCACAGCTACATTCTTCTAACATAACATTCATTTCTATCCACATAGCAGCTGTATATTTGTTTCTGTCTGCTGCTCCCTTCCAACAATTAATATTATCATTTCCTCTATAAATAATTTACTTTCCACCCTTCATATCTTCTTTTTTTCTTCTTCCATGGAAAAATAAACTGCCTATCTCACATTTTACAGATATGCTACCAAAATGTTGGTTATACAAGTTTTAATCCAAATCTCACGTAAAAAAAATTTATTGTTTTAAAGTTTTTAATAATTTCGATTGATTATGTATTTAATGTTAATTAGCAATTATGCAGGTCGGCGTTTTTTCTAAACTTACATCATAATATTTAAAATGTTGCTTTCGGGAATCCAATACACACATTTTCGCTGTCTTGTAAACTGATCCAATGCAAGTGTTTATACATATACATCCCAGTATGGATAAATTTATCAAATTTGGCGTACTTTGTTTTGAAACTGTTAATTTTAAAAAATTATAAAAATAAACAAAACGTGTTTGTTTGTATGACGCACACTTTCATATTTTATTTTTTTAAAAAAAATTGTCAATTTGGACAAACTCGAAAACAATCAATTTAGTAAATTTGTCGCCATATGCCATTAATGTGTTTGCTGGAAATTATAAAACATGTATGTATGTTTTAATTTGTCTGCGTGAAAATTCTTTTAGATTATTTATTAGTATTACCAAGAAATTATTATTTACAAATTTTAAAATAATATAGGTATATTACTATTGTAAAATTAATTAATTCACTGAAAAAAATAATGTACATAAAACCTAATACATATGTGTCCTGTATTCACTATACTCCATGAAATAATATATCAACTTGTTCAAGTATTATATATATTTTTCCCTTTAAAAAATATTTTCACAATAAGATGTTCTTTCTTCCTACAGACCAACTATTGAATGTAGAAATTCTTTTAAAGTAAGTGAGAAAAAAAATTTCAAGCTAATTAAATCTTGAATATAAATTACTTATAATAGTTAGTATAGATAGTCTCTCTTTATTTTGAATACATATCTTAAAATTATTATTTATGAATTAAATAATGAACCCCACTCCATCTGCAAAAAAGGATACACATGTTTACACAGGTCTCTCGTGAAACTTTTTTTAAATCAAGTTTAACTTGCATCCACATGACATCTAACTGTGTGTTTTTTAATGGCGGATTTGGAACTTGTTATTATAGTTTTTAAATTTAGTAATTATTTTTATAAAAAGAATCTTTTTCCTGTGCGTAGCTATCTGAATTTTGAAAACATATCAATTTGATTTGAACTTTAACTGCAGGAGTCAAAGTTTATACGAAAGAAAAGCAATGTGAACAAACATTTATCCATAAAATAATGTGATTTAGATGCTTCACTAGATTCAATAATTATTGTATAACTTCTTTAGTCTTATTCCTTGCCCAAAACATGGAAATATCACACAAACCTAACCCATGCATTCGGTAAAAGAGAAAAACTCTTTTGCTTTTTCTTTTCATTAGGATGCATACACTTTTACAACTTACCCATTAATTATTTCCTTATATTTCTACCTTTATGCTCTTTATATTCACATCAAATCACATTTTTCCATATATAACTAAGTTTCAATAGAAAGATCGAGACATTTTCATCTTTTCGTAATTAGTCATCCATTATAGAAAAATCAGTTCCTCTAATTGTTATTTAGAAATATTTTTGGAGATCTGGACTATAGATGGACTCTTTTCGTGAGGGTTAGTCATAACAAACAACCTTTAGTACTTAAAGGTAAAGATAGATTGACTGCATGATTCTGCAACCTATAGATAATTTGATGATGCAGCGTTGCACTAAAAGAAAATAATGATAGTTTTATCATATCTAAGTTTTTTATTTTTTATTAATGAATAGTAAAAACAAAACTTAGAAGTCACCATTAGTATATTTGAGAATATTTTTCTAAAACTTTGATTGATATATATGATTATATTATTAACCATAGGAGAAATGATAGTTTAATATTATACCAGCATTAAAAAAAATGCATGAAAAGTGGTAGACGATAAATTAAAGGATCATGATATTTTGACAACACTTTTTGACAACTTTTTTGATAACGGTATACGTGTTATCACTTTATTGGTCTATTTGAATTTATGTCTTAAAAAATGTTTAAAACGGACCAATCACAAACTGTCACATATACGTTGTCAAAAAGTGTTGTTAAAATAACTTTTTCCTAAATTAAATGTCTTTGATGTGACACCATATTATACATTGGTACTTTATCACATTTTCATTCCTCTCGATTGTAACCAAAGTTTTCTTAGGATCGATCAATACAAGTCAAAATGTGATGAGTGTGGTTATTATGACTTATTATTATTTTAAGAGCAAAACGTATGTCGTTTTCGCGTCCAACTTTTAAGCATTTAACTAATTCACCTTTCAACTAATAAAGGACATGTTATGTTTTTTTTTTTCTCGTTTATCTTCACACAATAAATTCATTTGTAAATTATTCAAAAAACTAAAACTAAAGATATCATTGATAAAAAAAATAATTAATGCAATTTTACATAAATAAAAACAAAAATTGTCCAAAAACCTCGCATTTAAAAAAATAATCGAGGTATTTTATATAAATGAATTTCCCATTTTCCTATGTTAGAAATCTAATTGCATCATGGCGGAAATCTCATGAAAATTATTCTTCATACCTTTCAATGTTTTGACCTAAGTTAACCACACCTTAATAGTGTTTTAGTTCATAAATTACGGAGAATTTGCCTTCAAATCACACTTTTAAATCATTTAATCATAAATAGACGATTAGGATAATTACAAAAACACATAACCATTTCAAACAAAAGTCGCCTAATAGTTCAATTTTTTATATTTTACTGTAATATTTCTCACTTTATATATAAACTCACAATAACAAATGTCTACTTTTTCTTTAAATCTTCAACTATATTAATACTTTTAAGTACATTGTTATTTTAGTCGTATATATATATATAAAAAAAAAAACAACCAGTATACATGTATAAAATTTAAAAAACAAAATATCTTAATTTTCTTGTTTAAGTCTCTCTTTCTTTAGTGATACTTGCTTTTAAAAACATAAAGAGGACGTAGAATTCTTTTTAAACTAATGACATGTAACTTTTATAAAAGAAATTACGTTACCAATAATATAAACTTTATTTTATAAGTTAATTTTATAAAATTAAATTAAATTTATAATAAATTCTTTAAGATGATATACAACTGTTGAAATTATATTTAAACTATTGTTATTATTTATTAAATCTATCATGTTATTTTTTTTCATCAATATTTAAAATATATATTTACATGTTGAAAATTTTATATTTACTAAAGATAAAACAAAATTACAATATATAAAAGTAGTTACAAACTTATGATTTACAAATTATGTATAAAAATTTAACTCGAAATTATGTATAAAAATTTTATCTCGATTCCAGAATTAATAAGGTAAAAGACAAAATTTTATCGTGAAAATACAAAATAACGTAAATAAATCGACATTTAAATTTATCTAAAGAATGTGAAAATCATTTATTTGATCATAAAACTCTAATTTTCGATCACAATGGTAAAAATACATAATCAAGTTTTATGAAATATTTTTTAAAATTTCATCTGATTTAATGATTTAATAATTAGGAATAAAAGTTTTATATCAACAATGTAGAAAACATAACAATATTATGTTCAATTCCTTAAAATTGTGAAAACAAATAGTTTTAACGGTTCTATAAACAAAAATGAAATTTTAATTCTGTGTGAAAGCACATTAAGAATAAAAAAAAAACCCTCGATAGTCTTACTTCCTATACTACTATTTATATTAAATTAATTTATGATTATATATTTACTACACAGGAATTTGGCAATGGAAGAAATAATAATTTCATTATACCATGTTTCTTTTACTGTGCATTCAGGAGAAACGTGCTTACTTAGAGATCTTTGCAAATGCATTTGCAAGTGAATTATGAAGACAAACATAATTAACAAGTTGGTAACGAAGATAAAGATGATATTATATAGTCACAAACATAGTAATATGTAGTTTCAATTAATATTTTAAATATATCTTATTTAATAATTTATTAAATGATGATATAATTAAAAATTATAAAAAAGTAAAATTAACAACATCAAATTATTAAAACATTAACTTCTTTTTTATTATTATCAATATTCAATTTGGTTTATATATTCGTTATTTTATTCAATTTAATTTCAATTTTTTGTAAATGAAACAATTTTGTAAATTAATTTAATTTTTATATAATAATTATACTGTTATTTTTATTAGTTATTTTTAATTTAACATTAGAGTTGATTTAAAATTAAAATGAAAATTTTAAAAGTAAGAATAATACCATTGATTTAAAATTTTAAGTGGTTAAAAAGTAAAGAGCAACAACATTATCTTATGTAATTTTTAATCTCTTAAAATTTCAAATCAATGATATTAATCTCTATTCTTAAAATTTTGATTATAATTTTAGATCAACGGTATCTTTAAGCAAAGAGTATTCAATAAAAATTTAAATTTTAATAAAAATACGAGTATAATATTTATTAAAAATTAAATTTGATTTTAATTTGAAGAGAGATAAAGTTATTTTATTTTAAAATATTATGATTAAATAAAATATAAATACGAATATGAAAATCAAATTTAATATAAAACATTCACCAACTTATGAATTTTGTTCACATTATTAAATTGCAATTCTAATCATTATTATTGAAATTTATAATTGTAAATTAAATATATGTTTTCTTCTACTTATTTTTTTTAATTATTGATATTTATTAATTTCAATCTTTATTATTTGAAATGAAAGTATCAAAATAAGTTGATGTCTAACTAAAAAAACTTTTAAAAGTGATCAAGTTAAAGAAAAATAAAGGAACAACAACCCGTGAAAAGTTTACTACTACATGACTCATAAGCAAGCAACCATATCTTAACCTCTAACAATATTTCATATTTTAATCTTTTCATTATAAAATATTATTTTAATTCTAGTAAATATACATGCGTATACATTTTAGTATTTTGTTAATATGAGAATGAATATTATTATTAAGTTGAAGTTGAGATTAGCATTAAGACAGAAAATTAGCATAAAAAGAAGATAGACATTAAAACGAAAAGCAGGGTAATGATTATGGGAGCAGAGTATATAATACATAATCAAATGTTTTGCTGAAAAGAGAAAATAATGATTATGGGACCAAAATTTAAACTCAGCCCTTTAAGTATATTTTCTGAAGTTAGTTGGTTCCTTGAAGATGCCCACTGTTGTTGACATGGTCAAATGGTAATTGATAGTTCTATGATTGCTGCTCACTTTTCGTCACACAACATGGAAGAGAAGAAAAAGGAAAAGAAGGACCGATTAACTAGCAAGATAAGTCATCTATCACGTTCTTTAATGCAAAAGTTTCTTTTTTTCTTTTTCTTAAAGTTCTTTCTCTTTTCCCAAATCCTATCATCCAAACATTAAAAAAAGAAGATATATTATATGTATATTTAGAAACCAAAATAAAAATAACGAGTTGACGTTGTTTTACTTTTGATGCTTAAAAAAAATTATGCCAACAAAATTCACTATCTCTTTTGAAAAAATATATTAAATATGAAATTAATCCTTATTGTTTTCCACGAGGTGACAATATTAACTATCTATAACACAAAACTCTAAACTTGAACACTCTGATTTTGTTATTATAGTTATTTTTTTCAACCATTCTTATAACACGGGATGTTGTAACGTCCCGCCGTTAACTTAATATTGAATGTCCTTACACATCACACCAAACTTTTCAGTGTGTTTTGTCTTCACTCTTATACTTTCCATAAATTTTTTTCAGAAGATGTGCGAGTGAGGACAAAGCAATTGGAAAACCTCATGTTGATGTGTGGGGATAGCCAATATTCCCTGTAAGTTGTCGGGGCATTACAAATGGTATCAGAGCCTAGTCTCTCCCTGTACAGTGTGGTTCGAGGACGAACCAAGCGGAAGCTGGTGGATACGTGACACCCGGGCACTGACGAGAGTGGAGAGTGATCGCCGGTGCAAGAGATATGGACAAGGAGCGACTCCTGGCAGGCTTCTAGGGACACATGGACGAATCGAACATACACCAAAATGAGAGGGATCTAGAGACTGTATAGGTATGAGACTATAAAGTTGAAGGATAGCTTAAAGGAATTAATTTGACTATTCATATCAACAAATACATTTACTTTTTGGTAGTCTAACCCATAAGAACTTCATGGTTAAGCGTGTTTAGCTTGAATTAATTTAGGGATAGATGACCTTCTGGGAAGTTTTCCCAAAAAATGTGCAATCATCTATTTTCTTACATCAGACTTGTATTTGGCCACTCACTCTCTGGTAAGAATAATTGGGTTTGCAAAGATAAATGAGGATAAAGACGTTGATTATAGTTAATATTTTGTACACATTAATTGATGCGATGGATGATGGTTAATTAAAATAATTATCGAAGGGTGGAAGGTTAAGCGAAAATTGATTTGCTTAAACCGAGAAAGATAGAAGAAAAAAGAGTAATAAGATATGAGGACGAAATATTGCACCGAAAGTCAAATGCTTTATATGGGACACTGTATGTGTATGCTACTAATGCTCCACTAATCATATTCCCCACTAATAATCTTTTATAGGACTTATTAGGATCACAACCATCGGGTTAGCTAGGGTAACAATAATATTATGCTCGTATAAATCCATTACGGATTTTCAGTAACTGTGACTTTTCAAAATAGTTAAATTTAATTTAAATCTTTTAATTTAAACATAAGAAAGGTAAAGTTTAACATAAAGAGAGGAAGAAATGAATTTGAAAGCTGGAATTTTGATAAAGGAAATGGAAAGTGCGTGTTTTTTTAATTCCACTATTACACGTGATAAATGTAGACGACAAGAAAGCATCGTTTGATGTGTCGTGAGATGTAGCGTTGTGTGAAACAATGTGGTGGTGGTTTGAGTGGTAAATATGGATTGAGAAATTGAGTGGTGATTACGTGAAGCAAACGGTGTTTTGATGTTGCGACTAGAAAGAAAGTGTGTGACGTATTTTATGTATCTGTCTTTTTTTTTTTCCTTAATGTTTGCAACGCACGTTAAAAGACGCTGATATTGGTTTGTGTTGCTTCTTTTGTAACGATCTTCCCTGAACCATGCAAAAGCATTGGCACATGATATGATGCGAACAAGCTCAGACACCAAACCCTGTTTACGTGCCGTTTCTTACTTCTTTCCAACCCAACTTAACATGCAATTTCTTCCCACTCTGCAACTTCCATGTCTACTTCTTTTTTTCTTCTTAAAGTCATTGATTTTTTGTGATTTCCACTATTTTTTTAATGTTTTCTTCTCGTAATCAGTATCCCTCTTTCTACAAATGAATTACCTTATTAAAAAGACATTTAAATTATGGCAATGTCTTCTTAATGTATATGTATAAATATAAACTAAAGTAAATTGATAAGTTGACGAGAGAGGTTAAACATACATAGATGTAAGATATTGTCCGTTTTGAGTTATATCTTCACAGATTTATTTTTAACATCATTTTAAAAGAATTTTTATCATTGAAAATATTTGTATGTATATAAATTTTTGTCTGACTCTTCTTTCATTCCATACGAGACTTTATTTACACTTTAAGATTATAAAATTGTTATATTATGGCATTTCTTTTGATGTAATATAACAGGAGGTAGTTGAGAATTAACCCCAGTATTATTATTATCTTCTCCAAGTATCTTATATTATCGAAACATTGCTTCAAGGTTCAACTTTCTCCTGAATGATTCTTTTCTTGATAAATGAGAACCAATTTTTAATATTGGATCATTGAATGCTAGTTATATTTTTTTTTATACAGTGTTAAAAAATTAGATTTTTTTATCAACGACTTACAGCAAAATGTAGAGTTTCATTTAAACATAATGGGAATATAATATATCTTTACTTATATACTATAATTTAACATTATTTTTAATACACGTGGGATTTCCAATAACTTATTTACATGTTATAAAACGAAAAGTCACATAAATAAATTAATAATCCAAACTGATCTTTGGAAAAAAAAAATCATGGTAAAAAGGTTTATCTAATAAATTAGTTGGTTAGTTTAAAGCTTTATTTTTTCGTAATATGTCATATATATTTATACAAAAGACCCTCATCTATACCAACCTCTAATCCTCATTTTGCAGTTGAGATTTTAATATATTTAAATTTTGATTAAAATAAACATTTTTTACAATATTATGCTGAATCAAATGTTGTGATATACAACTGCAATATTATAAGCAAAAACTTTTATTTAATTTTATTTATTAGTTAGATTTTCAACTTTATACAAATTGTTCCAATGTATTAATTCTGATATAACAATAAACTTAAATGTTTTTAACTACTAAATTAATTTACACGAATAAAAAATGCATTTCCTTTTTTAAAAAAATACACTGAAAAACATAAAAAAAAAAACTCATTTTTTAATGCCCTACATGATTTATATTAATTATTATTCTTTTTAGTTAATCTCAACATATTTTTTGTGAAGCTTTTTATGTAAAAAAATCTCCATAAAGTTAAGATTTAACGATAAAAATGTAGCGCGATGAATTTTAGTTTTTTATGTTATAGATTTGTTGTGGTGTAGATATATTTGATTTATTGTATTAAAGTCCTACAGCTTTTGGAACATATGTATGAAGAAGACAGAATGAAAGATGGAAAAAGGTATTGAATACGGCATTAAACACGGCAAATGCCACCACAGCGATTCATTATGTCACATTAATCAAATCAAACCGTCACAACAGAGATGTAACTGTAGCTATAGCTAAAATCCATCACAATGGGTCTACCCAACGGAATGGATTAGGTTCATTTGTGGTAAATAAATGTCCGTTTTACAATTGAATATTAAATTATAAAAATTAATACTATGATTAATTAATTACTTTTTAATTATAACTTTCATTAATATTATTTTTAAATACTTTATATTTTATTATTACTATTATTATTTTTATTTTTGTCATTGTGATCATTCAAATCACCTTGAAAGAGAAGTAGTATAAAAATCTGTTTTAAAATTTTGCATATAAAAATCTGCAACAATAGAATGATGATGGAAGTGTAATAATAGTATATTTAATGATAAAGATAACCTTCTGGAAGAAGCTAATAAAGCAGAAGCGAAAGCAAACGAAATAATTGAGATAAAACAAAAGAAAGAAAACGTCTCGCAATGGACGCGTTAACCCAGTGCCATATCTGAGAAACAAACACAACAGAAGGCTTTTGGAAAATGAGGAATCAACACATTGTGATGGTATCCTTTTGCGGTTCACCTAGCCATAAACACTTTGTAACTCATTTTCACATGAATGTTAGCAACAGTTGTACTAGTAATAGGGTTGCATGATGATGATGATGATGATGATCACAGCCACATAACAGAGACAGAAACACACAAACCTAGCCTCCAAGTGTGAGTGGTGACATAGTGATACACGCACAGAAGGGTCCAAAGAGAAGGAAAAAGGTGTAGAAGTGGTTGATAATAATAATAATGGCTTGGTGGCATACAAAGGACACACACAGCCATTTGAAATGACATCAACATCTTTCCATCAAAGCCTCCTTTCTGACAGCTGAGTCAATATTCTCCTCTCCATCAATTCCTATCTATCTGTTAATAATTATTTGAGTTAAACAGTGAATAACTGTGTTTGGAATTGGAGGCTAATAAAAAAGGAGAGGGTGAGGGTTGTTGGTGCAGTGCTTAATAAATAGCATTAGCCATTAGGTGTTTGTGAGAATGTGTGTGTGAGTGTCACGATCATGTGCGAGGGTGTTGAAATGAGTAATTAAGAGCCCACACATCGTACATGTATTATGAAGAACTGCAAAATCGGACACACACAGACACCAAAAGCATGTCTGTGTCACATGCCTCAGGCAGCCCTATGCCTTCCTTACCTCAGTCCTGCACGTGAACAAACCCATTCTAAGGGTGGGAGCGACCCAAACCAAACCCATCAAAGTCAAAACTTCTGATGTATTCAGAATATTCTTCCTACATATCTTTCTAATCATGCATCTAATCCTCTCTAATCTCAATTAATTTATCTCACCATTTTTATTTTCTTCATTACGTCTTTTATTAGGTGGGACACTTTTTTTCGACAAAACCTAATTATCCTATTTACGCTCTTCTCCTCATTTTTCGGATAATTAATTATTCATCTTCTGTTCTAGAAGAACTGGATGGCGGCTCCTTGAAGGAAGACCCGTTCAAGAAGCAGCTTTTCAAATCTGCATATGCCCTGTATATTCGGATCATGGTATTTTTACTATTTTTCTCTATTTTTTTAAAACATTTCTAACTCGATACAATACCTTTTTACCTTTTTTAATTCAAAACATGTTTGAATTTACATAGAGAATAATACAATATAATTTCCAAAAAAGAAAATTATAAATTTAACAAAACAATACACACAATATTTCTATAAAAAATATTTCCCCGTTGTTGTTTTAATTTTTAAATCTGTAAAACTAATAAAGGATTCTCTTTTTAGGTTTATACAAAACTTTATCATTTTATACTTTGAGCAATGTTTTTTCAAATTAAAAAATAATCACTTACGATAAAAAAATAACTAATAAAATAAATAATGGCCACGCACAACAAATTATAAATATTTATTTCTTTTGAATTTAGATTTATTTAAATTCTTAAAAATGTTAGTTAGGTTGGTAATTTCAACTTATTATAATATTTCTATACAATAGCACTGGATTTTTCGAACACTTAATCGCGTTTTATATGATTTAATCTGGGAATAAAAAAGTAAAATGTATGAAGATAATTGAAATAGGAAAAAGAGAATGATTTATTGTGTTATTAATGAGTAGAAGAGGATTGAGGTGGAAAGGTGGATGATAAGAATGAGTAATTTCCAGTTAAGAGATGATAAAGAGAAAGGAAAATGATGGAGACACCCACTTTTGTTGAATATATAAGATAAGATAAAATCATAACCAGCCATCCATGCTTCTCTCTACTTTCCCAAACCAACCATTTTCAACCTCAACTTTCTAAAATATCACTTCTCCTCCTTCACAACACACTTTAATTATTGCCCTACTTAACAAACAATAATTTTAAATTGCTATTCTATATTTATTCCATTCAAATTCTACATTCCTGTAATGATATACTTAGGATTAATCATTATTTATTTGAGATATTATCTATTTCTTATATTTTTGTTAAAAAAAAGTATTTAACCTGCTTTTAATCTTAAGTTACAAGTAATAGAAACTATTATACATTATATGAATATATATATATATATGTTAGTCTCTTAATTTTTAGTGAAAATTAAAATTAGTTCCTCTTTAAAAATTTTGACTAATTTAGTTCCTAAACTCTAAAAAATATATGAATTTAGTCTTTTTAACCAGATTTTGTTAACTATATTTGATGTTTCAAACACATTTCTCAATAAACATTGAAACAAAAATTGGTCAAACAGTGTAAACAACCTAAATGCTATCATGAAACATGTTTGAAATATCAAATAAACCTAACAAAATTTAGTTAAAATGACTAAATTCATACATTTCTAAAGTTGAGGGACTAAATTAGGTCAAAGTTTTGAAAATGAACTAATTCTAATTTTTACCGAAAGTTAAGGGACAAAAAAAATATTTAACCCTTAATTAATTAATGATTTATTCATCTTTGAACATACTTTTTCAACATGTTTATAAGAAAAAAAATTAAATGTATATAAAGTAAAATTATTTTATATAACAATTAATTTATAGATTTTTTTTATTGTAATTTAAAAATTTTGAATTTTAATTCATACTTAAACTTTTAACTTATAGAAAATATGATGGAAGATTACACTGTCACAATTTTAAAATTCGTAAAGAATGCGTATTTTTTAGACAATGATTATAAGTAATACGTATTTGATACAAATTATTAGATCAAACACTTATCATTAGGTAAAATTATAGTTGATAGTCAGAACGCAATTCTTTTTATTTGATAATGTATCAATCCAAGTATCACAATCGAGTGTGACTTAATTCATTTGACATCACAAGATAATTAATGTATCTAATAATGATTATTATCGAGTAATATGAAAATTTGAAGTCAAATTATCCACGATTTAAAAAATGTGTGTAAACTATTCACAATTGAATAATTGATACCTATAACCATCAACATTTTTCTAACACATTACTTAAATAAATAGACAACACTTTTTCTATACACTTTGGGTTAAATGAAAATAAAACTCAATATATAACCAATTATAAAAAAAAAAAAAAACCGTGATTCATTCTTATTATAGGCAATGATTTTTGAGTGATTGTCATTTTGATGAATCTATAGGTGTTAAAAAGATTGATAATATAAAGGGCAACTAAGAAGGATTTTAGAAAATGCATAATAATATAGTTGATAATATTTGTTAATTGATTAATAAAAAAGATGTGTTATGAAAATAGAAGAATGGGAGACCCCCCAAATAATAGGAATAGTTATTGATGGTGGAAATGAAATTGGAGTTAACAGTAAATGAAAAAGCGATTGACAGAGGAAGTTGAATGAAAGGGAAAGTGAAGAAATAAGAAAGATGACAGAAAGTGTTTAAGGTGTGTACGATTAGTTGCCAGATTGTGATAGATGTCATTATTTTGTATCTTATTAAAGATGAGTCCAGTCACTAAATTGTTGCATGCTTTTTCCACTAAAAAACAATTTCTTTTCCAATCTATACCTCACTCGAGATATAATTTGCTGCCTACATTTTCGTAAAAACATCAATACAATTAAACACCATGTTTCTTTCTTGTATTTTTGTGTTTTATAGCTACTCTTCAACATTAAGAAGGGAATCTCTACAACACACTTGAAAATGAAATTATGTTCCTCACCAAAACGTCACCACAACATAAATAAAATAACAAAATAAATGCACAAATTCTCTCTAAATTCTTTACCTCTTCCACTACATCAAATACCACCACTCCAATTTCACCACCCTTAAGAGACATCCAAATAATTATATATTAATTATTTTTAATTTCATTAATCACAGATACACCCTCTTTAATAGAATAAGTAAATGCTCCTTGTACTTTCTCACACAAAGGTCTTTCCTGTTTGTTATTAATTATAGAGATCACTGAAGGTTCAATTTATTTTATTATGTGTTTGTTTATAAAGCATGGAATAAATTAAATAAAAAAATAAATAAAAAAAAAAGGAGAAAATGAGAGTATAATAGAATAAGAAAAGGGAAATAAGGAGAAAGGAGAGGGGCAAAGTTGTAAGAGAAAAAAATAAAAGAACTTTTGGTCCATGATTCATGATCATCGTCATCGTGCGTATCTAAAACATCTTCAAATCTATCTTTGACCGTCGTACTCTCTCTCTCTCTCTCTCTCTCTCTCTCTCTCTAATTTTCTCTCATCATCAGCCTTCGCCTTTTCGCCGCTGTTTCAGACTCTGCTGAAAACGCATACACAACACAGCCACCATACAGAAACACGAACACACTTTCAGTTCTTCACCCACCACACCCGAAAGAGAGAAAAGAATACGATATCTCCATTTTGCCCCTCTTCCCCAAACACATCTCTATAAATATTATAAATTTCTCCATTCATTAGCATAGCAGCGGAAAGAGAAACAACAACTCTCACACTTATCTTCTTCTTCCTCTCATTTCATTCATCATTCATTACTCTGATCCCACGGCTGCGATCTTCTCGTTTCTCCAATCGTACGGCCAGGGGTCCTTTGTCTGCCCAACTCACTTCTCAGCTTTCTCTCTCTACGTAAGTCTCTCTCTCTCTGTATGCAACAACACAACAAAGCCTTTATTATAACCTGCTTTTTCGCTCTCTGTATGTATAACCTCTTTTTCGTTACGAATCATATCATATCCGCATAATATCTATCATCACTCGCACGCACACACGCACACACTCACACGCGTACTCCGCTATGCATTCTTTCTCGATTGTGCTTCGAATCTACTACCTCTCCTGACATTCACTGTACCGTTTTTCCTTCTTTTTTTCTTTTTATTCCTCCCTTTCCGTTTTCGCTCCCTTTCAATTTTTCGTTTTTTTTTTTAAAGTTGCTTTTTTTTCCGTCCACCCCACTTCGCCCTTGTTCAACTGGATTCCGGGTTCGATTGCTTTCGCTGTTACATGCATCGATACCGGTTGAATTACGCGTTGCCGTTATGGGTTTTGCTTCTTCTGCCAGATTTAGATCCATCGTGGTGATGTAACCGCCTTTGGTAATTTGCCTGTATTGAGAAATTGAATGCTTTTCTAAGGTTTATGACGCAATGCGTTTGAAATTAATGAGTGTTTTATATTTTTTTATAATAAAAATAATATGCTTTGGTCTGCAACGGTTTGTGTAGTTCGCTCTTGATGGGGATCCGTTAATTACTCAGTTTGATTCTATGTGATGCGCGTGCATGTGGTGTCATATATGTGTTAAGATGCTGATGGGCAGTACTGTGGTCAAGATATTAGCGAGTTTTGTTATATACTGTAGAATTTGTGATGGACTGTTGGGCTGTCAATCAATGATTTTTCTCAGAAATAAAAAAAGCACATTGAATTCTGTACCAGATACTACTTTGGGTTTTTCAAATTTGGGGCTTGTTGTAAATTCAGTGGATTTGCGTGAGTGTGTTTAGTTTAGCCTCTAATTTTGAACCCTAAGATGGTTTTGTTATACGTAAGTTACTTTTGTTTTACTTGTTGGTTATGTATTTAGTACTCGAAGGATAACTGATATTAACCTGCGGTTCATTGAAGTACAGAAATTCTAGTTTTTTAAGAGACTTCAGGTTGCATGTTTTCATATAGTTGTCTTATTTAATCCTCTATCAGTTTGTGATTCTTATGCATGTGTGCAATTTTTACCGAGATACAATGACATACGGGGACTCTTTTTATCTCTTGTTATTTTGCTTAATATGTATATGTATGTATGTATCATAACACTGAAATGCAATTACTCACGGATGCACTAATCTAGTTAATACTCCGTGTGTTTTTCAGTTGTGAATAATGAAATATTTGGTGTGCTTTCATATATGATGCTGTCTTTTGTTGTTTCCATCTTCTGGATTTTTAACGAATTTACCGGATGTCATAGAAAACGGGGGCTATTTGTCATGGCATCTGTAAATGATCTTATTTCTTTGATTCTGATTGTAGGTAGAGAGTATAGCTTCTTTGGAACACTGAATATGGATTCCAATGGTCATGCAAGAGTAAAGAGAAATGATATTATTAAAGAAAATGGTAATTCTCATTTGTCAAATGTAGATGAACATGATCCATGGACAGCATGGGCGTACAAGCCTCGAACCATCACATTGTTACTTATTGGTGCTTGCTTTCTCATGTGAGTGTCTAGCTGGATGAATTAATGTTAACTAGTGGTGTATTTTTATCTACTAGGAAATTTTGTTCATCAATAAAATCAAATTTCTTCCCCCCACTTATTTTTTTTTTTGTATCACTGTTGTATATGTCAGTTGGGCAAGTGGAGCACTTGATCCTGAAAGAGATGCATCTGGTGATCTTGTCACTTCTGTTAAAAGGTTTGGTAATTTTAGTTTAATTACTTCTGATTTCACTGTGCTTATATAATTTTTTGCTGAGAATAGCATATGCTAAATGCCCGCACAACTGTTTCTCTGCAGGGGTGTATGGGCAATGATTGCTGTTTTTCTTGCTTATTGCCTGCTGCAAGCTCCTTCTACGTGAGTAATCAGAATGAATTTATTTTGTTTGGTTTGGTATTTTCCATTTACATATTGTTTTGGGACGTGTATATTAGTCTTCTTGCCTTTTTCCTTTTATTATATTAAATTTAATTGTGAGTTTAGATTTAGATCCCAAACGTGTCAGAAGACATTCCTTATTTTCGGTGACTTCCTACATGATTGGATTATTTTCTTGCCTGTATCTGGAAGGATACCGAGTATCTAAACTTTTAGTCTCGGGTTTGAGAGATGGTGTTTGAAGAATTTAATTCCAGGTTCATCGGTTAATTTATTTCACATTTAAAGTCAAGAGAATAAGGCAGCAGCTTCATACTCACAGATCACTGTTTTAGAACATTATTAATGGACTAAGTTATTTGAGATAATCAAGATATCATTCAAGATTGGATGGTTGCCGCTACTCTACTTGCTTGGTAGAAAAGTTTGTGGACGATGCTTCTTTTCAAAATTAGGTTAGAGAGTGTGTGGATGGGATATGGAAACTGTATGAAGATAACTGGGAATCCAAAGTGTTTATTTTTGTTTGGTGGACGTTCTTTCTATACAAAGTTTTAATATAGTTCCGCTTAAAATGGTTTTGCTATGTTATCAATATAACATGGACGATAATATAAACAAGAGTTTGTCACTGCCTACCGATAAGGTATGACGGTGGAAGTTTTGTTCAGCTGAAGTTGTAAATTTTCATGCGACTATTACCTTAATAGATATTTCCCCACTTTCTTTCAGGGTTCTTATTCGGCCACATCCTGCAATTTGGCGCTTGGTTCATGGGATGGCCGTTGTTTATCTTGTTGCCCTCACATTTTTACTTTTTCAGGTTGGTTTCCATATCTACAATTTGACAATTCTTGTTTAAAGTTTAAGCAATTTTGTCAAGCTTAGATTTACGGCTTTGAAAAAAAAAAAAACTTTACTCTAGATTCTGGCTTACTTTTTATTTATTTGCATCTGTTAGCTTCCTCTAGTTTCATTTGTGCCTTGTGTGGCATAATAACATTTGTCATTTGTTGCCCTGTTTCCATCAAGTGAATGAAAGTGGACTAACTTCTATCCTCAACTTTTTTTCCCTACAGAAGCGTGATGATGCTCGACAGTTTATGAAGTTTCTTCATCCTGATCTTGGTGTTGGTAAGTCAATCCGATTCTTTTTTCTTTTTTTTTTCTTAGCTATGAACTGGTTGAAATTAATTCGATATGTATTTGTATTTGGGATTTTAAAACATTTTTGGGTTAGTCATGGATCAGCCTGTTTCCTTCGGTTTAAAAGTTTTTAATTACTATATGTGATATTGGCAGAACTTCCAGAAAGGTCTTATGGTGCCGACTGCCGTATATATCTGCCTGAAAACCCTGCAAGCAGGTTTAAGAATGTTTATGTATGATTTCTTTCACAACCTTTGATTTTGTATATCCTCTAAAGTTACTTTATACCTTTCTTTATCATATTTGGATCTAACACGGGTCTTATATCATGTTTCACTTTCCAGGAGACACTTTTTGATGAGTTTGTTCTAGCTCATGTTATTGGGTGGTGGGGGAAGGCAATATTGATTCGTAATCAGCCCCTTCTTTGGGTGTTATCAATTGGTTTTGAGTTGGTGGAGGTAAGCCCTGATACTTATACACGATTAATACACTCATTTTTTTATATTTTGAGATAGGTCTGGATGTGGGTTTGTGTCTTCATAAAGCTTTGACTTTTTTGTTCCGTTGGTATAACTATACTTTCGGATTGCTTACAAAGTATTCGATGCTGGCCTTTTCAGTTTACTTTTCGTCATATGTTGCCAAATTTCAACGAGTGCTGGTGGGACAGTATTATTCTTGACATCTTGATCTGCAATTGGTTCGGTGAGAGTTTTGGACCCATTTTTGTTTTGTTTTAGGCAAGTTACAAAGATTGCATGTGGTTTACTAGTCCAAGAATGAGCTTATTTATTGTACCACCATAATTACAGATTGCATCTAGACATTCATTTAATCTGAAATAGTTTGTCAACAAAATAAAAATAAAAATTTTAGATCTTCATTCTACAATGAAGCTTCGAGGAATTAATTGTATTGACATTTTTTTTAACTCTGTCCTGGAATCTATTCAATGCCTATGTACTCACTACAATTTTACTACAAGTTTAGTTGTTCTATTTCTAAACAATTTGTCATCCCAAAAAAACTTTCAGTACATCATTTGAATTTTGGTGGTTCTTTAAGTATCGTAATTCATGATTCATTGTAACATCTGTCTGATTGGTTAATCTGCAGGAATTTGGGCAGGAATGTATACTGTTAGATACTTTGATGGGAAAACCTACAAATGGGTCGGTCTAAGCCAGCAGCCTAATATTATAGGAAAAGTATGTTTGTCTGTCATCAGTTATTCCATATTATGCTTGAGTCTTTGATTCCTATTGAAATTGAAGTCACAAACTTGAAATGTCTTTTTCTTTGCCTACTGGAGCAATAGCCAATTGCCTGTGCTCTGACAGATGTTTTTACTAAAATTGTCTTTCTTTAATCTTGTTATAATAATCTGGTACAGTCTCTTCAACTCACCATCTGACACTTGATTGGTCTATCTTACTTGATATTGGCATTAGGTGAAACGAACATTGGGTCAATTCACACCAGCTCAGTGGGACAAAGACGAGTGGCATCCACTGCTTGGTCCTTGGCGTTTCATTCAAGTGCTTAGTCTTTGCATTGTATTTTTGACAGTGGAGCTCAACACATTCTTTTTGAAATTTTGTCTCTGGATACCTCCTCGAAATTCAGTTGTTATATATAGGTTGATTTTGTGGTGGTTACTTGCAATTCCAACAATTCGTGAGTACAATTCATACCTTCAAGACAGGTGCATTCCCATGTTTTCTATTTACATATTGTCTATTGAGTGTTGATGAATGCCAATATTGGCCACATCCGAACAAGTTCTTGACATTTTATGTCCATATAATGTGATTTTTTACAGAAAGCCAGTGAAGAAGGTTGGAGCATATTGTTGGCTCTCTCTTGCCATTTGCATTGTAGAACTTCTGATTTGCATTAAATTTGGACACGGTACGTTGGTCTCTTACATATAAATCCTTGGGTGTTGCGTCATATTTAGAGGTTAGTATCGATTATTGTTTAATTCACTGATTACTTTCATGGTGGTTGTTTTTCGACAGGCTTGTATCCTAAACCAATGCCTATATGGCTGGTAATATTCTGGTCGAGTGTTGGAGTGGCCATTGTTACATTTTTGCTTTTGTGGTCTTGGCAAATCCATCGCAGTCTAGGGAACAAGAAGAGGCGATAATTTTACTACTACTGCAGTTGCAGCAGTCGCAATGCATTATTCTTTGATTGATTCCTTCCTCATTTTTATGGATACCAATCCATAGCCATACACATGGTGTAAATACTATCATCAACCTCATAATTAAATTGTAAATGAATATTAATTCTCCTAGCTTAGTGTAGTGGATCACAGTTTCTTTGGGCGGCAAATATTAGTTCCAGCAGCTGGTAGAGAGGTGTACTTGTTATTTATGAGGCTTGCTTTTTGAATAGGTTTCCACCATTGGTAAATTGGCCAATTTCTTCCCTTCCATCGGAATTAGTCATTCTGAAGCGTGTGTATCCAGTCATTTTAATGAAATTTTGAGTGAAGAACGTTTTTGCTTCACCAATTGGGTTTGAATGTTAGCATGATGTTGGAGATTTACAACACCATTATGTTTAGGAATGTTTATGCTAACATCTGCATCATCTGTAATATTCAGATTTAATATTTTATTGTATGATATAAAAATGACTACACTACAAAATTGAACATTTGCTAACTAATATTTCACTTAATCCTTATTCTTTTTGTATACATATATGTAATTTAAAACTATTTTCTCAGAAAAGAGACACAAAATCGTTTTACTTTAATCGTGCAGAGATTAAAATGAATCACGGGTATAAAGAATTGCTTCAATGGTTACGTAATATTGCATGCACCGAAGCATGTTGGTGTTAACGTAATAATGCGTACATTGGAGGAGGCTATTAAAAAATAAGAGGAAAAAAATGTTGTAAGGGTGCTTTTGACATGATTATGTGGGGTTATCCTCCATTGTTTCATGTTTACTGATGAAGTCACTCCTAATGTTGCTTTTTCAATATGGAGATGCCTTTCGTTATTTTAGAAGATCCACTTTTACTTCCATTTTTTTATTTTAGTTCAAATCATAATTTATGCCCTATGGAATCCTATCATATAAAGCTACAATTTACTACAACTAACTAATCACATTTTATATTGATTTCATAAATCAAATTAGATCTCAACTAACACTTAACTAGAATTGTTACATGTATTTTTTTTTTCTCCAAGCACTTCCTGGTTGTCCTTTTCCCATCATATCCCGTTTTCGTTTAGACCAAGAATTTCTTGGTGATTACACAAGAGTATATGGCAACATTTGTCCCTTACTAGTCCACATATCTTACTAAGTCTAAGTGGAAAATGGCATTGTAACAATCTTCCTCTTCCATGTTGTCCTTCCTCTGACAATTTCGTCGTTTTGTTTGTCTCCTCTGATTTGTAGAAGGTGTGTATACCTTAATGGCCTCTGCTCAAGGTAAGTCAGCACTCCACTACCATTTACAATATCTGATGATAACCCATTGAGAAGATTTGTGCAGTAATCTGGCTCTACCACACCATGAAGTATTTCATCATCTTCTGGTTCACATAATGATTGAACAATATCTGAGCTTCCACACTCCCTTCTGTACTCCAGTGTGATACTAGATAATTGGTGCCCCTCCAGAATTTGGTCTGGGATGGTCTGTAGAAGCAATCGACAATAGAATTTTGAGACTTGACTATCAGATTCATAATGCTCTATAAGGACTAAGGAGTATTGACAATTGAGCTAATAAACCTTTGCAATTTACCTCTAGCATCCATCTTACATACTTCACATTATTAACATGTTGGTTCATGTCCAAATCACTTCTCTTGGGCTGAAAAGTGGGGAGGTGCACAAAAGTCAATAATTGTGTACATTCTTTGTGCACAATAGTATATGTCTCACACTGCAAAGATTTTTAATGCTATAATCCAATTACAAATTGTTAATTATGGTAAATTTGTTGATTTCTTTAATGACTACTTTAAAAATTATTTAATGATTTCTGATTGATTGACATGTTTAAATTGACAGTAAGTACTAAACTCAAATATCATAAGCATATATATACCTTCAAATCAGAATTCATGTATTTAGCCTCTTTATCCAATTTGACTATTTTTTCTTGAGCATCTTCCTTTATTGCTTGCTTCTCTATAAACCAAGGTGCAACCTCTGCTCTCACCTCTTCTGGCATCTTGGAGAGACGTCTTGTTTTGCGATTCATCATCACCCACGTGCTGTTTATGGCTTATCTCAATCAGCACACAGGTATAAAACGTGGAAAACTTGAAAATTGTTAGAATCACTGTGCAAGACATGCATACATAGTGCATAGTGCATACCTTGTCGCACGTGCAAAAATGTGGCCTGTGGCTTGGCTTCTTATCAGCCAGTCCCGCCGCATTCCATTCTTGCCTGATGCTCCAACCCATGTGTCAATTTCAACTACCTCTCCCCTGACACGTGTCAAATTCATCTCTTGTTATCATGGTTTTTGTCAATCAACTATGTGCTGCTAACACTAAATTTTTCATTTCATCAAAATTGGTACAACTCTTCGGCAAATATATGCTGAGCTTATGGCCAGCCACTAAGTAAGCGACTTGAAGACAAGACAAGAGTTCTTGAATACGGAGAAGATTTCAAGGAAAACCTTCAACAAAGTAGTAAAACAACTGTGACAAGACTTGTCTCAAGCGAGTTGAAAGTTTTCAAATTTGATTAGTATATTCCAACAACAAAAAAATTATTTGAAGGGCACAAGTGTACATATTCATTTGTGTCCTTGTAATAACCATGACGGAAAGGAATTTTACCAGATGGGATAGTAATCAATCAGAACTTGCATTCTTGAGACAACCCAAATGAGATCGTTCCTCACCATTCCGTGTGTCGCCCCAAACCCATCACCCAGCAGCCCAGACATCCAAACATGGTTTAATGCTGTTTCCTGCACGTAAAATTGCACTTACCAACAAAACAAGGAAGCCCTAGTGCTTTTTGAGCAGTGAAAACTCTGGTTACATGATAATAACATGTGTATTTAACTAATCACCTGAAGAAGATTGAGGATGCTCTCAAGCGTGGCGGTTTTATCAGCTCCAACTTCATAGGACCTAATGACAATGGTCTGTCTATAACCAACTCCACCTTCAGTGATGAGCCCTTGACGATGAGGATCAACCATTTTCTTCTTTGTTGGGATGTTTTGGCGCAGACAATTTTCATCAATTGTAACAGCTTGACCGAGAGTGGTGGAAGTAGTTGCAGGTATTTGGCCTAGTGTCTCAACTTTAATTGGCGACCTAAAACTCCCATTAGTTCTGATGCCGGTGTTCACTGGCTGCTTAAGTTGGTCATAGTTTTCTCTCATGGAACAAGACCTAACAAAGTAGGTAGAAGCTGGATATGAGAAAGTGGCAACCATTGTTCTCATTTTGTTCCTAACAAAGTGGAACAGTACCTTAGAAGGAGAAAGGTTGGAAGAGAAAAATGGGTACCAAAACTTTTTTATAGTTTAACGTTAGACGGGGTTAACAAAGCAGGGTTTGCAACTCTGAGAGACAAATAAGTGAACCTTGTGAATCAGCTGACATATCAAAGAGATTTTGGTGTTTGCTGCAGAATTAACTTTTAGTTGTCCCCATCTGAGAAGGGAAACGCCCTAGTTCTGATCGATCAGGTAGTAGACAAAAGCTTGTTTAGTTTGTGTCAGACAATTTTGTGAGTTTATGAAAAAAGCAATGCAGTTAATACTCTACTAAAATACCGTTTGCTAGTATTTCATAATTGAATCTGGACATATTATATAAAACTATGAAAAACTGAACATAGAGAATATTTAAGTATTTATCAGTCAGTACGTAAGAATAATAGAATGGTAACAAGTAAAAGAAGATTAACAGAAAGTATCATTGGAGGATTTTAACTTATATCTGTGTCACGATTTAACTACTAGTTACTACCCTGACATCATTCATAAACATTCTGTTCTTCATTATTACTGGGTCTAGGACCTTAAGAATTGGTGAGTTATAGATATAGTGTTTAGAACTATTGTATCACATAGGTAGAACTATAAAAGAGGAATAAAGAACGCCCCCTCTAGAAATTTATATCAGCTAATAAGAGAACTTTGTTAAAAAGCACACTGTATCTTATATTGATATGAGATGAAAAAAATTACAGTATATAAATATAAATGGAGACAAAACTCATCTTACATTATTACTTTAAAATTATTATATAATAATTCATTAATATATAATTTTACATTCAATATATATATATATATATATATATATATATATATATATATCTTAATGTTATATATATTTCAATGTGATGGATTGCGTAAGAGTTTGTAGTATTATGTGTTAGTAAAGAGAATAAGAAAAATAAATGTTACTTACGAGACAGAAGATAAGGGAAGTTTCGAATTGAAAAATTGTGAATTCCTTAGAATGTTGCGTGGAAGAAACCGAAGTTTCTTTTGGAATTACTGTGTCTTCTGTTGTTGGTTAGGAATAGTGAAGATTGTGACAAAAACTAGGAGAAAAATGAAGGCAACTGAGAAATTGGTGAGGCTTTCCAGTGATGCCAAGTTAGTAGGTGTGTGTATACAAGTCATTTATTGTTGTTTGCTCTGTTACAATAGATGCGTTGCTATTGCTTTTCATAAGCTGGAGGCTCAAGGAAATAATTCCAATTCAGTTTAATTAATTTGCATGCTTCAAACTTTTTCGGCATGAACCAATAAAAATGAAATTATATATGTCATAAATAGAGGCTAAATATTCGACAACAATAATAATAATATTGCAGCACAGTACACAAAGATAGGCCAAAAAGTTATTCTACTCAACTGTAACCTACTTCAAGTTTTAATTTTAATAATGTTTCTTTCACTTTAACTGTTTGCAAGGGTGCTTCACAAATTAAGAATAATGGAACTTTTAAATAATGTGTATTTACTATAGATTATATTAGACTTTAATTTTTACAAATGAAAGGATATGTGCACAGATAAAGCCGTAAACTTTAGCGTTGAGAGAATTCATCGTTAAAGATAAATAAAATAAAATTTAAAGTTAATTTATATGGAAAATGAGATCAAAACTAAATATGTGATATTTTGTGGTTGTAACAGTTAATTTGAATAATAAGGAATTGAAAAATATTTGTGTGTGTGTTGTATATATAAGTTTTATTCTCATGTCACTATACAATTGAATGTGATGTGTATACACTAAATTGTAAAGTAATCTGAGTCACAAATCTTCCAAGAGCCTAATAATCATTTCTCTAAAATTAACTTCTGCATTCAATCTAGTTACAAGTTTCTGCTACTTCTCTATACGGCGAAATGACCTCCTTAGCCATTGTCATTTTATTTAACTAATTATTAAGATAAAACGAATACTTTCCCTCTAAACTATTTAATATTAAAATTTTTATTTTAATATGCCTTTAAGAAAAAATAAAATAAAATAACAAGACATCTTCACGAATTGAATTATTTTAATCATTTTTTAATTACAACTTTTAAAGACTATTGTTTATTTTATATCCAATTATAATAAGTCGTAATAAAATTTATCTAATTTTATGACAAATACAATAATACTATATTGTATACGGACTCAAAATAATTCTTCTTCTTTTTGTTGTTATAATTATACTTGAAAACAGAAAATGATACACGAAAACTACGATGGTTATAGAAAATTAGTTTATTACATTTTATAATATTTTTCTGATAAAAATTCTAGATTTGTAAGTAATTATAATTTGATTTGATATGTAATAATTTAACCAATTCTTATGTAATTTATTATTTTTGGTTGCAGATATCCTACCAAACTATTTTTAATAAAATATGTAATTTCAGTGGCTTTTCGTATGTGCATTACCTTTTGCTCTCAGTATTTTTTTTTTTTGTGTGTTGTTGATTACTATTTCATAAAATGTACTATAAAATTACTTAATAGTGTAGAAAAATTACAATCCCTTGATCTAAAATTCAATAGAAATAATGAGGACAAATCATGTAAAGAGTTATTTGATTTGAAACTTTTGATTCCAACTATTATTTAGCTTTCAAATTAAAATTTCCTAGCTTTAAACAAAATATAAATAAGACAACTTGGTAATTAAAAATTAAAAAAACACTTTCCCAAACTAAATATTGCCCAATCAAACTAAACATTGTCCAATATTCTTTTTCGTTTTATGTTTAAGTACCAAAGCAAAATATGGATTATTGACTTACTGAGATGAAAACTGAGTAAAATATAATAGTGTACAAATTTTTTGAATCATTATTTAGTCAATTATATTATGCATATATCAATTCAAATAATTTGTAATAATTTGTTTATCTTTTATATGTCTTTATGGCACTGGCAATATTCTTTTCCTAATAAAAAATGTAGGAAAAAAAAAATTGACAACACTGTTCCTAAATAACAACTATTAAACATGAATTTTTCTAACAGAGTATTATTATAACAAAAAATAATTTATAATGTTGTAGAGTAAGTTTATAAGAAAAGATATTGCACAAGGAATGAGTGTTAAGAAGTTTATATGAAAAAGTCCAGAGACTTACTATCCTGATACTTTTCCTTGAACATCCGTTTATTTATCATGAGATAAATGTCAAAAATATTCTTTCAAATGAGTTATTGTCTTTCAAATTATATAATTTAAAAATAACAAATAAATCCTAATAAAATTAACTTTTTCACTCTTGAAACATATTCTCAAAAAATCTCAAATTACATTAAAATTAATTTTGTTTACTTTTGAATTGTATAATAAAATATTTTAAGTTACATAATTAATTTTTTTCTAGATTATACTCTTAAAATATATTCTATATTTCCTAATTTTTATCTATATTTATTAAACCGGAATTAATGTCACTACATTAAAATTTATAAGAATAATAAGGTAGTGTAGTGATAAAGTAGAAGAAACTGTGAGAAAAGTTATAGATTCAGTTCTAGTCTCCTTACACTTTTGAAAGTTATAAGGTTAACTTGAAGAGTTTAAAAAAGAGGTAAAAAGGATTATGGATTCAACTTCTACTACTACTGATACATCATTAATTCTTTAAATAGAAAAGATCATAATTTCTTAGGCACTCAATTCTATTTAATTATGAATTGATATTCATTTATTAAATATTTAATATAGATAAAGTAATTCATATTTACAGAACTTTAATTTTTAACTTTCTTGATTAAATAAAGTATTTCAATTTAATAAAATTGAGAGTCAAGTTGATTCAACTTAGTCAAGTCAATTTGGTTTGGACTTTGGTTGAACTACATTTGTTAGACTCAAATCAACTAAGTTAGTACAAGCACATGTAGAACTGACTCAATTTAGACTCAAGTTGAACTGAATTAGTGTAGACCAAGATCAAGTCATGTTAATACTAGCCTAGATCAATATAAGTTAATCCAAAACAAGTTATTGAGTCAAGTTAATTTGAGCTCATGTTGAGTCAAGTTTAGGGTTAAGGTAAGTCCACATTCGGTCAAGTCGAGATGTGTTCATGTTCGTCTAAGTTTGGACCAACCCACAACCAAACGAGTTGGATTAAGTCCAAATCAGTCCTAGTCTAATCAAGACTAATCAAACCTAACCCAATTACCACCAAGTCAAGTTAGGTTGAGACAAATCTACTTAAGTCAGGTCAAGTATGCTTACTGCAAATTAAGTTGACTTGAACGAGTCTATAACTAAGTCAAACCAAACCAATTTGAGTCCAATCAAGATGGATTCATAGTCATTTAAATTAAGAACTATCCATGTTTAACTAAATTGAACTAAGGTCTTGATAAGTTCTAGTTCAATCAAAATTAGAGAAACCTAATCCAAGATCATATTTAGCCGAATTGAAACAAGATCACATTTAATTAGACTAGATCTATGTCAAATAAATATTAATTAGATTTTAAATATGTTAAATCCAGATAAATTGAATCAGATGTGATAAAATTGAATTAGATCTATTTTGAACGTGACATTTAATTAAAATCATGTCAAACTAAGTTAGATAAATTTCACATATGAATTTATGAATATGAATAATTTCAAATTTTTACTTTGTTGAAAGAATTTAAAGTTATTTAATTTTAAATAATTCAATTACTTTAATAAAATTGTAGAATTTCAACTTTTTCAAAATTCTTTATCCAAACAGCATATTTTATCATAAAACATTTTAAATTCTCTAAAAAATAAATAAATTACCCTCTTAACACTATTAGGCTATTCCAGCCCAACTCCATTCTTTTTCAACAAATTTCTGGGCTATAAGAATGTTTTAAGTGCAATAAAATATCATTTTAATATTTGCTCGTTTTTCTTATATTTCTTAATTATACAAAACAAAACGAGTATTTTAAAAGAAATTGAGAAGGATAAAACTAGAATTGTAGAAAGTAATTGCCCAAAATCTAAAGCGGAACCAGTACAGAGACTTAAAATAAAAAGTTGTATGGATGTCTTATTTCCCTCTCCGTAATTATTCATAAACAGTCGAGAAAATAAACCTTAACTTAGGGTTGTCTGTAAAAAGCCAAACTTGTATGCATATTCACGCAATGAAATAATGATTTTAAATTTAATAAATGAGACATTATTAAATAATAGTGTAAAACTTGTTTACAAATTAAAGTAATAATTAAAAAAACCTTAATATACTTTAAGATATTGTTTAACGTATTTGATATTTACAAAATTGTCACACTCATTTAAAGAGTTGTTAATGCAATCCTAAAAAAATGAGGTGTCAATACATGAATAGATGATATGCAACAACTTTACATCATTATGAATGCATGTAGAAGCCAGTGTATTGTGACAAGCACAAGACGGTTTACGGGGGTGTTTACATGATTTTTAATTTATTGATTTATGTAATGACGCAAGTCCGGATTTTAACCTGTATCAAATTGAGATCTGTTTGATCAGAAGAGATGAACAAAAAAATAATAATTTCTGTGTACATGAACTATATGATCACAACAAAGTGTCTAAACAAGAGAGACGATTTAGTAGACAGGCTGAATTGCACAGAATTTGGAATCGTACCGCACAATGTAACATGAAGCACGGAGAGACATGTCCCTCGAGGGTTTCAGCCTTCACGATCCATTAACTTTATAAGGTAAGCCTGCCAAAAATATGCAATTTGATAAGTATTTTGGTTTCTCAAAATACCCTTTTATCCTGTATGTAAGAGACTATTCTCTCATAGATGAAGCCCTAAGGTGGAGACTACTCCCAACAGTTATTTTGCCCCCATCATACACATTTTGAAAGATGCAAACCCCTTTACCTCCAATGAAATCCTCACAATTCTTATTTTTCAATCTGGCACATAATTAATATACAGCTGAGCTAATTGTGTCAATTAACTTACAGGGCATGAATTATACGCTCTCAGTCCCTGATGTAGTTCAGCAGATGAAATTAAAAGCTTTACAGGACGGAATTCAACAGACAAATTCTGTCCTCTATTGTCTGTGAAATATATCATCTCAAGATGTAGAAGGTGTTCAAATGCCTGCGTACAAAAGGAAAAAAATAGCCCAAGTTTGGGGTTACGGACAAATGGTAGGAACCATACCATAACCATTATTTGCTACGATAACAAGTCAGGCTTAAAAAATTCATAAAAGCAGATGAACACACCCGTAAGCAGACATTTCTCGAATAATATTCAGAAGTTCGGAAGGAATCATGCATACTTTTATACTCTGCAAAGTGTGGCAGTCACGTTAAGGAATAATACAAAAAATTGAAAGAAAAACTACAAATATTACCTTTCATTACAGAATTGAAATTGCATAAACTTTTCTCTTTAACTTCCAATCTCTTCATGCAAACCAAAATATGAAGTTCTAAATTGGAGCAATCTGCTTGCAAGTTGAAATAATAACCAAAAAGCCATTAGTTCAAGACCCATTAAACGGGAACAGTTTATAGATGAATATAACGTCAATGCGATGGCATCTCTATACAGAAAGGATAGCATCTATCACAATTTATAAATTATTTAAAATTTACATACTTCTTAAACATTCTAGTTTCGGTTGTCTTTGGATGCTTGAAAATGCAATTTCAAAGCTCTCCTGAGACAAGAACCCAGTCTGCAAATCCATATGAGAGACTGCACAGAATCTGGAAGATAATTAAATTCACAAAAGTGTGGAGAATATCTATATGATATTCAACAGTAAACAGAAGTGCTAAAAAAAAACTTACAGGAACCTCAGCAAATGTTTGACAGAGGAATCAACATTTAAATATTTTTGTAGGGTTTCTTTGAACTTTCTATCTTCTATAATATTCTGTAATCTGTCAAGGATTTCTTAATGAGGTAGACAAGTGTGAATTTTCATTGATCAAGAAAATACATAAATAAATTTTCCACACATAACAATTGCAGGGTTACCAACAATATTTCGTTCTGCAAAGCTCATTAACTTAAGTATGAGAATAGTAACATATGGACAAACATGTCAACATGTGTGGATTATGAACTAATCAACTAGAAGCAACATAGGAAAGCATTCGCAATAAAAAAAGGATACTTGGACCTTCGTGTTAAACTCAGTAGCATAATCATGCGGAAAGCTTGAATCGATTGGTAATTTCAGTATGTGCATTAGTAACCTACATGGCAAGTCAATCATTGCATTTAACATCGTCTTCAGCATATCTCAGTCTAAGGAAATTACAATCCACCTACTTCTGTGAATCTTCCATTGAAGGTGGTAAGAACAACAGCTTTCTATGGGAAAACCGAGATCGTACTCTTTTCTCCAACAGTTGATCTGCATCCTGCAAGATGAACTATCGTGATTTGTAAAGGTTATCTTATGTTCTACAACAACCACATGCAATGATAAATTGTTTTCTAAAAAATACATATACAAGCAAAACAAAGTGGAAAACACTTAATCCAATAACAATAATTTGTAAGTTACAGAAATAACATCAATTTAATTTTTCTCACCAATCGCAATAAGAAATTAAAACATTACTATTCACAACTAAAAAGTTTATTGAAGAAAAACGAAATAACTGCAAAGCACATACCAAACGGCAACTAATGCCAAGTACAACAGCCTGTGATGTAATTGATTGCATTGCATCTAACAAACTATAAAGTAACCGCTGTTTACCCTGCAAATAATCAGGATGCAAACATAGCAAATATGTTTAAAAAGTCACACCAAAATATTTCATGGACCACAAATAGGATTACTTAGTAGAGAGTAAGAGGTTGAAAATAACTACAATTATAACCAATAATTTAAACTACAAACTTTCGAGAAATGATCAAAGCACAAAAAGCAAGAGAAGCCTTACCTGAGCAAACAAGTCAAACTCTTCCAGAACAAATATCACTGTTTTATGTGCTAATCCACATTCCCTAGAAAACAAAGAGAGTAAATGCTCCAGAACTTTAAATTGTTTTACTTTTTCAACAAATGAAACTTTCACTCACCTTAGAATGGCAACCATAAACTGGGAGTTGTCATCAAATGATGCCTGCAGAATGTTCATATCAAGAATAAAAAAAAATCAATTTACGGTAATTGTAAATGAATAGTGGGGATTTTGTATATGTAGGTTATGTTACCGCTTTTGAGAATAGCAATTGATGCTCCATGCACAACTGCCTAGCTATTTCCTGTTTCATCGTGGTTTGCAACAAGAAATGAGACACCAAACAAGAACAGATACAGTGCAACCTAAATCTACCCGTTCAAACAATCTTTACTTGTATTGACATTTTTGATAGAAGAGATAAATAAAAGGAATATGAAGTGGAAAAGGAAAGAAGAGAAACTTATGAGAAATAAAATAGAAATAGAGGTAGTCTCACTGAAAAAATAGAATGAAGATTAATTTTTTGAGATTATTAAATTTAAAAAGGAATTAAAAACATTATGTTATTATTATTATTATTACTATTTTAACTATAATCTATGAAAACACAAATGGGGATTATCCTATTTTATGTACACATAATATTCTTATTTTACCCTTATCTATAAGAATATAAAATAGAGATTACTCTATTTGGTGCATGTAATGATGTAAAAAGATTAGGTTTGACAGAGTGGGAGTGCAACTGAGGCGAATGAGACCCAATGCAATATTAGTATGTAGTGTGTTCTTTTGATTTTTCAAATTTGATAGGCAAATCATTAATTTAAAAAATATATAAAATTAAAATTAATATAAATGTTAAACTTAACTCATTAGAATAATAGTGTAACAGAAATTACAGACATAGGCACAACAACTCTTGTGTTTCTGCTGGTAGTCATAATAAAACATTGGGATTAACAAAAGAGAACCAAAACTCAAGAGACATCCTTCCATCTGGTGTTCTTCCACCCATTTCTGTACTATCCTAAACCTAACATGAAATGAAAAGTGATTGAATTTTGCTCCATTTCTCCGCAGGTTTTCACAGCCAAATGGTGCACAAATCCAATAATCAACCCTCTCCCTCGCTGTTCCACTATTTTCTCATTTACCTCTGTGCGATCGAACTGTCCGTATGACAAGAATTGCAAATTCTATAACATGCCTACAGTTCCGGAATTAAAATCTACAAGCTTCCTAGCTAAATCAAATTAGTTGTCCCCTTCTGCAGTAAGACTAACCGGTCAATCACCCAGATAGACTTCATACCAACCTATGCGCCTATATTATTAAGTGTAAGAAGCTGACTGGGGCGGCAAACTAGCCATATAAGAATCCATTGATTATATAAACAAATCACAACTAACAAACGTCACCAAAGTTGTTGTTAGTAGTAAGTCAACATAAACAATCAGGAAAAACAATTCAAGAAAATATTAACACAAACAAAAAAACAAAGGGCAAAAACAACGTCATAGCCGTTTAAATTAGTAACATTATACGCGGGTCTTATGAATGCTAACCTTGAATGCAGAGACGTCGTCACTATGTAAAAGGCCATTCAACCGTATCTGCAACGAAAAACTTATACTAAGATGACAGACATACTTCCATTCCCATAAATTATTAATAACATTATGTTTAATGGCTCATTCAGTAATATTTGAGCATTTCTTTTTGAATTTTAGTCTGTCCAAATACACGTTTTAATCTGTTTTAGTCTCTGCCATGAACTTAAATGGATTAAAAATGTATTTTAGTGGCTAAAACGGGTTAAAAAGCTAATGCGTAAGCCTGAAGAAAGTAATTTCTAAATGTAGGAATGAAGCAGTAATGATCGTGCAGACAAGACTAATTAAACCATGTCATTATTTGGAGACAGTGATTAATTACCACTGAAATCGAGTCTGGATACTCTTGCAGCAAATCTTGAATGACAACTTCCAAAACCTGATAAGAGAAAACATATTGAAAAGAAAATGGAAGAAACCCTTAAACCGATGTTGAGGTTGAGGAGAGTGATTAACACACCGCGTTCTTTCCGGAGCCGCGCGGACCGAGTAGCAGAATAGAATTGTTGCACGCTTCCGTCACCGAACTCGATATCATGAATTTCAGTTTGCTGATATGATAAGTCGGTAAAGTGAGGCAACCACCTATTCGGATTTGATTGAATAACAAGGACAAAAGTTAACTGCGGGAAGATTTCAGACCTGTAGTTGCTGTCTGGATAATCGTTGTTGAAGATGAATTTGGGGTCGCAGATTCTGCTTCGAAGCACGTTCACTGCCTTCGTTTTGTGATTCTCTGGCTCCATTGCGCCGAAGATACAACACACTTGGCGGGAACAACAAACGTGCCTGTTTCTTTATAACTGGCGAAGATCTTGTGTTCTCTGGCAAATGCGGCCCAAATCCTATGATGGGCTTCGTTCTTCGGTTATGGGCTTTAAGTTTTTCATGATGACACCTAATAAAGACCTGTCTTTGCAAATACTAGAAAAATGTTATCAATGTTAACATAATGAATTCCTCATTACAGGATTTGTGATTTAATATTAATTTCAAACAGAATTACAATACCATTATGTTTTTCTTAAATTAAAATTTTATATTGTCACTCTATTGTATGAGATCAACCTTACAAGTCGTGTATCTCGTAATTTATATCAACTTTGCATTTAAAAAACAAATCAACAAACAAAAATCATAACAGGTCTTCGAGGTATAATATAATTTTTACTTAATTAAGTAGAATAATTGTATTATTTTCGTTTTTACTTAAAAAATTTAAGACTTTTATAATTTTGAAGTATTTTTAATAGAATTTCTATTAAATTTTTTTTTATCTATTTGGTATTCAAAATTTATATATTTTTTAATTGATCGTTTAATTTTATTTAATTAGATAGTATGATTATAATCTTGTGTTTTTACTTTTCTTGTTTTACTTTACATATATTGAAAATGTGGGATTTTTTTGGTTAATATAAAAAACACATAACAATAACATCATTTAAATTAATTACAAAAATATTGCATTTGATGATTTGTTAAGACAGACGGGTAAATTGAAGTCTATATAATGACTAATAACGACTTGAAATTAAATTGTTTTAGACATGTATTGAAAAGTGTTTAACCACCGCTCAACTCTAAAACATTCACAGATTTACATTTTTAACCATATAAATTTGACTCTTGACAGTCTAATTAAAATATTCCTATACCTATACAATAAACTTACGTTTGGAGTTAGCTTGCCACCACTCAACGCCATACCTAAAACAACATATTCTATTTTAAGATTTAAGGAAAAAGGGACTTGTTTAGATTATTAAATTAGTATTCCACAATTATTACTTTGTCCAGAAACATTTTCCAATATCAAAGCATATATCAACTTGTTCAAATGATCATATAATAAGTTAGGTTTAATAGGTTCGGAGGTCCCTATATTTGGAGGTTTGTTTCAATTGGGTCCTCCAATTTTTGAAGTGATCAATTAGGTCCCTAATTTTGTCAATTTGAATCAATAAAAGCCTTTCTGTTAAATGCAGTTAACGCCGTGAAGTTTTTGAACATGTGACACGTTGACGCTTCCAGGTGACATCGTTTCAAGTGCATAAGTTGATTATATAAAAGGGTGAAATCCCTAAATTAAAAGGGTGTATTTGAAGGTGAAATCCCTAAATTAAAAGGGATTTCATCCTTTTATAATCCACCTATTCACTTGAAACGGTGCCATCTAGAAGCGTCAGCGTGCCACATGTTCAAAAACTTCACGACGTTAACTGCATTTAACGGAAAGACTTTTATTGATTCAAATTGACAAAATTAGGGACCTAATTGATCACTTTTAAAATTGGAGGACCCAATTGAAACAAACCCCCAAATATAGGGACCTCCGAACCTATTAAACCAATAAGTTATTCATTTCAACATCAATTCATACAATTTAAAACAACACCCGACAAATTATAACACATCCACTTTACTTAGTAGTTCAACCACCAATATAACAAGTCAATCAATTTAAGATAATTTAAACATGAAATTTAACATTCTTATATAATTTATAAACTTAAAATAAGATAATTAGTTTCCGTTGTCTGAAAAATGACCAAATAACTTCATTTTTCTTGAAATACGTTTAGATACACAAAAAGTCTTATTTATCCATGTGAATAACAAAAATACGATTAGAACCTACCATTAGAACAACTAAACAACATATATTTTTATAAAAAACTCATACCACACATGTAAATATAAATTAAGAATAAATAAATAAACTAACTTACTCAATTACAAAAATTAATAAAAAAATATAAAAAACTCGTTTTAATGATTATTTTAATGTATGTAATCTTTAAATAAATAAAAAAATAGTTACAGAGAATTAAAAAGCTCTAAAAAGAATAAAGTTTAATAAGATAAAAATAAAAAAAAAATTCTATTTATACTTTAAATTTATATTATTAAAATAATTAAATTTTATTATTATATTGATTCTAGAACGTCATTTTCTAAACTTTTATATCCTAACACCCAACATTCATGATTATTCCTACTAAAGTAGTAAATGCATTTTTTTGACGTATTTTTCAAAACTTGTAATTATTCTAACATCATAATTTTATATATAAATTTCATCAACACATGTGATATATATATCATAACTATCAGAAAAGAAAAATGCAATTGACCAAATCTTTAAATTAAATTTTAAAACAATACAACATTATCAATAACTCATTTATTTATTCAAGAATAATTACACAAAAAATCAATTGATATTTAAGTTTGCATTAATTATACTAAAGTTCATTGTATTCAATTATAATTTTAAAAATTTATGTTTTCCCATTCATTAAAGATGTCTACCACGAAACAGTTGTGTAAAAGTTACCGATATTTTCCGACACACATGAATCCAGAATTTATGTTCTGCAAATTTATGTCATCAATTAATTTGTGTTTATAAAAAACTGAAATAGTAATTTAAAGAAAATATCTAACGATAATTTAATTTTCGAAAATTAATTTTAGCAGTTTTTCTTTTGTGTGCAGAAGTGCTTGCGACTTAAAATATCAGGCGGCGAGGCACACAACGTGAGCGTGCAAGCCAGAATCAAAGCAAATCGTATCCAACAAAATCAAAAGATGTTACGGCTCACCACCATGGGATTGGTAACCACCACTGTTCCCGCGAACGTCGTTCCTCAATTCGGTTCAGTCCGATCGTCTATTCGGGTCGGAAACCCATCCGGGTTGAATTTCCCTCTTTCACTATCACAGAAGAGGAATAGGAGCCATGTTTGCTTGGCTGTGGATGACGACCTCAGACAGGAGCAGCAGGACTCGAGTACAACCGGTATTGGGTTGGGTTCCGCCCTTGAAGAAAGGCCCGGTAAGTACCACTGATACCCGCTTCATCGAATTCAGTCATTTCAATTTAATGTTATCGTTATATTATTCCTTAAAAGTTTTTAGAAAAATTTAACTCTGCCGACTTCAATTCGTACTGTTATTTTCCTTCTTATTTGTGGCATATATTAAAACCTGCGTATTGTTATATAAGTTCACGGTGATTGATCTGGAGGACATACAAAAATGTGGGATGCCTTAGTTGTATCAAGGTAGTTTTGAATGAACTTACCCACAAACTTATAGTAGAAGAATGTGAGAAAAAATCAATCTTATATGAAATAAAGTTAATTTGGACAAATACAGAGTTACAGATTTAATTTTCTCTTATGAAAGAAACTTATTTCATTTATCCCAGTTATGGAGAATTTTATACAAACATGACCGATGTCTAATATTGTGTAAGGATGCTACGAGGATAATTTCCAACAATGATTAGTGTATATCGTTTTTTGTTCATATTATACTATTTAGCTGAACTTATCCTGGAGTGGTTTCTTGAGAACAATGTTAATACCGGTATATTTGAACTTGTGCTAATTTTTTCCCAAGTTAATTAATGATTATGATGATATGATTTCTCAAGTGTAGTAGATAGGGTTTAAGATTCTAAGATCATTCTTATTTCAGAAAACACAGATCTTTTTGAGAGTACATCAGAAGAAATGCAGGGAAATTTTGAACAAGATGGTGAACGAAGTGCTATCTATGATTTTCTTTATCCTAATAAAGATCTTCTTCCTGATGATAAAGAAATGAGTGTATTTGATCATCTTGAAGAGCTGCGGCAGAGAATCTTTGTATCAGTTTTAGCTGTTGGAGGTAGCATTTTGGGATGCTTTACATTTTCAAAAGAATTGATAATAATTCTTGAAGCTCCTGTTAAATCACAGGGTGTAAGATTTCTTCAGCTGGCTCCTGGTGAATTTTTCTTTACAACTTTAAAGGTAACATATCTTACCTTACATAAATGTCCGAGATGGTTGTTGCTTCCTTACATATCAAATGAGCTCCGATATTTTATTTCCTGGTAGACATTTCATTAAATTAAACAAGTGTTTTATGTTGTTGGTCTTGCTTTATCAGGAATGTACAAAGCAGCCTTAGTTCTTATGTCTGCCTCATAACTAGTTGACAAATAAGATTAATGGGCATACTATAATTGAAATATCTATATTCTCGTGCTAATTGTTTTAACTAAAATCTTAAACTAAATTCAATCCAAATAAACTGTGATTTAGAAGATCGAGAAGAATGGAAACAGTGTGTTCATTTATACTTCGTCACATCATTTGGTAAGATCTCATAGCGACATGGTGCACAGTATTCATGAATGAATGTGATGGGCCGATAGCTCTACCCCTCAAGAAGCCCAAGCAGGTGATAATTAAACCCTACTGGGCTAAGGATTACTATGCCCTTTTTGTGATGTAGTCCCTCTAAGAGATGACATGAAATGAAATATCCATTCTCTTTTATATTTCCTTTATCTTGTCTTGTAGGGTAACTCCTTTTCCATCTCCCGTGTTACTCTGGCCTTGCCAAATTAGTGGAAGAGTAACTTAAGGATGTCAAACCTAAACCCTTCAAATCCCAATACTCTACCTCACAACCACCTTACACCCAAAACTATCTCCTCAACTTCACAAAACTCTTTTCCTATCAAAAAGTTAAACACTGCTCGGATGCAAGAAAGAAGGACCCAAGGCCTCTGCTACTATTGTAATGAAAACTTTTACTAGATCACAAATGTGCTTCAAAAAATTTCCATCTCCTCATGATAGACGATGAGGGTCCCATTACCTCATACATATTTAAAAGAAAAGAAAAATCCAACCTAACCGTGTTCAAACCCAAGGTGAGTTGGGTTGACTCATGAGTTTAAATCCATTTTGACACCTCAACCAACTTTTCCACCCCAAGCATCACTTTTACCCATAATCACAGACTCATCACTTTGTTGGGCCAACCACCATCTCCACCTTCTGCCACCATCTTCCACCAACTATCCTACCTTCACTCTGGCTCCATTTCATCACTTCATTTCCTTATGTTTTTCTATCGGTGTTGTCAAGCTCCGAAATTGTAAAAGAATAAAAAAGGAGATAAAAGATTATAACTCAACTTGTACGAGTTATGCATATATGAAAAACTATATCAATAGATAATATGGACAAGAAAAACAACTCATAATACCTTGGTAGAAACTAGTTTGCCCAACAATTTTTCATTGCAGAGATGGGCATCTCTTTAAGGTGACTACGTTCAAAGTGCTATAGTCTGCATGAAAACACTGAACCGTCTTTCTTTATCACAAGAAGGTTGCACCTCAAGATCAAGGTAATGATGGGTTGATAGTCCAACCCCTCGAGAAGCCAAGTGAGTGATAATTAAACCCTATTGGACCAAGGATTACAATGGGCTGAAGTAAGCGTTGAAGCAAATTCTGTAGTTGGTATAGAATCTTCGAATTTTCTTGTAAGATCTCATAGGCACGTCATATTCGTGACTGAATGTACAAAATCTACTTTGTGTATTACCACTTAGAATTTGAATTAGGATCTACTTCAACTCTACAACACTTATAATATGAGGACTGTCGAAACTAATTAGAACTAGTCTATTATCTCATTAGAACCAGTCAAAATCTTATTATCTTTATGCAGTGTTGTGTTATGTTGTGCATTTAACCTGTTTTTTCATACCCATATAAGTTGGGATCAAACCCCGAATAAAGAGATAAAATAAAAGAAGGCAGGAGCTACCTTGGTAGTATTAATTTTGTCACTCTGAACTGCAGGTGTCTGGGTACTGTGGCCTTCTTTTGGGAAGCCCCGTCATCCTCTATGAAATCATAGCCTTTATACTTCCAGGACTTACAAAAGCCGAAAGAAGATTTCTAGGGCCAATTGTTTTAGGCTCATCAGTTCTTTTCTATGCCGGAATAACTTTCTCCTACTTAGTTCTGACACCTGCCGCTTTAAATTTCTTTGTTACCTACGCTGAAGGTGCTGTTGAATCAATTTGGTCCATTGATCAGTACTTTGAATTTGTTCTTGTGCTTATGTTCAGTACAGGCTTATCTTTCCAGGTAATTTTTTTCTTCCTGGTTTCTCTTTCTTTTTTGATACACTAGCTAACACCAACTCTTGACAGTGGTTATTGTTATGATTACATTTTTAAAATTGTCATGCATGGGTCTATTTGGAATTATGAACAATGTGGACATTCCAACAACATGATTCTGTTATGTATTCGAAAGAAAGGCATGCTATGGTCACTAAAATGAAAAAATGCTCATAAGATAGTTTTTGCTTGGACTCCATTTGTAATCAATCATTCCTTTGGATTTTAGTTTTGCATAAAATAGTTGTGCGTTTAACCAGTGCTTGATGAAACAAGAATCTTTGACGACATATGTAGCTCCAAACTTTATTAGTTATGGAATCTAAAGGAATTCATATTGCAGGTACCTGTCATACAATTTCTACTGGGACAACTTGGACTGGTATCCGGAGACCAGATGCTATCAATTTGGAGGTATGTTGTGGTTGGTGCAGTAGTGGCAGCTGCTATAGTTACGCCATCTACCGATCCTCTCACTCAAGTTCTTCTGGCAGCACCTTTATTGGGTCTTTACCTTGGTGGGGCATGGATGGTCAAGCTGACTGGACGATGACCTTAGTCCCTTAATTACGTGCCAGAATTTTCATAGTAGATGTTAATGTACATTCACACAGCAATGTAGTGTATATTTTTACTCGTACCAGAGCATTACTTTTCCTGTATTCCAATTGATTTAAATTTATAAGTCTGTCGGGTCATTTTTAAATGAAAAACCTGCTTTTTATTTTCAAATTACAAACAAAAGAAAAAAAGTATAATACTATATATAGCTTTTCTTGTTGAATCTCCTCGCCCGTATGTTTAAAGCAATAAAGCTTATTTGTCCAAAGAACGCGCCTTTAAGAAGTTTAAGTTAAAAGCTATCTATACCGGCGAGAAGAGTTTGAGTCTTATAAAAGCATTGAAGGGATAAGACTAGTCTAGAGCCAAAGTAGCAGTAGACATAGAAGCTGTCTTAGGACCTGATATGTTTTTTAGGTTAAACGTGAAAAGGATGTGATTTTGAAGCGAATATGACGTAAATCTATACACCAGATATCATGAATTCCAGTTATTGAAATTATAACAGAAATTGGAACTGAACCAATTAGATTTCGATTAATACAGAAATTATAATTATTTTCAAACGCAGGAGATGAAGATAGTATTCAGCAATCTTATTGATATCTAAGGTCGACCAGCGGCTTAAGCACACTGATATATATATATATAGATATATATATATATATATATATATATATATATATATATATATATATATATATAATTGTCAATCCAAATGATCATTTTCAGAAGTTCTGCAACGTCAAATTCATTGAACACATTCCCCCACCCAAATAATAACTAATTTAGTGCAACTGGCTAATGTCAGAGCTACTTATCGGTTAATGTTATATTTTTCAGTCTGGCTGCTTCATCAGCAATACTATGATTACTTAGTTCAGATGCAAGCTGTCTCAGTGAACTCCTCAAGCCATTGCATGGCTCCATAAACACATCTGATGAGCCTAAAAGTTCTTCTACCTCCCCTTGCACAGTATCAATAATGCTGAGGATTTTCTCCGAACCTGCCTTTATGGCAGGAATCTCTTGCGGGGGATAAAGGCATGCCCCAATCTCATCAATCTGTCGACCAAGTTCCTGACACAATTGCAACAATTTCTCCATCGAATTTACAAAATTGCTGTTGTCACTTGGTTTTTCCACCTTAAGCAAGCCAATGATGGAGTGAATGAGTACTTTTATAAATGAAAGTGTATCAGAGACCACCTCAATTGCTCTTTCAGCCACTTCCATTTCTTCAGGCGACAAGTCGTTCCCTATATCATCTTCACTTGAATTACCATCATGGGGCTCTGACGCTGCTTCTAGACAACTCTCACCGGAAGTTTTGTCAACTTGATCATTGGATGAAGCAGGCTTCAATTCTTTCATCTCACGAAGAACATCCTTCACTGAAACAGCAACCTGCGTCATTCCTCGCCCAATTGCTGTAACATTTGTCGAAGGAGTCTTTTTAAGGGCAGAACATGCTTCCCATACAGGACCAACCAATTGTGGTACTGATAGTTTCTGGTCTTTAGAATGGGTCCCTGTTGGTGTCCATTAAAAGAGAAAAGTTGTCAACAATACCAAGAGATTAAAAAACAATATGATAATTAGAGACTATTCATCAGAGAATGCTGCATGCATTCCAAAACCAAAAGGATCCTTAATCAATGCGTATTAAACTAGAACTATCTGGGATTTTATTAAATCAAATTTTAATTTTAAACTAGATTGATTAGATAATAAATAAAGTAACTGAAGTAGATTCTCTAACACCGTACTTGCGAAGGGAGAAAACTCCAAATCACAACAGAAAACCATACCTCGTATATGGTCTGTCCCATACCTTATTTAATGAATCTCTCCCCCGACTTTTGTAGTATAGTATCGAATAAATTTTAATCAATAAAAGAGAGTATTAGGGAGATTGTGTTTCTAGCACAATTCATATATCAACTCCATAGCCACCAATTAAATAATGACAGGACTCTCAACATCACAAAAAGAAAAAAACGGCATAAAAACCTTCTGTGATGAAAACATAACGTTATAGGACGAACTTAAAAAGCATCTCTACCACCAACTAAGTATCTTAGATAGGGTCCATCTCTTTCACTATCACTTAAATCATGAAATGGAATCGTCATCAGGATGCATGTTTTCTCCTGAACTCAAGCACGGTATCCCATTCTACATGTCTGGCAGAGTATATAAAAGGCATGTTTTAGGAGAAGCATGTTACCATTTATATTGCTCACATCTAGCTTTTAGACTCATTCGACAGTCCAGAATCACAAAGAAAAAAGTGTTATTATTACTGACCAGAACGTCACTAATCATCATAGAATAGCATAAATTTATAATCATCATACCATATAAAGAGATTGTTTCCTTCATCAACCTGAAGCTGGAATCAACAACTTGCTTCACCGATGCATGAACAGCAGAAGACAGAGTAGGCCCCGCACCAACTGTACTACCATGGGAAAGCAAAAGGAAACCTTGTAGAGTGTTGAAGTATGATGCCATATTTTCCTCAATTGCTTTGAACTCTGGCTGCTCCCCGGTCCAAAGCATTCCCACTGCAGAAAAGCAAGACATAATTAATAACACAATTGAAAAACTAAAAAGAAATTTTCTGATATCCGAATATTGCAATTCTTAATAAACAGAAGGCAAAAAAAAAACACTGAAAATCTTTCCCCTTTCATTAATTTAAGAATAGCAACAATGTTCAACACAATTCAATTCATGCAATCCCTCTTACCCTGTTTAGGAAACCCTCGTGAATGATCACAACACTGAAAACTAAATAATGACGGGGAAAGATCTAATTTTGGGAGTGCTAGAGAGCAAGATTGAAGAAAGGCATTAGAAAGAAACACAATTTAGTGAGTGAAACTAAGAATGCCTGACCTGTGGTTGCTTGTTTAGAAACTTGGTCACCCATCTTCATGACATCGTCCCAGGTAACTTTGGTCGCAGAAGACGGCGGTGTTTTATCCAAAACCTAGAAGGGGTGTGAAGAAAAATATGTTGAGGAATGGTGATAGATAGCAGAGTAGACAGGAACAGAGAAATAAATGGTATCATTACCTGGAGGGTTTCGTGGATAGTGGCGAGGTGGGAACCAAGTACTAGATTGAGATGTTCTTTCTCTTTCTTGGATCTAACAGCCATCTTCTACCCTCGTACTCTCCACAGCTGCACGCAGCGTTTCGATCTCCAACCAAAGCTTTCTGCCAAGTGACAATGGCGGTGACGGCGTTGGGAAACAGTGCACTCGCAATTGAAGCTCGGAATAATAGGGGTTTATGCCTGCGTGGCACTTCTTTATCAACAATAAAATTGAAACAAAAATGCATTATATATTTTCATATGAAAAGATTGTCATATAGATTATATTTATTTATAAGAACGAGTGTTTGTTTTATATAACTAAAATTTAATATATTAAAAGAGTATTGTAAACCGATTTAGTTCATAATTTAAATATATTGAAATACAATTTAGATATATAAATATATAGATAAAGAAAACTTTAAGATTGTTGAAAATTAAATTTTTATCTGTTAATAAAATAATTTCTGAAATATTTTTTTTAGAACAAAGGAGAAAAATATATTGAAAATATTCAATTAAGAAAGTGCTAAATTACATCTTGGTTTTATTTGTTTAAAACTTTGTGAATAAACACTTGGAATTTTATTGTACTTTATTTTATTAGAAAAGTTAATATGCCTTATTACTGATTAAAAATTATAAAATTAAGAAAAATATTTAATAAGAAGTGTAAAAGGGATATGCTTTTCGAATGTAAGAGGTGTATTTAGCAATAGGCGTAATCAAAATAGCATCTTTTCACTATTTTTATTTATTTTAAAAATATTTTATATCTCTTTATTATTTTTTTTATTCTAAAAATATTCTATACTTCTCGCTATTTTCAATAATCTTTCTCTTTGTATTAATGGAACATTTACATGGTTCAGATTTGAACTTGTGATATATTCTCTTACATAAGTTTGATTTAATCTTATTTTCACTGTTCAATATAATTTTTTTCTTTACATTATTTAATATGGTAAAATTTTGTTCTAAATTTCTAAAAAAATGTGTATATATATGTATGTGTTTTTTTACATTTAATATCTATAATTTTTAACATTATATTATGTTTTAACTTACCGACATGTTTAACTCAAATAACTTGAATAAAGTATTTAATTTATTAGATAAATAATATAAAAACATTATTAAATACTTAAAATATAAAAGAAAAGTTATTTGTTAAAGATTTGGATTTTCTTAGTTCTTTCGTCTATAAAGTTAGTATATAATAATAATAACATATTATTATTTACTATTAATATTGTTATGTTTATTATTTTGTATTTGTATCTAACTTTTAAAGTTTATAAAATGGCAAGTGGTAGAAACACTAATATTGAAGTTTCCTCTGAATTTTATATTTTGTAATATATCACAAGTTTAAATTACTTATTAATGTAGAAAGATAAAGATTGTTAAGATAATGGGAGATGTAGAATATTTTTTGAATAAAAATAAATAATTAAAAAATGTAGAATATTTTTAAAATAAAAGAAAATAGTGGAAGGTGTGGGAACACTCCGAAAGTGAGGGAGCAACACCCTTCATATATTCCTACACCCTAAAATTCATTTTTGGAATACATTAAAATAAATCTGGAATATATATTTTTTTAATATACAATCACCCCACTTTTATTTCTGAAATAATTTTCTGGAAACTTTTGATGGGGTGCACTAAGAAATTTGATAGGTGCAAGAAGCGTTTGTCTTTGTGAAATATCCCTTATAAAACTAATTAATTTCAGTAATGTTTTCGTTTATGTTTTCATTTCATAAACATATTAATACATTTATAAGTACACTTGATTTCTTTAAATAATATAATTTTATAAAATAAATTAACTGCAGTTAATATTTTGTTGAGAAAGGTTTATACAGCATTACGAAGTACACAACTAAAGAAACATCGAAAATTATTTCTAACTATTAATATTTTTAAGCTAAAAAAATTACAAAAGGACTTTACTATCGATTTATATTAAAGCAATTTATTGAAATATGGTTTAATTATAATGTACACCTTTGATTTAACATAAATTTAACGAAATAAATAGTTTATTTTGCCAACTACTTCTGAAAATTTACAAGAGTTATTTTTCAAAAATAAGTTAAACAGCATACATTAAAATATTTTCAAATAAAACTTTTCAAAAAAGAAAGAAGTGACAAATAAAAAACATTTATTCTAATTTTTTTAAGACTTAAATACTATTTCTAGTCTTTATTTTCGTTTAATTTATTCAATTTAATTTTAATATTTTTTTGATGTTACTTTAATTTTTGTCAATTTTATTTAATTTGATGTTTTTTAATGCCGATTAAATAAATAACAAACAGTAAACATTAAATTGTGTATATCATGTATCAGTTAATGAGTTTTATTCTGTTTTAATTTTTTTAATTTTAAAAAAATCACGTGTTAAGTCATCACACGGAGTCAATGACACAGGTGAATGAGGTGAATGTTGGTTTTTTTATTTGTTATTTTGATTTATTTTAGTCTCAATTCTTTTTTAAACAAAACAATTTTGTTTCTTGAATTTAATTTTTATATAAATGTTATACTTATATTTTTATTAAAATTCATAATTGAATATTTTATTTTAAGGTTTTAGTTTGTTTAAAATTAAAATAAAAGTATAAATATAATTAATAGTATTAAATTTTAAAACTTTTATTTTAAAAGTATAAAAACATATTTAACCAACTAACCTTAAATAAAAATATAGATTATAATAAAAATATTTTTATAATATTTATATTAAAATTAAATTTATTTTTAATTTAAAGAAACAAAATTACACTACATTTAAAAAAATTTAAAACTAAATAAAAGTAATAAATATAGAAACTAAATTAAACAAATTATTTTACTTTTAAAAAAACTTGGAACTAAAAAAAATATCAAGAATTAAATTGAATATAAATATTGATACATGACATTGACTTTAACATGATATTAACATTTTTAAAATAAAAATAAAAGAAAAAAAATATGATTTATCCTTAATTATTTAAATTATGTTTGTAAAAATATTAAATTGGAAAAAATAATAAAAATTATGTCGACATTTATGCAGAATAATTGTATAAGATAAGTATTACACTCATATAGTTAATAGAACAATTTAAAGATAAAAATTCAATTGAAAAGTTTTAAAAGTTTGAGATCCCATATTCCACAAAAATTTATTAGGTACTCAATATAACTATATCTTGAAAATAATGTAATTGTTCATGAATTTTCCAGTCCTTAATTACTATAGTTAATACCAATAATTAAAAAATCATTAACAAAAACGTCAAAATTTTGAAAACAAAAAATTGGGGATACTAAAAATAAGATGATATTTACAAGGACTTAAATAAGTCAATTATTTAATATTAATTTTACGTTTTAAGGATAAAACAGAGAATAATTATAATAATAATTTCTACAATACACTTACTTTTAATTTAATATAATTATTTTCATTCATGAAAGTAGAAAACACATTTTATTATTTTTTTCTATAATATATTGGATTTTTTATATTAATATAATATCAAAATCAATGTATAAAGAATAAATTATAAACACTAAGAAATAAAACATAAACATTAAAATAAATTTAAGAGTGAGAAAGTAAAAATAGTATATATATATATATATATATATATATATATATATATATATGTATATATATTACTTTTGTTATTAGAGATAAAATATATCTCTACAATATATTATAAATATGTAATTACTTTATTAAATTACATACTTAATTGATTTAATTGTCTTTCTTTTTTAAATATATTTGTTAACTTAATTATTTAATATATTTTTTTTTTGTTTTAGCATTAATTTTACATAGTTAGGAATAAACGCCAACCATGTTAGTTTAGCAATAAAAATGGACAACATTAATTAGAATTAAAAATTATTTTAAATTAAGATGATAAAGTTATGAATAAACAATGATATATTTATTATTTATATAAATAGGATAGTTTAATAATATATAAATAATAAATATATCATTTATTGTTTATCCATACACTTTATCATCTTAATTTAAAATTTAAATGTTAATGGAAAAAAATGTGCTATGAATCCAAAACGGTACTTTTACTTTTCGTAAGGTACAAAACCTTTGCCAAAATTGGGTTAGAAAAAGGTCACAAAATATTGTTCCACTTGACCTTTTCCGCAACCAAACATGCTTAGCTTTAAAAAATCTTATCCATTTGCTTAAACCAACACATCTTCTACAGAAAAACTTCCCTGAAATATCATTTCCCTTGCTTTAATTGCCTGCAATCACAGAGATTTCATAAATAAGTACAATTTATGTTAGTGGCACATGTGAGCTCTAAAAGCCAAAGTTACCAATACATGTCTAATCTGAATGGGTTAAGATAATACTTTTCTTTGAATATGAGAGATAATTTCTCTGTTTTAAGTTTCATATTCAGAATGTTCGGTTTGCTATTTGAGAATACATAACATTGTGAACTTGTGTTTGGGATTGTGTCAAGTGCAAAGTCACAAGATTTGGAAGTGGAGGCAAACCTGTTCTTCCCAGTTTGTACATGTTGTTATGAGAGATAACATAACTGTTTGACAGAATGCGCCAGTGATTATTCCTATCCACAACCCTTTTCCTCCTAATTGAAACCAGAAGCTCAATATAGCAGCAGTTGGAATTCCAAAAACATAATAGGCTCCAAGGTTTACATATGCTCCTAAGTGCTGCCATCCACATCCTCTAGCAATACCTGCAATGGACAAGTATTAAAGAATTAAGTTTTATGGCACAACTCAGATTCCATTGTACAAAAACAGTGATGTGTATTTAAAAGTACTTCAAACAAGAGCCAACCTGATAGGGTAGCATGCAAGGAATCCAGTATAATAGAAAGACTCAAGAGAGAAGCCATATTTGTGACATAATCCGCCACGTCCTGTTCATTGCTAAATACATAACCCAAAATCTGCCTGCAAGAAAAAATGATTGAGCTCACCAGAATGGCCTCGGAAGTTGCAAGAGCCATGGCAGCATAAACACACACTCGTGCGGATTGTGGACTTCCAGCTCCTAATGCATTTGAAATTCTAGTGCTGAATAACAACCCAAAAGAGAAACCAATCAGAAAGAGAGAAAAAAAATCGTTGCTATAGTATTGTTATTCAAGAATATGAATATACACAGATTATTATGAATTAAAAACCTTGCAGCTGAGCCAATTGATTCTGGGATAGTGTAGATTGCTGTGGTGATGTTTAAACTGGTAAGAAAAGAGTTAACAACGAATAAGCATCACTTCAATGAATCAAATTCAATATCTGACTGCGAGTAACAATTTGAATGCAGATTTTAAAACACACAAAACCATCCATGTCTGGAGGACTGAGACAATTTGCATACCATATGGATAAGACTGAAGTTTCTAGTTCTGGATTTGGTAGAAGACCAGAAAGCAAGATTACTAGCTCAAATGACCACCATTCAAGGCTGCAAGGATCAAATATGTATGAAACAAACCAAGGGTGAAAGTTTAAGGGATAATAAAAACACAGCATAAAAAGATGAAACAGAAGAGGAAAAACCTCACCATATCATTCCAGCCGAAGGAATGGCATAACGGATGAATTCTCCAATCCCATCGAATAGTTCCATTGAAATTGGGACTCGAGTCTTTTCACATTGAGTAGAGAATTTCATATATAATCCAAGTAAAATCACATTCAGCCAGTATGAAGTGCTGATAGAAAGTGCTGCTCCTAAGTTACCGAGTCCAGATTTAAAAACCATTAACCAACTGAAAGCCACATGGAAGAAAAGTGTAATGGAGGAACTTATGAAAAGGGGACTGATCAGGCTTTGCATCAAGAAGAATCGAACCAAAGTCTGAAGTGCTGCATAAGCAAAGAGAGCAGGGATCATGCACAAAGCAAATTTTCCAGCTTCTTGTGAAATCAAAGGGTCTTGGCCAAGTATAATGAGCAGCTTCCCCAAGTACACCCACAAAAGACTCAGAGGAAGACAAGATAAAGTAAGCGAGACAATTGCAGTGTAAATTTGAACACCAAATTTTCTGTATTGCTGTGCTCCATATGCTTGTCCACATTGAGTTTCCAGTGCACATGACATTCCAAACTGTTTGTACAAAAGTCAAAATGCAATTAATTCTCATATATCTTACAATTCACAACTACTACCAAGTACCTTAACATGCATCCGTTTCAATATCCCATGAGTGTTAAAAAAACAACAGCACTCAGAACATAAAATAAAAAATAAAAAAATTAACTTTTTTTAAAAATAAATTCCCCTCCTTTGATAAAAGACTGTTTCATATTAATACGGTGTGATAAAAGAAAAATAAGACTTACGATGACACTGAAGCCAGATACAGCACAGATAGAGATGGCAATGGCTGTGCTGGAGAGAGCAAGCTTACCCAAGTGACCAACCATCATCAATGATATCATTTGTAGAAAATACTGTGACAAAGTCACGGTAACCATAGGACCTGCCAAATAACCGACCCTTTTCACCTCTTCAACAAACATACTCCATCTTATTATGCCTGAATCGCTCTCTCTCTCCTTCTCTAACAGACCCTTTTCCATATCCTTCCAAGGGTTACAGAAAAGTTGTCACCTTGTTGCGACGTTTTACGTGAAAATGTCACTGGTGCAATCGAAGGTTGATGTCTGGTAAAATAAGCTATTGATTTAGGGTACAAAACACAACTTTCTTATGCGTAAACAGTTTTATAAACCTTAAAAAGTTATCGGCCTTATATTTTATGTGGCTCGTGCTGTCATATTTTATCTGCTCGTGGTGTAATATTATTTTTTTATTTTCTATATATTTATACTGTAGTTTTATTTTAATATGAATATTTTATAAGACTCATATTTTAATTAATTTTTATTTGTATTTTAAATTCTGTAGAACTTAAAAAATAAATTTCTTGTGTGAGTCAAAATCTTATTTATAATTTAGAGTATTAAATTTGTATAGGATAAGCATATTTTAAGATATATCTTATAAAACCTAAATCTTGGGTTTATTGTTGTAATTATAAGAACTGCGTTGAAGATGTACTGACAAGTTATTTTGTTAACAAATTGCGGCGGTAAGATAGATTTTATTAAATTGTTTTAATTCTTTATATAATTACTTTAATATATTTCAAACTTCATCAAATACAATTCAATTTAAAATAATATCACTTTGATTTTTAAAATAAAATATTAGATTCATGATAAAAAATTACATGAGAATAAATATTATTATTTATGAATCAAAACCAAAATAGTTAAGTGTAACACAAAATATAAAAACTTTAAAATGTACAAGGAATAAATAACCATGACAAAAAGAAAAATTAGTCTCTAATCAAATCATTTCAAAACTCTTCCACTAAAACATACTCTAATGTATAAATGATTTCATAAATTTAATATAAATAAAAGTTTTTATCCTAAAAAATTAAAAAACTACCCATATAATTTATCTTGATTTTTTCAAGAATACAATCGCAAGAAGTTATATCAAGATATTAACCTTGCTGTTCAACTTAAGTCAATAAATATATAAAATTTTTCATATTACTTTAAATTATTTTACTTTTCCTATTTTGAATATTAAAAAATATATGCTTATTAAATTTATTTAAATTAATGTAAATATTCACTTTAATAATTTTATATGTAATCATGTGTTTAAATAGTAAATAAAATATTTTTAATTAAATAAATTTCTTCAAATATCGTTAAAATTAATTTATACACTTAATAATTTTACTTATATATCTTTATTCAAATAGTATAAAACATTACTCAATCAAACATATTTTCTATAAAATATTACTTTAATCAAACATATGTAAGATAGTTTTGGAAATGTATAACAAATAAAAACGTAAATATGAATGTGTCATGGACGTGAATGGTAATAAATTTTTTCTCCCCTCTAATTCGAAAGTCACAGAAATTTGAATTTTTCTACGATCAAAATTATATATACACTTAAGATTCTTCTCCGCTTGCTTAAGCTAATCCATCTTCTACAGAAAAACTTCTCTGAAAAATGTTTTCCCTTGCTTCAATTGCCTGCAATCACACATATTTTAGAAATGAGTACAACCGAATTAGTACATAAATGGTAGCAGTAAATGTTCAAAACTGATAAGATTTCACGAGTAAGATTCTTTGACCATTAAGAGATAATTTCTCCGATTTAAACATTTTCAAAATGTTTAATTTGATATGTGTGAAGATATTACATGGTGAATGTGATGTTTTTGGATTATGTCAATTGCAGAGCCACAAGCTTTGGAATTAAAAGCAAACCTGTTTTTTCCAGTTTGTACACATTGTTATGAGAAGTAGCATAGCTGTTTGACAAAAGGCACCAATCAATATTCCAATCCACAGTCCTTTCCCTCTAAATTGGACCCAGAAACCCAATATTGCAGCAATTGGAATTCCAAAAACATAGTAGGATCCAAGGTTTACATATGCTCCTAAGTGCTGCCAACCACATCCTCTGGCAATACCTGTAATGCAAAAAGTGTTACAGTGTTATATTTTTTATGGTAACTCAGATTCCACTGTATAACAACATTGACGTGCATTGGAAAGTAATTTAAAGAAACAAACCTGAAAGGGTACCATGTAAGCAGTCCAGTATAACAGAGAGACTTAAGAGAGGAACCATTTCTGAGACATAATCCACCACGTCCTGCTCATTGCTGAATACATAACCCAAAATCTGCCTGCAAGAAAAAATTATCGAGCCCACCACAATGGCCTGGGTAGCTCCCAGTATCATGGAAGCATAAGCAGATACTTGTGCTGATTGTGGACTTCCAGCACCTAATTCATTCGAAACTCTAGCGCTGAATAACAACACGAAAGAGAAACCAATCAAAAAGACAAAAAAAAAAATCCTTACTACACTATTGTACTGTTCATGAATGTGAATATGCACAAATTAATGAGTCAGGATTTATGAGAATCAAAACCTTGCTGCTGCGCCAATTGATTCTGGGATTGTGTAGATTGTTGCGCTGATGTTTAAACTGGTCAGAAAAACAGTTAACAATAAAACAACAAATTAGCATCATTTGTATAAATGGAAATCTATAGTTGATTAGGAATAAAAATTTCAACACAGATTTTAAGACATACAAAGTCATCTGTCTGAAGGACTAGGATTAGTTATACATACCATACGGATAAGACTGATGTTTCTAGCTTGGATTTGGTAGAAGACCAGAAAGCAAAATTAGTATTTCAAGTGACCACCATTCAAGGCTGCAGTGATAAGATATATAAGAAACAAATCATGGTTGAAAACCAAAGGGAAACAAAAACACCAAATAAAAGAAAAAATATTATAAAAGGAAGAAACTCACCAAATCATTCCAGNTGAAGGAATGGCATAGCGAATGAATTCTCCAATCCCATGGAATAATTCCATTGAAATTGGGGCTCGAGTCTTTTCACATTGAGAAGAGAATTTCATATATAATCCAAGTAAAGTCACATTCAGCCAGTATGAAGTACCAATAGAAAATGCTGCTCCTAAGTTACCAAGTCCCGATTTAAACACCATAAACCAACTGAATGCCACATGGAAGCAAAGAGTANTGAAGGAACTTATGACAAGAGGACTCATCAAACTTTGCATCAAAAAGAATCGAACCAGAGACTGAAGTGTTGCATAAGCAAAGAGAGCAGGGATCATGCACAGAGCAAATTTTCCAGCTTCTAGTGAAACCAAACGATCTTGGCCAAGTAAAACGAGAAGGTTTCCCATGTTCATCCACAAAAAAGAAAGAGGAAGACAAACTAAAGCAAGAGAGACAATTGCAGTGTAAATCTGAACACCAAATTTTCTGTATTGCTGTGCTCCATATGCTTGCCCACAACGAGTTTCCAGGGCANACGACATTCCAAACTATTTGACATGCGCAAAAGACCGAATGCAATCAATGCTCAAATATTTAAATGTCCCTTATGAGTTGAAAAATTAATAGCATAACGACAACATTAAAAACTAGCAGCTGTATTTTTTTTCAAATGATTTTCCCTCCTTTGATAAGGAGATGCTTCAAAACTAAAAAACAGTGTGTGTGAGATGAGAAAAGAAGACCTACAATGACACTGAGACCAGAGACATTACAGAGAGAGATGGCAATGGCTGTGCTGGAGAGAGCAAGCTTACCCAAGCGACCAACCATCATCATTGATATTATTTGTAGAAAATACTGTGACAGAGTTACAGCAACCATAGGACCTGCTAAATAAGCAACCTTTTTCACCTCTTCACCAAACACACTCCATCTTATTACTCCTGAACCACCTTCTTTCACCTCTCCCTTCTTCTCCAAGAGACCCTTTTCCATATTCTCTCTAAGGGTCATAGAAAAATTGCGTCTTGTCAAGGCTGATACAAAAACAGCAGTAGAGTCATGGCATTTTATACATACTTTGCTCCAGACTGAATACAACAAATATTTATATATACAGTAACACAGAACCAGATTTTTTGTGCCAAGTAATTGTATTTCGAGGGTTTATAGATGAAAAAAAATCCTCTATAATAAAAGTTAGATGAAATTTTAGTAATTGGTTTCCTTTATTAGTTTAATCGATTTAATTTATAAAGAATTAAAGAAATTTGTGTTATTTAAGATCTTAAATGGGATCCTTTCTATTTTTTTAGAGCATAATCATTGTCTTTTTTTATTTTTTATTTGTATTAATAATATTGATAGGAAATATTTATTGAATTTGCTAATTAGTAATCTTCATATTACATTAATAATATTATTAGAAAATATTTTAGTTCCCAGCTCAAACAAGAAACCTTCTTACCCCTCAGATTTGATGTATTTTTTATTTAATAGTTTTAACTTTAAAATTTCATCAAATCCAGTTTTAATTTTTGGGTGTGATGCAACTTTTGAATCAGTATTACTTTTCATATTTAAAATTTGACTAAATGATAATATGTGTAAGAAAATAATCATTAGATACAGAGTTAGTATAGCATTTTAACTCTTCAATGTATATATTAAAGTAAATTTATGCTATTTATATGCTTATACCTTTATTTTAAATAGTTACAAACATTATTTCTAATCAAATATATTTTCTATAAATAAGTATATTCGATATGATCCTTTTAAAAACATATAGAAAATAAAAGAGGTAAATATGAATGGTATAAACCAGTTATAGATTTAAAAAATAAAAATATACTTGAGAATTTTTTCAAATGAATACAAATATTTCATCCTTTCACTATTGCACCCGTCTGTTCATAAAATGTGCCTATATGAAACAAACTATATTCTTTAAAGAATGGGTGTTTTCTTTTTTTTGTTTTTTTTTTAAAGAAAGTATGCTTATTTGTAAAAGGTGTATATAGAATAATGTATTTAATTAAAAAAATGTATTCATTCATCTAATAATGTCTTCTTTTTTAAATTAAAAATTGTAAAATATAACTCTACCAACAGTTATAATATTCTTTTAAAATGTTGTAATAGAAATATACACATATTATAATAATTATACTTTTAAAAATATTTAGTTTGAGTGAAATGTGTTTTGCCTCTAAGGTTTAGTAAATTTTAGATCAATTTGATTTTGAAAATAATAATTATACTTTTTAAAAATATAAAAAAAATATTATTTTATTATGATATTTATATTTTAATTTATATATCAAATAATTATATGAAAAAATTAAAATTAATTTTCAAAATATATTATACTTTTAATTTTTTTTAAATTAATCTCATCAAAACTTGTATTTTTTATACAATTTGTAGTTGTTTGAAATTTGTAGTTGTTTGAATCATACTTCCACGTGCATATAGCAACGAAGTTTGTACGGGATGACATTTGATGTTTACTTGAATTAGGAAGCATATTCTGCTTTGAAATATGAAGTAAAATGCTTGATGTATTTAACCATAATACCAATTTTAGATACTAGCATACCAAGTCCAAGTCAAATAAAAGCCTGCAATTCTCATCCTAGAACTAAAATAGTTAAAATTAACCAGTCAGCAAACTCCTTATGCCATAAATCCATTATGTAATGTTCATATGAATGGTAGCTACAAGTTACATGTTTACATTTTCCCCTTGAAACTGGAAACACACAAGACTGGAGAAATGGTATTATCAATGAGGCTAGACAGATGAAACCAACACCAGTGTTGAAATGTGTGCAATATAACTCCGAGTCCTGGGTTTTGGACACTATCGTATGTCAGCACCTTCAAAATAAGGTGATTTCCCTTCCATTACATTCTTTAAAACATCACCCAAGTGTTGCAGGAAAGCCTTTTAGTACTCAAAATCTTCTGGGCTTTTTCCTATCCAAAATAGCACCAAGATTGGCTAATGCATCATTAAATTTCTGAATCCTGAGGAGGCCTTTGATAATAGATGTTTCGGATTGTGAGAATCTTCCTTTTTCCATCACCATATTGATAAGTTGGACAAGGGTGTCCTCCCTTGATAAAGAGTAAAGACCTTCAGCCAAGAAACCAAATGACTGGAAATCTGGTAATATTCCTTTCTCCAACATTTCAACCGTAAAATCAACAGCCTCTTGTATCGGTCCTCCACCATTACAGAGGCCACGGAAAAGAATCCTGTATGATACAGCATCCGGAGGATCACCTTTTTCCATCATTTCTCTGAAAAGCCTCATAGCTTCGCTTGTTCTCTTCCTTTTGCAGAGTGCTTGAATGACAGGGTTATAGGCATGTGGAGTCAAGACCATACCTTTCATCTGAAGAGATCTAAGAAGCTTAATTGCAATCTCTACTCTCCCCGCCTTACACAGCCCCATAATAAGGGTCCCATAAGTTACAATATCCGGCTCACACCCATTCAAAGTCATATTCTGTACAATATCAGCTGCCTTCTTTATATCCCCCTGGTGGCAGAAATACTTAAGCATTGAAGTATAAGTGAATTTATCCGGCTTTAACCCTTCCATTATCAGCTGATCCATAAGCTGAGCAGCTTCTTCCACTCTCTTGCTCATACAAAGGCCATTAATAAGGGTGTTGTACGTCACAGAACTTCTGGATACACCCAACATCTCCATCTGATCAAAAATATCCTCTGCCTCCTCAATCCTATTGCTCTTGCACAAACCATCAATCAAAGTATTATATACCACCACATTTCTAGCACAACCACTTTTCTCCATCTCTTTCAGCAGCTTCAATGCTTCCTTAAGTCTCTTGTCTGAACACAGACTCTCAATCAATATACTATACGTAAACTCATCCGGCTCACACCCTTTCTCCTTCATCTCCCCAAACAACTCCATCGCAATCTCTCGGTTACTCGTCAAACACAAACCCTGTATCAAACTATTGAACGTACAAACATCAGGCAAAAACCCCTTGCTAGTAAGAACACGGGCAAGCTCGGTCGCCGCTTCAACATGATTCTCCTTACACAGAGTACTAATCAGTGTGTTAAAAGTCACGGTATTCGGCGAACAATCCCTCGAAATCATATGGTTGAGAATTTCAACAGCTTCATCAATCTCACCCAACTTACACAACCCAGAGATCAAAGAGTTATAAGTATAAACATCCAAATCAAACCCTTTCTCAAGCATAAAATCCATCATCTCCAAACCCTGTTTGATATGTCCGGTCCTACACAAACCACTCACCAAAGCATTGAACGTAAACTGGTCAGGGGAAAACCCTTCTTCATCATAAATAAATCTCAAAGCTTCTTCAATTCTACCTTCTCTGCAAAGCCCATTCACCAAAACATTCACGGAAACAGTAGTAAGCGTGCACCCGGACTCCACCATGAGTTCCTTAATCCTCAACGCGCCGTCTACGTCACCCTCCTCGATAAATCCCTGCATGAGCGTTGTGAACGTTTTCTCGTCGGGCCTGAGGCCGTGGTTCGGCATGTCCTCGAGCATGAGAATGGCAGGCCGCAGCTGGTGAGCCTTGCAGAGGGCCCGAATCAAGATGTTGAAGGTAGAAACGTCAGGCGCGACGCCGTCAGCCACCATCTTGGAGTGCAGCGTTTCGACGAGCTTGAGCTTGTTGGCTTTGACGAGGAGGTTGAGGGCGACGTTGTAGAAGCGCGTGCGGGGTTTGACGGCGAAGTCGCGTTCCATGAGGTGGATGACTGCGTTGATTTCGGCGTGGAGTTCCAAGTTGGCATAGGTTTCGAGGAAGATGAGGAAGGTGGACTCGTCGACGGGGCAGGCGGAGGAGTGCATCTGGTTGAGAAGGGATAGCATTGAGTCGACGGAGCCGACTCGGCCTAGTTGGCCCAGGAGCTCGTGGAAGATTGAGGGGTGGGCCGAGTAATTGGGCTGGGTAGAGGCCCATTGGAAGAGGCGGAGCGCAGAGGACTCGTCGGGCTGGCGGCGGAGGAGGTCGAGGAGTTGGGAGGAGGAGAAGTCGGGGGGGAGTGGGTGGTGAGTGGCGGAAGTAGAAGATGAGAGTGCGGAGGAGAATCTGAAGGTGGGAGAGATAGAGAAAGAGAATGAAAAAGGTGTTGTGTGGCGTTGGGTTATTACAGTGTAAGGAAGAGGGTGGCAGTGGATAGAAGATAGTGCCATTGAGACAAATTTGCAAACATGTGGGGTGCGTGAAAAATTGGGTGACCGCAGTAGCGATGTAGAGTGTGGATGAACTGGGAAGAGGGTTTGCCACTTGGTGGTGAAGAAGAAACAGTGATCCTATTGTGGGATGAGGACGAAAATGTTGTAATAGAGATATACATATATTTACAATTTACAATATGTTTAAATCTAATCAAATATTATTATTAAATTAAAGTATAAAATTTCACTTCACCTCGTTTTCCCTTTCTTCTCCCATACCTAAATAAATTGGGATATTTTTTTTAACACTGTTTAGTTTGGCTCAAATGTGTTTTTCCCTCTAATCATTTATAAACTTTAGGTCCATTTAATTTTGAAAATAATAATTATACATTTTTGTTTTGGGTGAAGGATTAAGTATCTCTAAAATACATTTTTTCAGATTTTTCTTCGATTAATTAAGGTTGTCTTGAACACACGTTTAGTTAATGTCTGAAGTCCAAAATGTCTTAATTCCAAATTATTCTACATATACTTGAAATGTTGATAGCCAAACACCCAACAAGTAGAGTTTTCCGGTAAACTTGTTTAAAGGTTGTCCTTAATATTGTTTAAGATTACAAACAGTTTGATTTTATTGTTTTTCATACCCACTCATCCGCAAACCTAGACCGTACGGTCATATGACACAATTTTTAAAATATAAAAAAAGTTATTTTATTATGATATTTATATTATAGTTTATATATTAAATAATTATATGAAAAAATAAAATTAATTTTCAAAATATATTATACTTTTAACCTTTAATTTTTTTTAATTTAATCTCGTCACAACTTGTATTTTTTTATACGATGTTGTAGTTGTTAGAATTGATGATGAAAATTGTAAACTTATGAACTTTAAAAATTTAAAATAAAATGAGAAGATAAAATAATAATCATATTGTTCATTATCATTCAATAAATAGTCTCATCTAGTGTTGTTAAAATGGATTGAGACTCGTGAACTAACTTGTTTCATCATGGGTTTAGGTCGAGTTGGATTTAAAAAAAAAATTAAAATTTTGATACAGACTAATTTTGAACCTGATCTACTAAGAACCTAGCTCTCCCGGATTGAATCCATGATAAGTCAGATTAGCTCGCCAAAACACCTAATTTTGTTTATTGTGCTTGTTTTTAAATTATATTTGGAATTTAAAATGATTTTATATTGTATTTGGACTGCATTATATTTTTTATATTTTAAATTGTCTTTAAAATTTAACATAATTTTAGATTAAAATTTATTTAGATTTGAATTTAAAAAAATGTTTATTTATTTTTTTTTGGAATTGAATAAAAAACTTGTAAATAAGCGAGTTAGTTTAACTCACCAACCTGTAATGAATCACATCTAATTTAAGTTTTTTTATTAACTAATAAACTAGTCGAATTTGATTAGTTTATTAAACAACCAACCTATAATAGATCAAGTGATTCATTTTGACAGCAATAGCCTTATTATCAAATTAATAGAAAAATCATTCAATTAATAATCGTATCATCAAATTTTAAAAAATAATAATTACAAAATATAATTGTATTTGAGTAATCAATTATCATAAAAAATGAATAGAGAATAAATTGAAAAAGATTCAAATTTATCATATATTTTTTAAACTTTGTTATGCTAAAAACAAATGAAAGTCAACGTTTATCATCTATTTAATAATATATCTTTTCAAAACATTAATTATTTTAAAAAAAAACTCACAACAATTAAAATATGATGTTAATATATATATATATATATATATATATATGTATGTATGTATGTATTTATCTATCTAATATCAAATATTATAATTATATGAATATCACATATTTGACTATCAAATAACAATAGAAGTGTAAAAATATTAAATATGTGATTAAGAATTAGATTAAAAATTTAAAGATAAAATCAATTAATATAAATTTTTTATATTATGAAAGATGTTTTAGTAATTTCAAATAAAAATGAGTATTAAGAAAGAAAATACCGAAACGGATATATATTTCTTATTTATGTTTGTATCCCTACTTTCTCAATTGGGGTTCATTTGCCACCTCAAATTTAACATGTCAAACAAACAGTACAGCAGACACTACTCTGGAATATCAAATAAATTGGCAATAGTGATCTTTGTCCTGTTAATTCACAAAAATTGCTCTGAGTATTCTTAATCAGATGCACGAAAGTTTCACAAAGCCAAGAATTCATTACTCCTAACACATGAAAATGGTCCCCATTTTTAGGAAACTGGCCTTTGATTAAGGGCTTCTCATACCAATTCATCATCGAATAACCTCTTTCTTGCCTTGATGGCCTGCATGATAAAACCAAACAATTGAAACACAATGTGCAAAAGGGTTAGGAATCATTTCATTGAACTAAAATTTTGTTTTAACTTGTCAGAGAAAGGTTAGAGCTTTAATACCTGCTTTTCCCAATTTATGTTACTGGTTATGACAGAAAGTAGAATAGTTTGAACAAGAGCACCACATTGTATACCAATCCAGAGTCCTTTTCCTCCCACTCGCACCACAAATGCCAATATGACAGCCACTGGAATCCCACAAAGGTAGAAAGCCCCAAGATTTACATAAACTCCTAAATGTTGCCATCCACAACCTCTTGCAATTCCTGAACCAAAGCATTATTAAATACATTCACAAAAACTTTTTCAATATCTAATGTTTATATAAGAATCAAATTAAAATATTTATTAAATGTCAAAGATACCAGAAACTTATTAATCTATGATATAAGGTTACCTGTTTGAACACCTTGTAAGCTGTCTAGTATAACAGATATACATACGAGAGGGGCCATGACAGTGACATAATCAATAACTTCCTTCTCATTACTGAAGACATAACCAAAAAAATGGCGGCAGGCAAAGAGTGTTGCGCTTACTACACTTGTCTCAATGACTGCAAGAGACATTGCAGCTAACACAGCAACACGAGCAGCATGTGGTTTCCCAGCTCCTAATTCATTTGCAACCCTTGTGCTATAATCATCGAGGGGACAGGATAGTTAGCTTAGATATACATACTCAAGGTACTGTAACATGTAAGCTGTGTAGAATGAATGTTATGTATGCGGTGTTACCTTGCTGCAGCACCAATTCCAAAGGGTATTGTATAAAGAGTTGAAATAGTGTTTAGACTGTAGAAAAATGACAAAAAAAATCAGTTCAGTCACTTTAACTTATAAAATCTCATTAAGAGAAAATTGGGAGCAGAATAGATCATGAGTTGCAGTTTAATTAAAAGGGAGTGTAACATACTTACCAAACTGATAGAACTGAAGTCTCAAGTGCTGGATTTGGTAACAGCCCTGACAGCAATATAAGCAGCTCATACGACCACCATTCAAGGCTGCCATCATCAGCATGAATGCAAAAAAAATGCATGTTAAATACTAATTTTGGAAAAAAAGCACAATACATTACAGGTGGAAACTGTGCAATTTGATAAAATGAATAGGTAAATATTAACTGAACAGGAAGATTAATCACCAAACCATTACTGCCGAAGGGATGGCAAACCGAAAGAACTCCCACATTCCTTTAAAGAGATCCAAAGAAATGGGTGCACGGGTTTTTGCACAAGCAGAGGAGTATCTCATGTATAATCCAAGCATAATCACGTTTGACCACATTGAAATGCTGACTGCCAATGCTCCACCAACATTATTCAGCCTTGTTTTGAACACCAGGGCCCAACAAAGAGGTATATGAATAGTGAGTGTGACAAAAGAAGTTGCAAGCATGGGAAGAATCATACTTTGGATTTGGTAATATCGAACTAATGGCTGTAGAATTGCAAATGCAAAAAGTGCTGGTAGAAGCCAAAGTGTGAACTTCCCTGATTCATGTGAAATTAGAGGGTCCTGGCCCATGAAAACTAGTATGTTTTCCATGTTGAGCCAAAGGACAGACAGGGGAATACAAACCAATATGAGAGAAAAAATGGCAGTGTATGTTTGCAGTCCAATTTTTTGATATTGCTGAGCTCCATAAGCCTGTCCGCAAATTGTCTCTAGTCCACTAGCCATTCCCATCTGTTAGCATACAAAGATTTTCAAACAGTTACCGGGGAAGAAAATAATGATAAGGGTTAAATATGTTTTTAGTGTCTATACTTTGGGACGATTTTGGTTTTAGTCCATTTTTAAATTATGGTACAATTTAGTCCTTCAACTTTAGAAAACTTTGGTTTTAGTCTTTTTTATCAATTTTTTTTAACTTTATTTGTTGTTTCAAACACGTTTCATTATAACATTTGGATTGTTTACACTGTTTGACACATTTTTGCTTCAATGTTAACTAAGAAACGTGCTTGAAACAACAAATAAAGTTTAAAAAATTGGTAAAAAAAGACTAAAACCAGAGTTTTCTAAAGTTGAAGAACTAAATTATACCATAGTTTAAAAATGGAGTAAAACCAAAATCGTCCCAAAGCATAAGGACTAAAAACATATTTAACCTAAAAACATTTAACCCTAATGATAATTTTGAGCTGGATAACAGTTGATGCACAAGATAACTAATTACTAAACACAAACATCACTGTTACAGTCAAAATATTAAGAGGAACAGTTCTCTTCTTATGAATCAGTTTTATAATATTGAATTAGTTTCTAACAATTATTATGCATTCTTGCTTACTAAAAAAATTCAAACAAGATATGAGTCTAACATATAAGTAATTGATATCATTATGTACCTAAAATCTTAAAATAATGGGTTAAATCTTTTACTTTCTGATTTCTATGTATCTAATATGGGACATGGTCTCAGGCTTAGACTCGATAAACATGAGAATTTTTTATTGTTTTTAATTATTGAAAATAATGAGAATACAAGGTTTTACATTTCATTCAACGGTCATTAATATATTAAAAAACCAAGTATATTAATATATTTTTTAATAATAAAGCAACGGATATGACATGACAAGATAAAATCATAAAAATACAAAAGAAATAAATGGTATCTTTCTAAAGAAGTGCAGTGCAGGTTCTGAAAGGTAAAACTCAAGTGTCCCGTTGAATAATTAAAAATACTGGTACGAGTCTCAATTACTCATCTCATCTCATCTCGTGTTACTTTCACAGAATCAAAATCAAACAACGTGGCAACTACAGCGTTTTTGTTCATAAGAATTTATGATCTGGGTCCTGTACAATTAATAATGTTTACGGAGTGGGCCAATGAACTGTTTAGATTAAGCATTAAACACTATCATTTTATAGTATACTTTTAAGAAATTGAACCCTCTAAAATTATAATTTATTTAAGTACTCATTAACTTAAAAACGGTTTTGTTTTATATTTTTTACTTTGGAAGTTTTTAAAAGTACAGTTCACTTATGACTACTCACGACTTGACAAACTTAATTAGAGTTAACTTAACTAAATTTGATTGAGTCGAATTTGCTGAATTTAATTGATTTTCAACAAAAGTTGAATTTGACTAATTTTTTATTAAAATTAATTTGATCAAATTTTGGTTAAAATCGATTCGACCGAATTTCAATTGTTGTTGTCCTATTCAAATTCGGTTGAATTTTGATCGGGATTAACTCAGTTAAATTTTGATCAGAATCGACTCAATCAAATTTTAATCAAAACTAACTTGATGGAGTTTTGAGCGTAGTCGTCTCACTTGATTTTAAGTTATGGTTGATTCGGATGAATTTGGTTAAATTTTAATTAAAATTGATTCTATTGAATTTTAGTTCTGGTCGTCAGCTGAATTTTGGTCAGAACCGATTCAAATGAGTTCTAGTAATGGTAATCTTGGTTAATTTTCAATGGTGTTCGTTCTAGTCAGATGCGGCCAATTTTTGAACCAGACATAATTGTTCGAATTTAATTGAATTTCAGTCCAGACTCATCTCAACCTTTAACTCAACTTAGGTTGTCTCAACCTTTGATTCATCTCAGGTTGTCTCAACCTTTGTTCTAACTCATTTTAAACTTTGACTCAAGTTGACTAGGATGACAATGAATTAGATCAAACACTAATAGTCTAAATCCATGAAAACTCAACCTAAAACTAGTTTACTACCTGCCGTTCTAAACACATTTATAGACATTTTAAAAGTTAATGAATACATGTAGATATCCATAAATATTAAAAAATATATATATTTTTTAATAAAATTTAAATAAAATAAAAAATATAAAAGTAAAGTAAAATTTATTTTTAATTAAATTTAACTTAATAAAATATAAATTAATTTTATTTAAAATTAAATTAAATAATAAAATATAAATTAAATCGGACTTGTATATAAAAGGATATTAAAATATCTAGCGGATAATAAATATATAAATAGTAAGTGCCGGGATTCTTTTGCCAACCTTAGTCTGGACCTTGGATCTTACTCGACCTTGAGTCCAATTTGACCTATTCTAACATTTGCCTAAACTCACCCATCTTAATCTTTTGTCTGACTCATCTTAATGTTTCGCCTCTCAAAGTAAATGAAATGATTCGTAGACCTAATAATGATACGAGGAAGTTTAGATGAAACGAATAATAAATAATGAAAAAGGAACTTACAAGAAGACTGAAACCAGACACCCCTGCTAAGGAAATGGCTAAGGCGGCGCTAGAGAGATAGAGTTCACCCAAATGACCAACTATCATGGTTGCCACTATTTGCAGCAAATATTGGGAAGAAACCACAGCCACCATAGGCCCTGCTATTACACTTATCCTTCTCATTTCTTCACTGAAACCACTCCATCTCACTCTTTTTTCTTCACTTTCTTCTTCATGCTTCTGTACCAGACTTTCCTCCATGCTTCCAGAGACCCAGAGAGAGCGAGAGTTTTCCTTTGTTTTCTTTTCCTCCTTTATAAAACAGAGTCTACGCTTTCAGTCTCAAATCACTCTCTACTTTTATAAATTAAAATATAGGAAAATATAATTTTCTTCTTGTCCTGTTTATTTGTTTGGAAAATAATATTTTCACAACACTTTTTGACAACTTTTCTTACAACGAAATATTTTATTGGTCTATTTGAATTTATGTTTAAAAAATATTTAAAACAGACCAATCATAAACTGTCACATATGCATTGTCAAAAAATTGTTAAAAAATGTTGTTAAAAAAAAGTTTTTCCTATTTGTTTTACTTAAGATTTTCTCAAATTTTGATTTCGTTTCTTTTTCTCTTTCATCATATAACTTACAGTTATTTTTTAAAAATAAAATGTTTTCTCTCACCATTTGGTACCAGCCATTTGGTACCAGCATCAGTTAACTGTGGTACATAATTAAATTCAAATAGTGAGATATAGATTTACTTAAAATAAAATGAATATAAAAGAATAAAATTCTTAAAGTAATTTTGATTTTTTTTTAAATTCGAAAAAATATTGACCTTTTATTATATTTTTCTAGTATCATGTCTTTTACCTTTTTACTTAGTAAGTGAGATTCATGACAGTGGACACAAAATGATTCTACTTTAAGACGGTGGATGGATGAAAGTCTGAGTGCACATGTGCTGACTCTTCCAAACATGGCTAAAACAACACATTTGTTAATATTATCTTGTCGTTTTGGTAATCAATATTATTTATTCTTAACCTAATTTAGAAAATTAATTATAAAAATTTGCCTTTTTCCTCTTTTCGTGACACCGCAGCTTTAAAATGGTAGAAAACTCGTAGAACTTGTATTAAGTTCTAGGTTTCATTTCATTTGATTTTCAATCAAATATATATATATATATATATATATTAAATGTTTTACTTTGTAGTTGATTTTACAAAGACTATGTTATAGAATGAATCTAACATGAAGAAAATGTATTATTGGAACAAAGACAATTACGTCTCTAATCAGTGTATATAAAAGGTGTATGTGTTGGATTTTGCTTCTTCATGAGAAGTGAGAAGGAGGAGGGCCACCACATTTTGCCTTCTCCTTTGTCTTTGACGCTTCTCCTTAATAATTAATTAAAAATACCATTTAGATTTGACTGCCTGTTTTGTCTTGTTATGTGTTGATTTGCTCCACAACTTAGTATATTTCCTAATGCTAAGAAAATAATTACTCAATAATGTTTCATGAATAATTCAAATATTGATGGGTTGAGATTCTACAGATATGTTACAGATAAGTTATTATAAATGAGTTATTAAATATTTAAAAATAAGTTTGGAGACTCGAAATTAAAAGTATACTTAAAAAAAAACATGGAGCCAATGTTAAGTTGATGAATTATTAATCCTCACTAGCCAAATATAATAACACATTAAATAAACTAATATTCATGTTAGTACTTTCACCCACACTCATTATTACAACATATTGGAATAAACTTAAATTTTAGAGATTTATTATTTATTTGTGTGGATCACCGTTTTTTAACAGTTTATGCTCTTATACCACTGTTGAAAAACGATATCCAAACAAATAAAATAATAAATCTCTAAAATTTAAGTTTATCCCAACAACAGACTTCAATCCTAAAACTTTACATAATTAATTATTATGGTCTTCATTCTAAATCATATATTTAAGAGAAAAGTGATTATTATGATCTTCTCTTCACTCTAAATACATATAGAAAAGTGTATGTTTTTTTTAAAAAAAAAAATTAAAGATAAATGAGAGTGAAATGGGTAGAGATGAAAGATAAAAAAAATTTAGTGATGAAAGATATAATTGTTTTTAATGTTAAAAGTAATATAAAATGATATTTTGGATAATATATTTTTTGATAAAAATATTTAAAATAGTATAATTAAAAAAATAGTAATAATTAACACAATAATTTTCTTTTAGGATACTAAAATATTTTTTTTTGGATATTTTTTTTAAGAATATATTTTCTATATTTTAACTTTTTTTTAGGATACTAAAATATTTTTAAGATTATACTTTTAAAACTTAAGGTGACTTTGTATATTTATTTCTTGTCATTCTCTTTATTCATACATGGTGTTATTCTCTCTTGTTATTTTTTTTTTTGTTATTTTCTTTATTTGCTTTTTCGAGATTCCAAGAGTAATCAATTATTCTCTTAAAATTTAAGGTGAGTTTTTTTCTATATTTTTCTCTTGCCACTTTCTCTTTATTCATATACGGTGTTATTCTCTGTTGGTATTCTTTTTCATATATTTTTTAACGTGTTATGTTCTGTTATGGACTTTAATTTTGTTGAAGTTGTATATTATTTTTGTTGAATGTTGAGTCATATAACAGGTAGAATCGGTTACTCGTTGTAGTGTAATTGATTACGTGCTCCTGGTACTTGGTGGAATCAATTCCACTTCTTTATCTTCTTCCATGAAATCGATTACTCTTTAACATTGAATGAGTTCTTCCTTCATCTTTAATCCCAACCACCTTAAGCCCATTTTCACAACCATGAACGTTTTTCAATTGGAATCGATTACAAGACATGTGTATGGATTCAAAAACCATGTTTGTTAAGCTTTGAACACTTTATTTATTTGAATAATTTTCAATGATTCATAGATCGAGGAACACAACTTTTTTTTTATGTTCTCTAATTTTTCTCTTTGTTTTCTTCAAATAATTATACCATTAATGGTTTGAATCTTTAACATTTTCACTAATAAGAGTCAGTATTAACCTAATTATCAACAACATGGTTTACATACAAAAGAATACGATTTCAAATATCTTTGCTTAATCTTCTTGACAACTAATCCCTCCGCCTCCTATGTGTTCGTGGAGAAGGTGATCTTCCTCGCCGGTCCCTTGAATAACTATCCTCCTTTTGTATCGGTGTCTGACTACGAGATCGATCACTTGAAAAACGATATCTATCCTCCTTTCTTACAGGTGACAGACTACGAGATCGCTCCCTTCTCTGTTCTGTGTATGTTTATCACAACTCAATCACTAATACAACAATCACAACATTCTTCTGATTCAAATGTACAAAGGAAAATCTATCCAAAAGATAAGCATCCAAGTTACCATGGTCGTATCTTGTACCACTGTACTTGCCAGGAGTTGGAGTCCTGGGACGCTGCCTCTTTGACTGCAAAGATATGCAAATAAGATAATGACAGGTAGGACATTTACACCATACTAATATACTATTGTTTGAAGCATTTGGCAGTTCAATAATCGACCAAGCTACACAGAATATTTTTGGTTAGACTCATTCTGAAACCAGTAGCTAAATATTACCCTTTCCACAACTATCACCCGATCAAACTGAACAGTGTGATCGAACTTCTTGATACAGCGCTTAGCGTCCTCTGTAGTTGCCATAGTGACAAAAGCAAATCCACGAGATTCCTTGGTATGAAAATCTCTCACCACGTGGCTTTCGACAACCTGAAATGCATGCTGTGACTGAATAATGCTATACACATCATCAAATCATAAAGGAATGAAATTGAAATCATCGCTAACATATCGTAAATTCACACATACCTCTCCCTGTGTACTGAAAAGCTCCCAAAGATCCTTCTCAGTTGTCCACCAGGGCAGGAAATTAACAAACAAATTATTTCCAGGATTCCTCCAGTCAGGAGAATCTTGACTCCTACAGAAGGAACAAACCCACCATCACTGTAAAGAACGTGTTTGGATTTGACATGCTATGTTATCATATTATATATAACTCTTATCTTTCATGCTTGTGCATGTCTAATATACGATAACAGATTCATGAGATAAGAAGTTCGTTTGTGCAAAGCTACACCTGGAACGGCGTCTCCATGAACCTGATCTTGATCTTGATCGTCGGCCTCTAACCGGACCAGACCTGGGAAAGGTATGAAATGACAAATCATTTAAACAAGATTTGAAGTAAGATTTTCCGAAATGAACCTTAGTGAATGAATGTTACTAACGTTCCACTTTCTTCACTGTGCACCATTGAAAGCAAGAAAGCAACTAAAGGTTATGGTGAGATATCAAACCAAAGGGTAAACTCTGCCAGGAATTTTCTCACCTTTTCTTTCTGTCTAAATTGACTGAATTTTAATACCCAGTTAACATAACATTGTTCCAAGATTTTTATTTTATAATAAATTATACTGACATTTTTTAAATTTTTTCTTGTTATATTTAATTTTCAACTTCTGGAAACACGAAAAACAGTAAAATCAAAAATCCTTTTACATAATATCTATTTTCTCAATTTAAAAAAATTATATATTATTTATCCTTCTAACATACATGTTTTAACATGATACCATCATATATATTGTATCTCCAAATTCAATTAAATTGTATATCCTTTATGAAAGAACTTTTGCTAATAGAAATTACTATTTACATGTTAGATTAATTATTCTGTGTAGTTGAACTTTGCAATCTCATGAATTAGCCTATGTGAAACAATTTGTAAGAGTCTAAACTTACAAATTAGGAAATAGGAGAAAGGTTTTTAATAGATAGAAAAACAAATTAGAAAGAAACAAAGAGAGGATAAGGAAAGAAGAGAGTAAATATGTATTGACATTAAACTAATAAAATAAGTAGGTAAATTGAACAAATAACTCTTTAGTCCTATTTTAATAATATTAATAAATTCAAATATCTATATATATTGATAAAAACTTGGTTTTATAATCAGTTTATAGTTATTTTTTTGACATATACATTTTCTTAAAATTTTTATCTTTATTAATATAAATTTATTTTTTTCATTTTATCTTTTAAATTTATAATTATTTTTTAAAACTTAATTAACTCCTATAATAAAATTACAAAATTATTTATTTTACGAATAATTTCTTTTATATTATGATAAAAATAATTATTTGTATTATCATAAAAAAAGGGGATCGTATAATTTCCACTTTTATCATTCCTAAGCATAAAAATATAACGATAAAAATAATATACAAAAACAAACATTAATATTACATTTTACAATAGTTTTTCTTCCAAACATGTTAAATATTATATATATATATATATATATATATATATATATATATATATATATGTGTGTATATGCATGCACGCATTCAATTCAAACTAGTTAACCATAGAAAGTATTCTAACCTAATTTAAATAAAAAAAGAAAGTAAAAAAGCACAATAAATGTATTTTAAAAAATACAGAAAAATATATATGTATGAGAAACAATAATTATAAGTAGATTATATAAATTGCATTACGACACTCTGTTTCTTATAATTAATTAAATTGTTTCGGAATTAAATTGGCTTACTTTCATACTATATAAAATATACAGTTTAAACCCCTAGCATAAGCGAAAAATCACAAATATTAAAGCAAGTAGTAAATTAATTATAACACTTTATAAGTTATAGATAAATATAAGGAAAGGAAATCATACATAATATTCATCACCAATGCATGATAATGTAGCCTATGGTATAAATTTCTCCCTTGAAAGAATTCAATCATTTTATACTATTACAATAGTATTAGTTGCAGCTATAGTTCTTAAGTAAGATTTTATAAACAACCATCCAAATATATTCAAATACCAGAGTAGGTCATACATAACTAATTTCTTGACTGCATCTAAAAAACAAGACAAAACTCCACTTGATTATGAATTAATAGTATGACAGGAACAAGTATCCTAAAATGAATTTTGTGAGGATAACACATTCTTCTTTGATTATATTTGAAAACAATTGGGACTTAAACGAGGTAAAAAATGTTAAAAAATCAAGAGAAACAATTATGAAATTGGCTTTGAAAAGAAAAAATCATGTACTATCAACAAAAAATAAAACATTCACCCATTTAGCTGCATTAGTACCAGATGGAACAGTTGCAAAGTTTTAACATTGATGCATCCATCGTTCTCAACCAGAAAGTAAAATATACATCCTCTTGCCCTTTCCCCTTATTAAATAACACAACTTAAAAAGAAGGGAGGCAGTTGGCCACAGACCCAGACCTTAGTTCATCTCATAGTGGCAGCATTAAAATGAAGGAAATAACCTGACACATTTTCATACCCAAAAAATGGAAAATTTTGTCGTTTGGCATTGCCAATAGTTCCTAAATTATTAAATTTAGCAATTACAAAAAAAAGGACTAAAATGATAGCAGGGCTGTGTATGTGATTAAGATGCTGCAGACTCCTTAGCAATTTTCTCGGCCTTGGCAATGACCTCTTCAATGCCACCAACCATGTAAAACGATTGCTCTGGGAGGTCATCGTACTTGCCATCCAACACACCCTGTCATACAGAATAAGAAAGGAATCAATAACCAACCACACAAGTGACAGCTGCAGTGTTAATCACTGCAACAAGAATACAAACAAAAACAAGACATGGGTATAACCAATAATACTGTGCAAGCACAAGTCAAACGGAAAAGTACACGTCCGCAACAAAGCCACAGCTATTAAAAACAAAGTCCTAACCCAAATAACATAAAAATGGAATGCAAACAGCTCAAGTAAAAAGGTGCGTTTAGATCATATAGCTCATTGACCGAGCACGTTTAAGTACAGTAATTTAGAAGACAAATGCTATTCAATATTCAGAAGAAACTAAATATTAGAATTCAAATTACCTTCCAGCATACCGATATTCAAGAAACAAACAAAAGGGTGCTAGCACGATCAAGAAGATGTAATACACACAAATAAACACAAGTAATAGAGAGAATATGACCAAGGTCTCAGATTAAATGAGAGAATAATACCTGGAAGCTGGTAATATTCTCCTTCAATTCAACATATTTTCCTGGAGCACCAGTGAAGACTTCAGCAACATGGAAAGGCTGGCTTAAGAATCGCTGAATCTTGCGGGCACGCGCAACAGTCAATTTATCATCTTCACTAAGCTCGTCCATTCCCAAAATAGCAATGATATCTTGAAGATTCTTGTAGTTCTGAAGAACCTTCTGCACACCACGAGCAGTTTCATAGTGCTCCGCACCCAAAATAAGGGGTGACAGCATACGAGATGTAGAATCCAAGGGGTCAACAGCAGGATAGATACCAAGCTCGGAGATCTATTCAATATCATCAAAACCAAACTATTTAGTTTACAATAACAAAAACCTCTATGCAACAGATACTTCAAAAAATGCAATGAAATCAAACCTGTCGTGACAACACTGTTGTTGCATCCAGATGAGCAAAGGTTGTTGCTGGAGCAGGATCTGTCAAGTCATCAGCAGGCACATAGATAGCTTGGACAGAGGTGATTGAACCCTTTTTGGTTGTTGTAATACGCTCTTGAAGACCTCCAAGATCAGTAGACAAGGTTGGTTGGTAACCGACAGCAGATGGGATACGACCAAGCAAAGCAGACACCTCTGAGTTAGCCTACATGATACATCATAATGTAAAACAAACAGTTATAACACAAGGTATATCTCCAAGAAAATATAAGATACACTCAACAAGCAGGCCAAAATACTTACTTGGGTAAAACGGAAAATGTTGTCTACAAAAAGAAGCACATCTTGCCCTTCAGCATCACGGAAGTGCTCAGCCACAGTAAGCCCAGTAAGACCAACACGAGCACGAGCACCAGGGGGCTCATTCATTTGACCGTACACAAGAGCACATTTGCTTTCACTCTAATATAATGATGCAAGCATAGTTGATAAGTTAAGTAAGATAATCATATAAAAGTATTACAGACACAGCTGAAAGTGTCATGAACAGAATTCAACTCACCTGCTTCTCACCAAGCTTGATAACACCACTCTCAATCATTTCTCTATACAAGTCGTTACCCTCACGGGTTCGTTCTCCAACACCAGCAAACACAGAGAAACCACCTAATCAATGCAATCAGTTAGCATTCGGGATAAAAAAGATAAAAGAAACGTTAAAAAGAAAAAATTAAAAGCACATACCATGAGCTTTTGCAACATTGTTAATAAGTTCCATAATAAGGACAGTTTTTCCTACACCAGCCCCACCAAACAGACCAATCTTTCCTCCTCTTTGATAAGGTGCAAGCAGGTCAACAACCTGTAAATAAAAATTCATGCAAAAATCAGTACCTGGGCATATAAACGGGGAGACGGGTAACCCAAACATCAAAAGAGAAGAGATAATATGAAACAGAAAAAGGAGAAAACAAACGAGGATAATACCTTGATCCCAGTAACAAGAATCTGCTGCTCAGTTGCTTGCTCAACAAAAGAAGGAGCTTCTCTATGAATAGGCAAATAATGCTCGGTTGCTGAGGAAATTCACAATGTTTCTTATCAGTAAAAACACTTCATGGAAATGGAAGGGAAAGCCCTTATCTACTAATCAGCTAATTGATATAAAAGATTAAAGGATTTATGGGTTCTTACTGAGGTCGCCCTTCTGGTCAATAGGCTCACCAATGACATTAATGATACGGCCAAGTGTAGCCCTACCAACAGGAACCTAAACGCAATCCATAAATTATATTAGATAGAAGACAAAGTAACATAGCAACATATAATAAAATATCAAGTGAACTTAATCAGCATGCGCATTGTAAGTCCACACAGTTTCACCACAAAAACAACTCGAGCCTACAAAGGAATACAGTACCAATTGAACTAAATCAAAAGTGCAATGACCACAGATTGATTTATATATAAAAATAAAAGAAGTATAATTGATAACATGATTTCTATTCATTATCTTGCTAAATAATGCCAAGATATCAAGTGAACTTAATCAGCATCCGCATTGTAAGTCCACACAGTTTCACCACAAAAACAACTCAAGCCTACAAAGGAATACAGTACCAATCGAACTAAATCAAAAGTGCAATGACCACAGATTGATTTATATATAAAAATAAAAGAAGTATATTTGATAACATGATTTCTATTCATTATCTTGCTAAATAATGCCAAGATAAAACATCACCAATCTAGACAAAATAATCTACCCAAACAAAATCATTAATTTCAAATGTAGGTATCTTTCCAGATCCAGGACATAACCCCGCGACCTTAATGAAAAAACAGATAATCAAATCCATATGCATAAGTAAAATTCAAGATTTCACGGAATCCCCAAATCGGGTAATAAATCAAAAATAAACACGTTAGCAGAAACAATGAGAAGCAACTTTGAAGAATTTAAGCCAAGAAAGATTTGGTGTTTACAGTGATGGGGGAGCCGGTGTTGAGGACGCGCCACCCTCTAACGACTCCTTCAGTGGCATCCATAGCAATGGTTCGGACAACGCCCTCACCCAAATGCTGAGCGACTTCCAACACCAGTCTGGAGGAGTGATCCAGAACCTCGAGGGCAGTCAGGATCGGAGGCAAACCCTCGTCAAATCTGACATCAACGACGGCACCAATTACCTGGCAAACCTGTCCGATCGCACCCTTCCCAGTGAACTCATCGGTGATCTTCCCACCACCGCCAACTTCCTTCTTCTGCGGAGGCGCAGAAGGAGGAGCGGCAGCAGCAGCAGACGCGGTGGCGTACTCCGCGATGCGATTGAGCAAGAATCCGTGCGGCGAAGCACGGTTGGTGGAAGAGAGTCTGGATGCAGATGCGGCAATTGAAGGTTTGGATTGAGATCTGCGGAGAGAAGATCGAAGCAGAGACGAAACGAGTCTGCGTGAAGCCATCTTCGGAAAGAGAGGAAGACAGGCGCAGAACAGAAGAGGGCTAGGGTTTGTGGAGTGAGGTAGTGACACTATATTCACATCCAAAGGCCTCGGGTGATCAATTTATCAGTCTTCCGTTTTTGCCCCGATGCTTTCCATTTTTATATTTTTAACCCGCTGTTTTCGTTTTTCAGAATTGGGTAGACACGTGGACTACTTCGTTATAACTTTGTGGAACTGATTTATTCCCTTCTCCCATTGACCTGTTGTTTTATTTCTATTATTGTTTTGGCTTTCTCATGTAAATAGGCCAAAATTTCTCCCACTTTATTTTCAAAATAATTTTTTAAAATAAATTATTTACAAATAATGTAAAAATTTAACTTTTTCAAAGATAAAAAACTAAAATAATAATTTTAAATTAAAAATTTAGATAATTTAATTCATCTTAATAAATAAAAGCACTTGTATAATTTTTTAACTAATTTTAAAAGTTCTTCATTATTTTAAAATCAATTTTACAGTAATTAGTTTTTGATAATAAAAATATTTTTTATTAAAAACTAATTTTTAAAATATATATATTACTTTGAAAATTAAAAAGTGATATACTATATTTTATTAAAGCATTTTCTAATTTAGTGTATGATGTTTAAGTAAAAAAATCTCCATTAAAAAAACATATTTTAAACTTAAGGTATTTTGATAATTTTAATATTTAATTTAAAATAAAAAAACAAATATTTATCATACATGATTTTACCCACATTAATGGTTTTTAAAATAAAAATAAAAGGTATATATTTATTATCCATAACTTTATACTTGTAAGGGACAACATTTTGATAACAAATTTCTTTTACAACTTTTACTTATATTTTTATTTCTAGTAAAAGCAATGATTATTATTTCATATTAAAGTTATTAAAAAATATTTTTGACGGTAATCCATGAAATAATAATCATTATTTTTAACGGAAAGGAAATATGTTATTAAAAATATCAGTAAAAGTAAAAGTTGTTAAAAAATGTTACCAAGATATTGTAAATAAGATTAATGATGTACTAACAATTATAAATTGATGATGAATAATATGACATTCAAACACTGACGAGTGACGAGTGGGGAAGTGATCGTGTGAGAGGTACAGAGTGCAATTCCTGACAGGCTTCCAATAGAAGGGACACATGGACGAATCGAACATACACCAGAATGAGAGACATCTAAAAATTGTATAAATATGAGACTATATAATTGAAGGACAACAAATACATTTGTTTTTCGGTAACCTGACTTATAAGAATTGTATGGTTAAACGTGATTTATAGACTATTTTAAAATAATAACGTGTTTCTTTGAAAATTTTAAAATAATAATGTGTTTCTTTAAATATTTTCTTAAATAAAAAGTTTTTTATATAGTTATTTGAATTTGTTATCTAAAATATAATTTTATATAACGTTATTTTTTTAAATAATATTATTTTTGTTTAACTGTTTATTTGTGTTTATTTATTGTATTCAAATAAATATGAATAAATTCAAACAAAATAGTTAATGCTTGAAAGTAGATTAATATGTTATCTTTCTATATGAAAGTATTCTATAATTATATATTTTACAATTACTAAATATGTATTTATTATAAATAAATAAATAAATATATATATATATATATATATATATATATATATATATATGGGGTTCAACATCTATTCTTTATATGTTCACACCAATAAGATAATCATAAGTAACACACATACATACAAGAAACAATAAAAGAACCAATACGGTAAGTAAATATGCAAAAGAGTTTTCATAAATCAAACATAGAAATATTATCATGCATCAATCATTAATAAAAATAACCATAACACATATAAACACTCATTATAGACTCAATTGTCCAAAAAAGTTACAGGTTATAGGTTACTAGGTTACAGGTTACAAGGTTTAAGGTTAAAGGTTAAAGGTTACCCGGTTCCCCAGTTACAAGGTTACAGGTTACACGTTACACGTTATAGGTTACAGGTTGAGGTTAAGGTTAAAGGTTAGATGTTAAAGGTTAAAGATTAAAGGTTAAATGTTACAAATACAGGTTACAGGTTAAAGGTTAAAGGTTAAAGGTTAAAGGTTACAAGTTACAGGTTACACGTTACACGTTAGAGGTTACAGGTTACAAGTTACAAATTATAAGTTGAAAATTGGAAGTTAAGTTACAAGTTGCAAGTTAAGTTACAAGTTGCATGTTACAGTTTACAGGTTACAGGTTTCATGTTACACGCTACATGTTACAGGTGACAGGTTACAGGTTCAAGGTTACAGGTTACGAGTTACTGGTTATAAGTTGCAAGTTGCAAGTTAAGTTACAAGTTACAAGTCACATGTTCCATGTAACAGGTTTCATGTTACATGTTACAGGTTACAGGTTACAAATTACGAGTTACAAGTTACTGGTTACAGGTTACAGGTTAGAGGTTAGAGGTTACATGTTACAGGTTACAGGTTATAAGTTGCAAGTTGCAAGTTAAGTTAAAAGTTAAACTTAAGTTACAAGTTACAAGTCACATATTGCAATTTACAGGTTAAAGGTTACAGGTTACAGGTTACAGGTTATAAGTTGCAAGTTAAGTTACAAGTTAAACCTAAGTTGCAAGTTAAACTTAAGTTACAAGTTACAAGTCACATATTGAATGTTACAAGTTAAAAGTTACAAATTACAGGTTAAAAGTTACAGGTTACAGGTTATAAGTTGCAAGTTGCAAGTTAAGTTACAAGTAAAACCTAAGTTACAAGTTACAAGTCACATATTGTATGTTACAGGTTTTAGGTTACAGGTCACAGGTTACACGTTACGGGTTACAGGTTATAAGATGCAAGTTGCACGTTAAGTTACAAGTTAAACTTAAGTTACAAGTTACAAGTCACATATTGCATTTTATAGCTTACAGGTTACAGGTTACAGGTTACGGTTTACAAGTTATAGGTTATATGTTACAAGTTATAGGTTATAGGTTATAGGTTACATGTTACAGGTTACAGGTTACAGGTTACAGGTTACAGGTTANGTTACAGGTTACAGGTTACAGGTTACAGGTTACAGGTTAACGGTTACAAGTTACAAGTTACAAGTTACAAGTTATAAGTTGCAAGCTGCAAGTTAAGTTACAAGTTACAAGTCACATGTTGCATGTTACAGGTTATAGGTTTCATGTTACAGGCTACATGTTACAGGTGACAGGTTACAGGTTACAGGTTTCAGGTTATAGGTTACAGGTTACAAGTTATGGGTTACACGTTATGGGTTACAGGTTACAGGTTATAGGGTATAGGTTGCAGGTTACAGGTTATGGGTTACGGGTTATAAGTTGCAAGTTGCAAGTTAAGTTACAAGTTACAAGTCACATGTTCCATGTTACAGGTTACAAGTTACATGTTATAGGTTACAAGTTGCAGGTTACAGGTTACCGGTTGCATGTTGCAGGTTACAAGTTATAGGTTAACGGTTGCAGGTTGTATGTTACAGGTTACAGGTTACAGGTTATAGGTTGCAGGTTACAGGTTCCAAGTTACAGGTTACATGTTGTAGGTTACAGGTTACAAGTTACATTTTACAGGTTATAGGTGGCAGGTTACTGGTTATAAGTTGCAGGCTACAAGTTACAGGTTACAAGTCACATGTTACAGGTCGCAGATGTTGGAGGTTGCAGGTTGCAGGTAGAAGTTAAAGTTTAATGGTTAGAGTTTAGATGTTGGAGGTTGCAGGTTGCAAGTTGCAAGTTGCAGGGTGCAAGTTACGGGTTACAGGTTAGAGGTTAGAGGTTACAGGTTACAGGTTACAGGTTGCAGGTTATAGGTTGTAGGTTACAGGTTACATGTTTCAGGTTACATGTTACATGTTGCAGGTTACCGGTTGCAGGTTGCAGGTTGCAGGTTACAGGTTACAGGTTACATGTTACAGGTTACACGTTACAGGTTACAGGATACAGGTTACATGTTAGAGGATACAAGTTGCAGGTTACAGGTTGCAGGTTGCAGGTTACAGGTTATAAGTTGCAGGTTACAGGTTACAGGTTGCAGGTTGCATGTTACAGATTTGAGGTTCAGGTGTTTGGTTGTTGGTTGCAGGTTACAGGTTGTAGGTTGTAGGTTGCTGGTTGCAGGTTACAGGTTGCATTTTACACGTTACATGTTATAGGTTACAGGTTACATGTTGCTGGTTGCAGGTTGGGTTACAGGTTACAGGTTACAGGTTGCAGGTTATAGGTTACAGGTTACAAGTTAGAAGTTACAGGTTGCAGGTTACCAGGTTGCAAGGTTGCAAGGTTACAAGGTTACAAGGTTACAGGTTCCAGGTTAAATGTTACAGGTTACATGTTGTAGGTTGCAGGTTACAGGTTACGGGTTGTAGGTTGTAGGTTGCAGGTTACAGGTTACGGGTTGTAGGTTGTAGGTTACAGGTTGCAGGTTACAGGTTACAGGTTACAAGTTACAGGTTACAGGTTACAGAATACATGTTACAGGTTATAGGTCGTAGGTTATAGTTACAGGTTTCAGGTTCAGGTTGTTGGTTGCTTGTTGGTGGTTGCAGGTTACAGGTTATAGGTTTCACGTTATAGGTTACAAGTTACAGGTTGCTCGTTACAGGTTTAAGGTTACAGGTTAGAGGTTGCTGGTTGCAGGTTAGGTTACAGGTTTAAGGTTATAGGTTACAGGTTATAGGTTACAGGTTGCAGGTTGCAGGTTGCAGGTTACAGGTTACAGGTTACAGGTTACAGGTTACAGGTTAC